>NW_027192804.1:0-300000 GCF_949987515.2 Delphinus delphis
TATCCATTTTTTCCCTCCAGAGACATTTAAGTTATATCCTAGTCGAGGATCTTTTAAACAGAGAGGGGGTAAACATTGGGGTGCCTCTCGATTTTTTTTTTTCCTCTCGATTTTTGTTTTTCCCAAGATATACGCCCATGAGTGCAAGTGCCCTATGCTCTGTAGCTCATTTTTTAGATGCTTTAGTAAACACAATACACTTCTCCAGAATGGCCGTTGGCAATATACATTTCCACTATAAGTCTCACAGGGCTCCCTCTTCTCGTTGCCCTGTCCTGCATTTCTGTTGTTTACGCTTTATGAGGATGGCTCTTCTGACTGATGCGAAGTGATATCTTTTGTAGTATTGACTTCCAGTGCCCACCTGTTTGGTTGGCTAAAAAAGTGTATGCCCTTTTCTTGAATATATACAGAAAAGAACGCATACACCCTTTTTGGCCAACTGCAATGTTGGCAATGTTCAGCTCCTTTTCTTGTGCTTAATGGCGAGTCCTTTCTACCTCCTCAAATCCCTTTCCTGCCATTCTCCCTTGCTTACAAGTCCTTTTCTCTGACTTTCCTCAAGACATTTTTCAGTGATGGATATTTTCAACTCTGCAGTTTTGTGAATTTTACTGCCCCTGAGTTCCATTGTTCAACTCGTGTTTATGGGAACTGGCCACAAAGCAGCGGGATTTCCTCAAGCCCTATACTGTTTCCATGGGCAACCCTAGCCTTTGGTCAATTCGTCTTCCTGATTGGAAATTAGAGTGACATGTGCCTGTCTGAACACCTAGGACTTGTCTCTCATTGTTCCTCATCCTTCCGCTTCATCCTCTGGACAAATTCCAAACTGTACGCAACAGGATGTTGACAGTGCTGACATCTCCAAGTGGGGAGACTGTTAGTAAAGACGCTGGAGGGGTGAACCCGAGCACCAGGAGATGAGGAGATGAGATGCCTTTTCCAAACTCTTCCCGATCAGACGGTATACCATCCTCTGGGTGTGACAGACATGTTTTAGCAGTAGGAAGAGTCCCATTCATGTAAGGAGAACACCAGGGCTTTTTCAAAATCAGTGTCTCCCCGAAACCCAAACTGGGGAATTTTTTAAGCTACGGCTACACATATGTTCATTAAGGGCCTTGGGAAGTAGGCAGAGTCCAAACTTTAGATGATTGAAGTCTTCAGGGTCAGAAGCACTCACCACCAGCTTCCCTTAGGCTACACTTTAACTGTCATTGATAGATGATGTCAATAAAAATATCTATTCTTTTTCAGATTATTTCCCCTTATAGGTTATTGCAAAATGTTGAGTGTAGTTCCCTGTGCTATACAGTAGTTCCTTGTTGATGATCTATTTTATACATAGCAGTGTGTATGTGTTCATTCCAAACTGTTAATTTATCCCTCCTCCCACCTTTCCCCTTTGGTAATAATAAATTATAAGATTTTATACTTCTCAGAAATGGGGGAGCTGAAAGAGAGGTATCATTTTCAATGGAAAAGCATTTAAAACAAGATTGAAGGTTTAACCAAGATTATTAGCTGTACATCCTTGGAAAGAAATCACTTCGTTTCTCTAATATTGACCTGACAAATAAGACAAACCTTTTCACTGAACTTGCTTATAAAAAGTGATGGAAATATCAAATGGAAGTGTTAAAAACATCTTATATACCCGAGCCTTATACACTGTTCTATGTTAACTACAGTTTGGCTCACACATCTGTTCATTGAGGTTACAATAGTCTCAATTTCTGTTACTGATCCTCCAGAGTGGACCCCAACAAGTGTCCCCCTGCCCAGTGTCATTGGGGCCAACAGATCGAGACTGAGTTTGGTTCACAAGCAAAGGAAACTTTATATTTTGATCAGAGAATGGAGAGGTGAGAGCATGCACTACCCCGTGGGCTGTGGGCTGGGCTGCTGTGTAGAGATCCTGTCAGAGTCAGTGGGAGGGAGGGAGGCGGCGGAGCTCTCGAGGGCCGGGTTGGCTGTAGCTCAGGCTCTATATCGTGGAGTCTGCACTGGGCCCCAGGAGCTGAGGTGTCGACCCAGCCATTCTGCACTAGGAAATCTGGTCTGAAGTGCCGGGTGTGGAACCTCTGCATGCGGGAACCTAGGAGCACGTGAAATTAGACAAAGCACAAAGGATAAAAAAGGTTAGACTTGACTTTATTGCCCAGATTCTATTTTTATCTCCCAGGGATTTTTAATGGGCTTTGCTGGGGACAAACCCCTCCTCTGCCTTTTGTCCCGTTCCTCATTCTTGGAGTGCTGAGGGTGCAGACCCTTCTTCTGTAACTGCTGAGTGCTGAGTTGGGAGCCCTCATACCCTGGGGCGAGGGTCAGAGCTTCTCCCCAGCAGCCTCCCGGTGACGTTGATTGTCCCCAGGACCCCTGCCTCCCTGCTCGTCCACCTGAGCACCAGCATTGGAAGTGTTATAGATTCTAATGACCTTTAAGGGTCCAGGAAAGAGATGTGCAGAGACGCTGTGGGGGCCGGTTTCACCCCGCCCCACATTTGTTCGGCCACCTTAGGCTGACCGTCTCTGCCAGCCTAGATGCTCTGACCAGTAGTCTGCGCTTTCTTCAGTTAGGCCCCTGAATTAACGTACAAACAGCACCAGGTGTCAGAGCCCTGCCCGCTCAACTCCCAGACAGTCCAGGGTCAGTGGTGACCAAGGACCATGATGGCTACTGAGTCAACAGCCTTTTGAAGTAAACAGGAGTCCAGCCGGTCTTATTGGCCACCATCATCACAGTGTCTGTCGGCTTTTCTATGGTGACAGTGTGGTATACTGTTCCCCCGCCAAGATTATTAGCTCCCCTCTGGGTGCAGTAAGTCCTGCAAGCAGTAGTCTACTCTTTTGGGACACACTCTTGTTGTTTTATGAGAGAAACTCCAGGTCAAGTGATGTTCACACGAGTCGTCATGGTGCCCTGTTGCCCCCGGTTATCTCTCTGGATGTTGGAGTTGGAGGGCCTCCTCACTCGAGGTCGGTGTGCCCACGGAGCGAACCCTGCAACTTCAGGGCATGGTTGGTGGTTAGGATCACCACGTGGGGTCCTTTTCCCTTAGGAGGGAGGTGGCCTTTTGGGCTGCTGATTTCCAGGTTTTTAGATACCGCCAGTATCTTGGCCAGATGTGGCAGTGGGCCAAGCCCCTTAGTGACCATAGTTTATCCTACCTGGATGGCATTCTTGCATTGTTCCATTTCAAGTGGTCCCAGTTTTTGCACTAATTCTCCAATGGCGATTCACCTTTCACCGGGAATGTAAAGGTCAAAGGGTTTAGCTAAATTAGGGAGTTCCAGGGCAAGGGTCTGAATTGACTGCTCTTTCCATTCTTGAAAGGCCACTTCTGGATTCTATTCAAAAGGATCATCATCTTTTCCTTTCAGTGTTTCATATAGAGGCCCAGCTAGTAGACTGTAGTTAGGGATCCAGAAGCAGCAAACCCTGGCCTCCCCAGGAACCCCTAAGCTGTCTTCTAGTTTTAGAAAGGGGTAAGGCTGAAAATGGTTTCTTCCCTTTCCTGGGATGGGCTTCTCTGACCTTCTGTGAGAATGAAGCCCAGGCAGGTCACCGCAGTCTGTGATATTTGAGCTTTTTCTTGGACAACTTCTATCCTTTATTGGCTTGGTAGTTCAGAGGCCTCCTTAGTAGGGCTGGTGATCAGAATGTCGTCTGCATATTGAAGGAGGGTTTCCTTTTCCAGAGGTAGAACTTTTAGGTCTTTAGCTAAGCTTTCCCCAAAGATGGTGTGGGAATTTTTGCACCCTTGGGGCCAGACGGCCCGGAAGTATTGTTTTAGTTGTATGTTGAGTCCTGCCACTCACAAGCCAAAATTTCTTGTGACTCTGGGACTAATGGAATACAAAAGAAGGCATCATTGAAGACTAATACAGAATACCATGTCCTGGTGGTTGGTAGAATGACCAGCAGGGTGTAGGAATTAGGAGCAACTGGAGGTATATCCTCGGTGGCTTCACTGACTGTCCTGACATCCTTTACTAGGTCTCCAGCAGCCCATGGGGCTCTCGTGGTCAGACCAATCCCAGAATATGGAGCTCACCTGGGCAGGTACCCCACCCCCACCCCAGCCCACGGGGCTCTCGTGGTCAGGCCCCTCCCAGGATACAGAGCTACCCTTGCAGGTACCGTGGCAGGGCTGGGCACACAGGAACCGTGCACATAGCCCTCATTGCAGAGCACCCCCAGCTCACCTGTCGCTCAGAGCTGACACAGAGCACCTCAGAGCAGGACTTGAACTAACAAACAGCAGCTGCGACAGGTCTGTGACCCTGGGCATCACTCCGTGAGGCCTCCCTCCACCTGGTCTTCCAGAGACTTCCACTGCACCCGGGGCACCAGGCCTCTGTCTCCAACCACCACCCACCCCTCCTCTCCCTGACTCCTGGGTTCCTCTCATTAGGAGAGGGTTTTCTTGAAGTTGTCTCCCACTCATGGGCCAGATAAAATGATTAGAAAACAAGCCAAAGCTGCAGCCCCTTGTCTATCCTGACTCTCAGGAGCCCACACCTGTTCCTTGGACCTGGCCGGTTCAGCAAGTTCCATTTTCTGCAACTGTGAGCCCCTGAGGGGTGATGATTGGCTGACCTGGGCAGCCTTACCGTGCCGGCCAGCCCTCCCCAGGTGTGCCTGGGTTGAGATCAATATAAATACCACTCCAGGCAGCAAGAGCCCCTGCAGCCGTGCCTGACGCCATTTTCTCTGCCCTGTCAGCAGTCTCGGGGCTGGGCTGGTGGGAGGGAGTGAGAGGCCACGGCTTTGTGGGTGGCCCAGTGTGAGTGGGGCTCTGCTGGACTTTCTGCAGCAGTTGCCAGGCTGCCACCTGCTAAAGAAGAGGATGTGTCACCCATACCTGCTGCTGGAATTTCTCCCTGGGCAGAGGTGAGGAAGGAAAAAAGCAGTGGGGGCAGGGACAGGACGGGTATCTCAGGCAGGGAAATGGAAATCTTCCAGAAGAGCACCCAGGGCCAGGACCATCCTGGCTGGCCTGCAGGCACCAAGTCGGCCGGCATGCTGTCACTCGTGTGGCTCTATGGCCCTTCCTCTAGGCTTTCAAGTCCTTGTATATATTCAGGTGTTTTACCTGGGACGGGTGGGAATAGTTCAGCAGCAACTGGCCTGGGGCTCAGCTCACGTTTACTCACAGATGCCTCAGCACGGTGCCCCAGCTTTGCAATGAGGACGCTTGTTGCGTGGGGGCTGCTGGCTGAATGGGAGACGATTCCCCACCACTGACCAACTTCAGAATTGTTTACAACTGGAGCAAGTGCCCTGATACGGTTTTCCTCTGTGTAACTGGTGGGTTCTGTGTTTTTTTTCTCTTTTTCGTTTTTGGTTCAAGGTAGATTTTATTCCTCTTTTTTGTATTTACAGATATAAGCATGGAAATAATTTATTCATATAAATACATGTATGTGCAGGGAATAATTGTTTTTTCTGTTTTATTTTTTAAATTTTACTTCTTTTTAATTTTGAATTTTATTTTATATTTTTATACAGCAGGTTCTTATTGGTTATCTATTTTATACATATAAATGTATACATGCCAATCCCAGTCTCTCAACTCCTCCCACCACCACCCCCCCAACAGCTTTCCCCCCTTGTTGTCCATACGTTTGTTGTCTACATCTGTTGCTCTATTTATGCCTTGCAAAATGGTTAATCTGTACAGTTTTTCTAGGTTCCACATATATGCATGAATATACAAGATTTGTTTTTCTCCTTCTGACTTACTTCACTCTGTATGACAGTCTCTAGATCCATCAACGTCTCTACAAATGACCCAATTTCATTCCTTTTCATGGCTTAGTAATATTCCATTTTATATATGTACCACAGCTTTATGCATTCGTCTGTCTGTGGGCATTTAGGTTGCTTCCATTACCTCGATATTGTAAATAGTGATGCAATGAACATTGCAGTGAATGACTCTTTTTGATTTATGGTTTTGTCTGGGTATATGTCCAGTACTGGGATTGCTGTATCCTATGGTAATTCTATTGTTAGTTTCTTAAGAAATTCCATATTGTTCTCCATAATGACTGTATCAATTTATATTCCCAACAATAGTGGAAGAGGGTTCCTTTTCTCCACACCCTTTCCAGCATTTTTTGTTTGTAGATTTTCAATGATGCCTATTCTACCAGGTGTGAGGTGATACCTCATTGTTGAATCCATTTCGTTGAGCAAGGGGTAGCTCTTGTCTATTACATATTTGGCTTATGGAACGGTATCTGTGCTAATTTCAAACTCTGCTTCTATGCAGCACCCCAACTCACCTTCCCCCTTAAGCAGGCATAAGTTGGTTTTCTAAACTTGAGACCCTGTTCTGTTTTGTAATTCAGTTCATGTGTAGCCAAGTTCACATTCCGTGTATTAGTGATACCTTATGATGTTTCTTTTTCTGTGTGACTTATTTCAGTTAGAATCATCATACCTGAATCCACTCATTGTGCTGCTAAGGGCCTGATGACATAGATTTCATTGCTGAGTGATATTGCTTTGTAAGTGAATACCACAACTTCTTTATCCATTTTTCACTTTCTGCGATGTTGAACTTGTACTGTAAACGAGGTTCTTGTAAACAGAGCCGTTCCAAACTTTGGGGTGGCTGTGTCTTTTTGATTTTAATTTCCCTAAGCTATAGGTCCATAAGTGGAAGTGCCCTAGGCTCTGTTGCTTTGTTTTTTAGATGTTTCAGGAAACACCATACACTTCTCCCAAGTGTCTGTTGGCAATTTACATCCCGCCCATCAGCATAACAAGGCTCCCAGTTCTCAATGGCCTGTTGCCTTTCTGGATTTTACACTTTTTTCAAATGGCCCTTTTGACCGGGGGGAAGTGAGACTTCATTGTAGTGCAGATTTCCTTTGCAAGCTTGCTTGGTTGGCCAAAAAGGGCGTATGCGTTTTTTCCTGAATATATTCAGGAAAAAACGCATACGCCCTTTTTGGCCAAGTGCATCATTGTGGACGTTCTGCCTCTTTTCCTATGCTTTCAATGCAATTCCAGTCTACCTCCTGAAATCGGTTTCCTGCAATTCTGCCCCGCTTTCAAGTCCTCTTGGCAGCCTTACTTCAGTCTATTTTTGGACGATAGCTGTCATTTATAACTCTGCAGGTTTGTGAATTACAGTGCCCCTGAGCTCCTTTCTTCAACTCGCTTTGTTGTGAGCTGGCCGCAACACCACAGGATGTCTTCAGGCCCTAATGTGGTTCCGGCATGGCACGTTGAGCCTTTGGTTAATTCCTCTTCCTGGTGGGAAATGAGAGTTAAATTTGCCCATCCAGACACCTCCAGCTAGTCTTTCATTGGTTCTCGCTATTCCTGTTCATCATCCACAGAAATTGCAAACTGGGCCAAACAGGTGGTTAAAGGGACTGACTCTCCAAGTGGGGAGAGTGTTAGTAAAGCGTCTGGAATGCTGCACCCGAGTACCAGGGTACGAAAACTGAGACATATTTGAACACGTCTCCCGATCACATGGTTGATCATACTCTAGGTTCCACATGCATGTTTTAGATGAAGGAAGAATACCTTAAACCTGGGTAGTTGAAACCCGTGGAATGGGTACCATGCAATATGACTTCAAAGGGTCTTCATTTGCTCACGAACCTCTCCAATCCTATCACTGCTGCGTTTATGCCCCTGTACACATGCTTGATTCTCTTTCGGAGACATAGCAATCCATAGGTTTTAAGATACTTACTAGTCAGGTACATTCTTAGGCATTTAATATGCGGTGTTGAGTCCATTTCGTTGAGCAAGGAGTAGCTCTTGTCTATTCCATATTTGGCTTAAGGAAATTTATCTGTGCTCATTTCAATCTCTGGTTTTATGCAGCACCCCAACTCACCTTTCCCCTTAAGCAAGCATAAGTTGGTTTTCTAAATTTGAGACCCTGTTCTGTTCTGTAATTCAGTTCCTGTGTAGCCAAGTTTACATTCCGTGTATTACTGATATCTTATGATGTTTCTTTTTCTGTGTGACTTATTTCAGTTAGAATCATCATACCTGAATCCACTCATTGTGCTGCTAAGGGCCTGATGACACAGATTTCATTGCTGAGTGATATTGCTTTGTAAGTAAATACCACAACTTCTTTATCCATTTTTCACTTTCCGCGATGTTGAACTTGTACTGTAAACGAGGTTCTTGTAAACAGAGCTGTTCCAAACTTTGGGGTGGCTGTGTCTTTTTGATTTTAATTTCCCTAAGCTATAGGACCATAAGTGGAAGTGCCCTAGGTTCTGTTGCTTTGTTTTTTAGATGTTTCAGGAAACACCATACATTTCTCCCAAGTGGTTGTTGGCAATTTACATCCCGCCCATCAGCATAACAAGGCTCCCAGTTCTCCATGGCCTGTCCTGCCTTTCTTGATTTTACACTTTCTTCAGATGGCCCTTTTGACCGGGGGGAAGTGAGACTTCATTGTAGTGCAGATTTCCTTTGCAAGCTTGCTTGGTTGGCCAAAAAGGGCGTATGCGTTTTTTCCTGAATATATTCAGGAAAAAACGCATACGCCCTTTTTGGCCAAGTGCATCATTGTGGACGTTCTGCCTCTTTTCCTATGCTTTCAATGCAATTCCAGTCTACCTCCTGAAATCGGTTTCCTGCAATTCTGCCCCGCTTTCAAGTCCTCTTGGCAGCCTTACTTCAGTCTATTTTTGGACGATAGCTGTCATTTATAACTCTGCAGGTTTGTGAATTACAGTGCCCCTGAGCTCCTTTCTTCAACTCGCTTTCTTTTGAGCTGGCCGCAACACCGCAGGATGGCTTCAGGCCCTAATCTGGTTCCGGTACGGCACGCTGAGCCTTTGGTTATTTCCTCTTCCTGGTGGGAAATGAGAGTTAAATTTGCCCGTCCAGACACCTCCAGCTAGCCTCTCATTGGTTCTCGCTATTCCTGTTCATCTTCCGCAGAAATTGCAAACTGTGCCAAACAGGAGGTTAAAGGCGCTGACTCTCCAAGTGGGGAGAGTGTTAGTAAAGCGTCTGGAATGTTGCACCCGAGTACCAGGGGAGGAAAACTGAGACATATTTGAACACGTCTCCCGATCACATGGTTGATCATACTCTAGGTTCCACATGCATGTTTTAGCTGAAGGAAGAATACCTAAAACCTGGGTAGTTGAAACCCGTGTAATGGGTACCATGCAATATGACTTCAAAGGGTCTTCATTTGCTCACCGAACCTCTCCAATCCTATCACTGCTGCGTTTATGCCCCTGTACACACGCTTGATTCTCTTTTGGAGACATAGCAATCCATAGGTTTTAAGATACTTACTAGTCAGGTACATTCTTAGGCGTTTAATATGGGGTGTTGAGTCCATTTTGTTGAGCAAGGAGTAGCTCTTGTCTATTCCATATTTGGCTTAAGGAACTTTATCTGTGCTCATTTCAATCTCTGGTTTTATGCAGCACCCCAACTCACCTTTCCCCTTAAGCAAGCATAAGTTGGTTTTCTAAATTTGAGAACCTGTTCTGTTTTGGAATGCAGTTCCTGTGTAGCCAAGTTTACATTCCGTGTATTAGTGATATCTTATGATGTTTCTTTTTCTGTGTGACTTATTTCAGTTAGAATCATCGTACCTGAATCCACTCATTATGCTGCTACAGGCCTGATGACATAGATTTCATTGCTGAGTGATACTGCATTGTACGTAAGTACCACAAGTTCTTTATCCATTTTTAACTTTCTGTGATATTGAACTTGTACGGTAAACGAGGTTCTTGTAAACGGAGGCGTCCCAAACTTTGGGGTGGCTGTGTCTTTTTGATTTTAAATTCCCTAAGCTATAGGACCATAAGTGGAAGTGCCCTAGGTTCTGTTGCTTTGTTTTTTAGATGTTTCAGGAAACACCATACACTTCTCCTGAGTGTCTGTTGGCAATTTACATCCCGCCCATCAGCATAACTAGGCTCCCAGTTCTCCATGGCCTGTTGCCTTTCTGGATTTTACACTTTTTTCAGATGGCCCTTTTGACCGGGGGGAAGTGAGACTTCATTGTAGTGCAGATTTCCTTTGCAAGCTTGCTTGGTTGGCCAAAAAGGGCGTATGCGTTTTTTCCTGAATATATTCAGGAAAAAACGCATACGCCCTTTTTGGCCAAGTGCATCATTGTGGACGTTCTGCCTCTTTTCCTATGCTTTCAATGCAATTCCAGTCTACCTCCTGAAATCGGTTTCCTGCAATTCTGCCCCACTTTCAAGTCCTCTTGGCAGCCTTACTTCAGTCTATTTTTGGACGATAGCTGTCATTTATAACTCTGCAGGTTTGTGAATTGCAGTGCCCCTGAGCTCCTTTCTTCAACTCGCTTTCTTGTGACCTGGCCGCAACACCGCAGGATGGCTTCAGGCCCTAATCTTGTTCCGGCCCGGCATGCTGAGCCTTTGGTTAATTCCTCTTCCTGGTGGGAAATGAGAGTTAAATTTGCCCGTCCAGACACCTCCAGCTAGCCTCTCATTGGTTCTCGCTATTCCTGTTCATCTTCCGCAGAAATTGCAAACTGGGCCAAACAGGAGGTTAAAGGGACTGACTCTCCAAGTGGGGAGAGTGTTAGTAAAGCGTCTGGAATGTTGCACCCGAGTACCAGGGGAGGAAAACTGAGACATATTTGAACACGTCTCCCATTCACATGGTTGATCATACTCTGGGTTCCACATGCATGTTTTAGCTGAAGGAAGAATACCTTAAACCTGGAGAGTTGAGACCCGTGTAATGGGTACCATGCAATATGACTTCAAAGGGTCTTCATTTGCTCACCGAACCTCTCCAATCCTATCACTGCTGCGTTTATGCCCCTGTACACATGCTTGATTCTCTTTTGGAGACATAGCAATCCATAGGTTTTAAGATACTTACTAGTCAGGTACATTCTTAGGCGTTTAATATGCGGTGTTGAGTCCATTTCGTTGAGCAAGGAGTAGCTCTTGTCTATTCCATATTTGGCTTAAGGAACTTTATCTGTGCTCATTTCAATCTCTGGTTTTATGCAGCACCCCAACTCACCTTTCCCCTTAAGCAAGCATAAGTTGGTTTTCTAAATTTGAGACCCTGTTCTGTTCTGTAATTCAGTTCCTGAGTAGCCAAGTTTACATTCCGTGTATTACTGATATCTTATGATGTTTCTTTTTCTGTGTGACTTATTTCAGTTAGAATCATCATACCTGAATCCACTCATTGTGCTGCTAAGGGCCTCATGACACAGATTTCATTGCTGAGTGATATTGCTTTGTAAGTAAATACCACAACTTCTTTATCCATTTTTCACTTTCTGCGATGTTGAACTTGTACTGTAAACGAGGTTCTTGTAAACAGAGCCGTTCCAAACTTTGGGGTGGCTGTGTCTTTTTGATTTTAATTTCCCTAAGCTATAGGACCATAAGTGGAAGTGCCCTAGATTCTGTTGCTTTGTTTTTTAGATGTTTCAGGAAACACCATACACTTCTCCCGAGTGGTTGTTGGCAATTTACATCCCGCCCATCAGCATAACAAGGCTCCCAGTTCTCCATGGCCTGTCCTGCCTTTCTGGATTTTACACTTTTTTCAGAGGGCCCTTTGGACCGGGGGGAAGTGAGACTTCATTGTAGTGCAGATTTCCTTTGCAAGCTTGCTTGGTTGGCCAAAAAGGGCGTATGCGTTTTTTCCTGAATATATTCAGGAAAAAACGCATACGCCCTTTTTGGCCAAGTGCATCATTGTGTACGTACTGCCTCTTTTCCTATGCTTTCAATGCAATTCCAGTCTACCTCCTGAAATCGGTTTCCTGCAATTCTGCCCCGCCTTCAAGTCCTCTTGGTAGCCTTACTTCAGTCTATTTTTGGACGATAGCTGTCATTTATAACTCTGCAGGTTTGTGAATTACAGTGCCCCTGAGCTCCTTTCTTCAACTCGCTTTCTTGTGAGCTGGCCGCAACACCGCAGGATGGCTTCAGGCCCTAATCTGGTTCCGGCACGGCACACTGAGCCTTTGGTTATTTCCTCTTCCTGGTGGGAAATGAGAGTTAAATTTGCCCGTCCAGACACCTCCAGCTAGCCTCTCATTGGTTCTCGCTATTCCTGTTCATCTTCCGCAGAAATTGCAAACTGTGCCAAACAGGAGGTTAAAGGCGCTGACTCTCCAAGTGGGGAGAGTGTTAGTAAAGCGTCTGGAATGTTGCACCCGAGTACCAGGGGAGGAAAACTGAGATATATTTGAACACGTCTCCCGATCACATGGTTGATCATACTTGGGTTCCACATGCATCTTTTAGCTGAAGGAAGAATACCTAAAACCTGGGTAGTTGAAACCCGTGGAATGGATACCATGCAATATGACTTCAAAGGGTCTTCATTTGCTCACCGAACCTCTCCAATCCTATCACTGCTGTGTTTATGCCCCTGTACACATGCTTGATTCTCTTTCGGAGACATAGCAATCTATAGGTTTTAAGATACTTACTAGTCAGGTACATTCTTAGGCGTTTAATATGCGGTGTTGAGTCCATTTCGTTGAGCAAGGAGTAGCTCTTGTCTATTCCATATTTGGCTTAAGGAACTTTATCTGTGCTCATTTCAATCTCTGGTTTTATGCAGCACCCCAACTCACCTTTCCCCTTAAGCAAGCATAAGTTGGTTTTCGAAATTTGAGTCCCTGTTCTGTTCTGTAATTCAGTTCCTGTGTAGCCAAGTTTACATTCCGTGTATTACTGATATCTTATGATGTTTCTTTTTCTGTGTGACTTATTTCAGTTAGAATCATCATACCTGAATCCACTCATTGTGCTGCTAAGGGCCTGATGACATAGATTTCATTGCTGAGTGATATTGCTTTGTAAGTGAATACCACAACTTCTTTATCCATTTTTCACTTTCTGCGATGTTGAACTTGTACTGTAAACGAGGTTCTTGTAAACAGAGCCGTTCCAAACTTTGGGGTGGCTGTGTCTTTTTGATTTTAATTTCCCTAAGCTATAGGACCATAAGTGGAAGTGCCCTAGGCTCTGTTGCTTTGTTTTTTAGATGTTTCAGGAAACTCCATACACTTCTCCCGAGTGGTTGTTGGCAATTTGCATCCCGCCCATCAGCATAACAAGGCTCTCAGTTCTCCATGGCCTGTCCTGCCTTTCTGGATTTTACACTTTTTTCAGATGGCCCTTTTGACCGGGGGGAAGTGAGACTTTATTGTAGTGCAGATTTCCTTTGCAAGCTTGCTTGGTTGGCCAAAAAGGGCGTATGCGTTTTTTCCTGAATATATTCAGGAAAAAACGCATACGCCCTTTTTGGCCAAGTGCATCATTGTGGACGTTCTGCCTCTTTTCCTATGCTTTCAATGCAATTCCAGTCTACCTCCTGAAATCGGTTTCCTGCAATTCTGCCCCGCTTTCAAGTCCTCTTGGCAGCCTTACTTCAGTCTATTTTTGGACGATAGCTGTCATTTATAACTCTGCAGGTTTGTGAATTACAGTGCCCCTGAGCTCCTTTCTTCAACTCGCTTTCTTGTGACCTGGCCGCAACACCGCAGGATGGCTTCAGGCCCTAATCTGGTTCCGGCCCGGCACGCTGAACCTTTGGTTAATTCCTCTTCCTGGTGGGAAATGAGAGTTAAATTTGCCCGTTCAGAGACCTCCAGCTAGTCTCTCATTGGTTCTCGCTATTCCTGTTCATCTTCCGCAGAAATTGCAAACTGGGCCAAACAGGAGGTTAAAGGGACTGACTCTCCAAGTAGGGAGAGTGTTAGTAAAGCGTCTGGAATGTTGCACCCGAGTACCAGGTGAGGAAAACTGAGACATATTTGAACACGTCTCCCGTTCACATGGTTGATCATACTCTGGGATCCACATGCATGTTTTAGCTGAAGGAAGAATACCTAAAACCTGGGTAGTTGAAACCCGTGGAATGGGTACCATGCAATATGACTTCAAAGGGTCTTCATTTGCTCACCGAACATCTCCAACCATATCACTGCTGCGTTTATGCCCCTGTACACATGCTTGATTCTCTTTTGGAGACATAGCAATCCATAGGTTTTAAGATACTTACTAGTCAGGTACATTCTTAGGCGTTTAATATGGGGTGTTGAGTCCATTTCATTGAGCAAGGAGTAGCTCTTGTCTATTCCATATTTGGCTTAAGGAACTTTATCTGTGCTCATTTCAATCTCTGGTTTTATGCAGCACCCCAACTCACCTTTACCCTTAAGCAAGCATAAGTTGGTTTTCTAAATTTGAGACCCTGTTCTGTTTTGGAATGCAGTTCCTGTGTAGCCAAGTTTACATTCCGTGTATTAGTGATATCTTATGATGTTTCTTTTTCTGTGTGACTTATTTCAGTTAGAATCATCGTACCTGAATCCACTCATTATGCTGCTACGGGCCTGATGACATAGATTTCATTGCTGAGTGATATTGCTTTGTAAGTGAATACCACAACTTCTTTATCCATTTTTCACTTTCTGCGATGTTGAACTTGTACTGTAAACGAGGTTCTTGTAAACAGAGCCGTTCCAAACTTTGGGGTGGCTGTGTCTTTTTGATTTTAATTTCCCTAAGCTATAGGACCATAAGTGGAAGTGCCCTAGGTTCTGCTGCTTTGTTTTTTAGATGTTTCAGGAAACACCATACACTTCTCCCAAGTGGTTGTTGGCAATTTACATCCCGCCCATCAGCATAACAAGGCTCCCAGTTCTCCATGGCCTGTCCTGCCTTTCTGGATTTTACACTTTTTTCAGATGGCCCTTTTGACCAGGGGGAAGTGAGACTTCATTGTAGTGCAGATTTCCTTTGCAAGCTTGCTTGGTTGGCCAAAAAGGGCGATTGCGTTTTTTCCTGAATATATTCAGGAAAAAACGCATACGCCCTTTTTGGCCAAGTGCATCATTGTGGACCTTAGGCCTCTTTTCCTAAGCTTTCAATGCAATTCCAGTCTACCTCCTGAAATCGGTTTCCTGCAATTCTGCCCTGCTTTCAAGTCCTCTTGGCAGCCTTACTTCAGTCTATTTTTGGACGATAGCTGTCATTTATAACTCTGCAGGTTTGTGAATTACAGTGCCCCTGAGCTCCTTTCTTCAACTCGCTTTCTTTTGAGCTGGCTGCAACACCGCAGTATGGCTTCAGGCCCTAATCTGGTTCCGGCACGGCACCCTGAGCCTTTGGTTAATTCCTCTTCCTGGTCGGAAATGAGAGTTAAATTTGCCCATCCAGACACCTCCAGCTAGTCTCTCATTGGTTCTCGCTATTCCTGTTCATCTTCCACAGAAATTGCAAACTGGGCCAAACAGGAGGTTAAAGGGACTGACTATCCAAGTCGGGAGAGTGTTAGTAAAGCGTCTGGAATATTGCACCCGAAAACCAGGGTACGAAAACTGAGACATATTTGAACACGTCTCCCGATCACATGGTTGATCATACTCTAGGTTCCACATGCATGTTTTAGCTGAAGGAAGAATACCTTAAACCTGGGTAGTTGAAACCCGTGGAATGGGTACCATGCAATATGACTTCAAAGGGTCTTCATTTGCTCACCGAACCTCTCCAATCCTATCACTGCTGCGTTTATGCCCCTGTACACACGCTTGATTCTCTTTTGGAGACATAGCAATCCATAGGTTTTAAGATACTTACCAGTCAGGTACATTCTTAGGCGTTTAATATGAGGTGTTGAGTCCATTTCGTTGAGCAAGGAGTAGCTCTTGTCTATTACATATTTGGCTTAAGGAACTTTATCTGTGCTCATTTCAATCTCTGGTTTTATGCAGCACCCCAACTCACCTTTCCCCTTAAGCAAGCATAAGTTGGTTTTCTAAATTTGAGACCCTGTTCTGTTTTGGAATGCAGTTCCTGTGTAGCCAAGTTTACATTCCGTGTATTACTGATATCTTATGATGTTTCTTTTTCTGTGTGACTTATATCAGTTAGAATCATCATACCTGAATCCACTCATTGTGCTGCTAAGGTCGTGATGACACAGATTTCATTGCTGAGTGATATTGCTTTGTAAGTGAATACCACAACTTCTTTATCCATTTTTCACTTTCTGCGATGTTGAACTTGTACTGTAAACGAGGTTCTTGTAAACAGAGCCATTCCAAAATTTGGGGTGGCTGTGTCTTTTTGATTTTAAATTCCCTAAGCTATAGGACCATAAGTGGAAGTGCCCTAGTCTCTGTTGCTTTGTTTTTTAGATGTTTCAGGAAACACCATACACTTCTCCAGAGTGGCTGTTGGCAATTTACATCCCACCCATCAGCATAACAAGGCTCCCAGTTCTCCATGGCCTGTCCTGCCTTTCTGGATTTTACACTTTTTTCAGATGGCCCTTTTGACCGGGGGGAAGTGAGACTTCATTGTAGTGCAGATTTCCTTTGCAAGCTTGCTTGGTTGGCCAAAAAGGGCGTATGCGTTTTTTCCTGAATATATTCAGGAAAAAACGCATACGCCCTTTTTGGCCAAGTGCATCATTGTGGACGTTCTGCCTCTTTTCCTATGCTTTCAATGCAATTCCAGTCTACCTCCTGAAATCGGTTTCCTGCAATTCTGCCCCGCTTTCAAGTCCTCTTGGCAGCCTTACTTCAGTCTATTTTTGGACGATAGCTGTCATTTATAACTCTGCAGGTTTGTGAATTACAGGGCCCCTGAGTTCCTTTCCTCAACTCGCTTTCTTGTGACCTGGCTGCAACACCGCATGATGGCTTCAGGTCCTAATCTGGTTCCGGCACGGCATGCTGAGCCTTTGGTTAATTCCTCTTCCTGGTGAGAAATGAGAGTTAAATTTGCCCGTCCAGACACCTCCAGCTAGCCTCTCATTGGTTCTCGCTATTTCTGTTCATCTTCCGCAGAAATTGCAAACTGGGCCAAACAGGAGGTTAAAGGGACTGACTCTCCAAGTCGGGAGAGTGTTAGTAAAGCGTCTGGAATGTTGCACCCGAGTACCAGGGGAGGAAAACTGAGACATATTTGAACACGTCTCCCGTTCACATGGTTGATCATACTCTGGGTTCCACATGCATGTTTTAGCTGAAGGAAGAATACCTTAAACCTGGAGAGTTGAGACCCGTGGAATGGGTACCATGCAATATGACTTCAAAGGGTCTTCATTTGCTCACGAACCTCTCCAATCCTATCACTGCTGCGTTTATGCCCCTGTACACACGCTTGATTCTCTTTTGGAGACATAGCAATCCATAGGTTTTAAGATACTTACTATTCTGGTACATTCTTAGGCGTTTAATATGCGGTGTTGAGTCCATTTCGTTGAGCAAGGAGTAGCTCTTGTCTATTCCATATATGGCTTAAGGAACTTTATCTGTGCTCATTTCAATCTCTGGTTTTATGCAGCACCCCAACTCACCTTTCCCCTTAAGCAAGCATAAGTTGGTTTTCTAAATTTGAGACCCTGTTCTGTTCTGTAATTCAGTTCCTGTATAGCCAAGTTTACATTCCGTGTATTACTGATATCTTATGATGTTTCTTTTTCTGTGTGACTTATTTCAGTTAGAATCATCGTACCTGAATCCACTCATTATGCTGCTACGGGCCTGATGACATAGATTTCATTGCTGAGTGATACTGCATTGTACGTAAGTACCACAAGTTCTTTATCCATTTTTCACTTTCTGTGATATTGAACTTGTACGGTAAACGAGGTTCTTGTAAACGGAGGCGTCCCAAACTTTGGGGTGGCTGTGTCTTTTTGATTTTAATTTCCCTAAGCTATAGGACCATAAGTGGAAGTGCCCTAGGCTCTGTTGCTTTGTTTTTTAGATGTTTCAGGAAACACCATACACTTCTCCCGAGTGGCTGTTGGCAATTTACATCCCGCCCATCAGCATAACAAGGCTCCCAGTTCTCCATGGCCTGTCCTGCCTTTCTGGATTTTACACTTTTTTCAGATGGCCCTTTTGACCGGGGGGAAGTGAGACTTCATTGTAGTGCAGATTTCCTTTGCAAGCTTGCTTGGTTGGCCAAAAAGGGCGTATGCGTTTTTTCCTGAATATATTCAGGAAAAAACGCATACGCCCTTTTTGGCCAAGTGCATCATTGTGGACGTTCTGCCTCTTTTCCTATGCTTTCAATGCAATTCCAGTCTACCTCCTGAAATCGGTTTCCTGCAATTCTGCCCCGCTTTCAAGTCCTCTTGGCAGCCTTACTTCAGTCTATTTTTGGACGATAGCTGTCATTTATAACTCTGCAGGTTTGTGAATTACAGTGCCCCTGAGCTCCTTTCTTCAACTCGCTTTCTTGTGACCTGGCTGCAACACCGCAGGATGGCTTCAGGCCCTAATCTGGTTCCGGCACGGCACACTGAGCCTTTGGTTATTTCCTCTTCCTGGTGGGAAATGAGAGTTAAATTTGCCCGTGCAGACACCTCCAGCTAGTCTCTCATTGGTTCTCGCTATTCCTGTTCATCTTCCGCAGAAATTGCAAACTGGGCCAAACAGGAGGTTAAAGGCGCTGACTCTCCAAGTGGGGAGAGTGTTAGTAAAGCGTCTGGAATGTTGCACCCGAGTACCAGGGGAGGAAAACTGAGACATATTTGAACACGTCTCCCGTTCACATGGTTGATCATACTCGGGTTCCACATGCATGTTTTAGCTGAAGGAAGAATACCTTAAACCTGGAGAGTTAACACCCGTGTAATGGGTACCATGCAATATGACTTCAAAGGGTCTTCATTTGCTCACCGAACCTCTCCAATCCTATCACTGCTGCGTTTATGCCCCTGTACACATGCTTGATTCTCTTTTGGAGACAAAGCATTCCATAGGTTTTAAGATACTTACTAGTCAGGTACATTCTTAGGCGTTTAATATGCGGTGTTGAGTCCATTTCGTTGAGCAAGGAGTAGCTCTTGTCTATTCCATATTTGGCTTAAGGAACTTTATCTGTGCTCATTTCAATCTCTGGTTTTATGCAGCACCCCAACTCACCTTTACCCTTAAGCAAGCATAAGTTGGTTTTCTCAATTTGAGACCCTGTTCTGTTCTGTAATTCAGTTCCTGTGTAGCCAAGTTTACATTCCGTGTATTACTGATATCTTATGATGTTTCTTTTTCTGTGTGACTTATATCAGTTAGAATCATCATACCTGAATCCACTCATTGTGCTGCTAAGGTCGTGATGACACAGATTTCATTGCTGAGTGATATTGCTTTGTAAGTGAATACCACAACTTCTTTATCCATTTTTCACTTTCTGCGATGTTGAACTTGTACTGTAAACGAGGTTCTTGTAAACAGAGCCATTCCAAAATTTGGGGTGGCTGTGTCTTTTTGATTTTAAATTCCCTAAGCTATAGGACCATAAGTGGAAGTGCCCTAGTCTCTGTTGCTTTGTTTTTTAGATGTTTCAGGAAACACCATACACTTCTCCAGAGTGGCTGTTGGCAATTTACATCCCACCCATCAGCATAACAAGGCTCCCAGTTCTCCATGGCCTGTCCTGCCTTTCTGGATTTTACACTTTTTTCAGATGGCCCTTTTGACCGGGGGGAAGTGAGACTTCATTGTAGTGCAGATTTCCTTTGCAAGCTTGCTTGGTTGGCCAAAAAGGGCGTATGCGTTTTTTCCTGAATATATTCAGGAAAAAACGCATACGCCCTTTTTGGCCAAGTGCATCATTGTGGACGTTCTGCCTCTTTTCCTATGCTTTCAATGCAATTCCAGTCTACCTCCTGAAATCGGTTTCCTGCAATTCTGCCCCGCTTTCAAGTCCTCTTGGCAGCCTTACTTCAGTCTATTTTTGGACGATAGCTGTCATTTATAACTCTGCAGGTTTGTGAATTACAGTGCCCCTGAGTTCCTTTCTTCAACTCGCTTTCTTGTGACCTGGCTGCAACACCGCATGATGGCTTCAGGTCCTAATCTGGTTCCGGCACGGCATGCTGAGCCTTTGGTTAATTCCTCTTCCTGGTGAGAAATGAGAGTTAAATTTGCCCGTCCAGACACCTCCAGCTAGCCTCTCATTGGTTCTCGCTATTTCTGTTCATCTTCCGCAGAAATTGCAAACTGGGCCAAACAGGAGGTTAAAGGGACTGACTCTCCAAGTCGGGAGAGTGTTAGTAAAGCGTCTGGAATGTTGCACCCGAGTACCAGGGGAGGAAAACTGAGACATATTTGAACACGTCTCCCGTTCACATGGTTGATCATACTCTGGGTTCCACATGCATGTTTTAGCTGAAGGAAGAATACCTTAAACCTGGAGAGTTGAGACCCGTGGAATGGGTACCATGCAATATGACTTCAAAGGGTCTTCATTTGCTCACGAACCTCTCCAATCCTATCACTGCTGCGTTTATGCCCCTGTACACACGCTTGATTCTCTTTTGGAGACATAGCAATCCATAGGTTTTAAGATACTTACTAGTCAGGTACATTCTTAGGCGTTTAATATGCGGTGTTGAGTCCATTTCGTTGAGCAAGGAGTAGCTCTTGTCTATTCCATATATGGCTTAAGGAACTTTATCTGTGCTCATTTCAATCTCTGGTTTTATGCAGCACCCCAACTCACCTTTCCCCTTAAGCAAGCATAAGTTGGTTTTCTAAATTTGAGACCCTGTTCTGTTCTGTAATTCAGTTCCTGTGTAGCCAAGTTTACATTCCGTGTATTACTGATATCTTATGATGTTTCTTTTTCTGTGTGACTTATTTCAGTTAGAATCATCGTACCTGAATCCACTCATTATGCTGCTACGGGCCTGATGACATAGATTTCATTGCTGAGTGATACTGCATTGTACGTAAGTACCACAAGTTCTTTATCCATTTTTCACTTTCTGTGATATTGAACTTGTACGGTAAACGAGGTTCTTGTAAACGGAGGTGTCCCAAACTTTGGGGTGGCTGTGTCTTTTTGATTTTAATTTCCCTAAGCTATAGGACCATAAGTGGAAGTGCCCTAGGCTCTGTTGCTTTGTTTTTTAGATGTTTCAGGAAACACCATACACTTCTCCAGAGTGGCTGTTGGCAATTTACATCCCGCCCATCAGCATAACAAGGCTCCCAGTTCTCCATGGCCTGTCCTGCCTTTCTGGATTTTACACTTTTTTCAGATGGCCCTTTTGACCGGGGGGAAGTGAGACTTCATTGTAGTGCAGATTTCCTTTGCAAGCTTGCTTGGTTGGCCAAAAAGGGCGTATGCGTTTTTTCCTGAATATATTCAGGAAAAAACGCATACGCCCTTTTTGGCCAAGTGCATCATTGTGGACGTTCTGCCTCTTTTCCTATGCTTTCAATGCAATTCCAGTCTACCTCCTGAAATCGGTTTCCTGCAATTCTGCCCCGCTTTCAAGTCCTCTTGGCAGCCTTACTTCAGTCTATTTTTGGACGATAGCTGTCATTTATAACTCTGCAGGTTTGTGAATTACAGTGCCCCTGAGCTCCTTTCTTCAACTCGCTTTCTTGTGACCTGGCTGCAACACCGCAGGATGGCTTCAGGCCCTAATCTGGTTCCGGCACGGCACGCTGAGCCTTTGGTTATTTCCTCTTCCTGGTGGGAAATGAGAGTTAAATTTGCCCGTGCAGACACCTCCAGCTAGTCTCTCATTGGTTCTCGCTATTCCTGTTCATCTTCCGCAGAAATTGCAAACTGGGCCAAACAGGAGGTTAAAGGTGCTGACTCTCCAAGTGGGGAGAGTGTAAGTAAAGCGTCTGGAATGTGGCACACGAGTACCAGGGGAGGAAAACTGAGACATATTTGAACACGTCTCCCGTTCACATGGTTGATCATACTTGGGTTCCACATGCATGTTTTAGCTGAAGGAAGAATACCTTAAACCTGGAGAGTTAAGACCCGTGTAATGGGTACCATGCAATATGACTTCAAAGGGTCTTCATTTGCTCACCGAACCTCTCCAATCCTATCACTGCTGCGTTTATGCCCCTGTACACATGCTTGATTCTCTTTCGGAGACATAGCAATCCATAGGTTTTAAGATACTTACTAGTCAGGTACATTCTTAGGCGTTTAATATGCGGTGTTGAGTCCATTTCGTTGAGCAAGGAGTAGCTCTTGTCTATTCCATATTTGGCTTAAGGAACTTTATCTGTGCTCATTTCAATCTCTGGTTTTATGCAGCACCCCAAATCACCTTTCCCCTTAAGCAAGCATAAGTTGGTTTTCTAAATTTGAGACCCTGTTCTGTTCTGTAATTCAGTTCCTGTGTAGCCAAGTTTCCATTCCGTGTATTACTGATATCTTATGATGTTTCTTTTTCTGTGTGACTTATTTCAGTTAGAATCATCATACCTGAATCCACTCATTGTGCTGCTAAGGGCCTGATGACATAGATTTCATTGCTGAGTGATATTGCTTTGTAAGTAAATACCACAACTTCTTTATCCATTTTTCACTTTCTGCGATGTTGAACTTGTACTGTAAACGAGGTTCTTGTAAACGGAGGCGTCCCAAACTTTGGGGTGGCTGTGTCTTTTTGATTTTAATTTCCCTAAGCTATAGGACCATAAGTGGAAGTGCCCTAGGCTCTGTTGCTTTGTTTTTTAGATGTTTCAGGAAACACCATACACTTCTCCTGAGTGTCTGTTGGTAATTAACATCCCGCCCATCAGCATAACAAGGCTCCCAGTTCTCCATGGCCTGTCCTGCCTTTCTGGATTTTACACTTTTTTCAGATGGCCCTTTTGACCGGGGGGAAGTGAGACTTCATTGTAGTGCAGATTTCCTTTGCAAGCTTGCTTGGTTGGCCAAAAAGGGCGTATGCGTTTTTTCCTGAATATATTCAGGAAAAAACGCATACGCCCTTTTTGGCCAAGTGCATCATTGTGGACGTTCTGCCTCTTTTCCTATGCTTTCAATGCAATTCCAGTCTACCTCCTGAAATCGGTTTCCTGCAATTCTGCCCCGCTTTCAAGTCCTCTTGGCAGCCTTACTTCAGTCTATTTTTGGACGATAGCTGTCATTTATAACTCTGCAGGTTTGTGAATTACAGTGCCCCTGAGCTCCTTTCTTCAACTCGCTTTCTTGTGACCTGGCTGCAACACCGCAGGATGGCTTCAGGCCCTAATCTGGTTCCGGCACGGCACGCTGAGCCTTTGGTTATTTCCTCTTCCTGGTGGGAAATGAGAGTTAAATTTGCCCGTCAAGACACCTCCAGCTAGTCTCTCATTGGTTCTCGCTATTCCTGTTCATCTTCCGCAGAAATTGCAAACTGGGCCAAACAGGAGGTTAAAGGCGCTGACTCTCCAAGTGGGGAGAGTGTTAGTAAAGCGTCTGGAATGTTGCACCCGAGTACCAGGGGAGGAAAACTGAGACATATTTGAACACGTCTCCCGTTCACATGGTTGATCATACTTGGGTTCCACATGCATGTTTTAGCTGAAGGAAGAATACCTTAAACCTGGAGAGTTAAGACCCGTGTAATGGGTACCATGCAATATGACTTCAAAGGGTCTTCATTTGCTCACGAACCTCTCCAATCCTATCACTGCTGCGTTTATGCCCCTGTACACATGCTTGATTCTCTTTCGGAGACATAGCAATCCATAGGTTTTAAGATACTTACTAGTCAGGTACATTCTTAGGCGTTTAATATGCGGTGTTGAGTCCATTTCATTGAGCAAGGAGTAGCTCTTGTCTATTCCATATTTGGCTTAAGGAACTTTATCTGTGCTCATTTCAATCTCTGGTTTTATGCAGCACCCCAACTCACCTTTCCCCTTAAGCAAGCATAAGTTGGTTTTCTAAATTTGAGACCCTGTTCTGTTCTGTAGTTCAGTTCCTGTGTAGCCAAGATTACATTCCGTGTATTACTGATATCTTATGATGTTTCTTTTTCTGTGTGACTTATTTCAGTTAGAATCATCATAGCTGAATCCACTCATTGTGCTGCTAAGGGCCTGATGACATAGATTTCATTGCTGAGTGATATTGCTTTGTAAGTGAATACCACAACTTCTTTATCCATTTTTCACTTTCTGCGATGTTGAACTTGTACTGTAAACGAGGTTCTTGTAAACAGAGCCGTTAAAAACTTTGGGGTGGCTGTGTCTTTTTCATTTTAATTTCCCTAAGCTATAGGACCATAAGTGGAAGTGCCCTAGGCTCTGTTGCTTTGTTTTTTAGATGTTTCAGGAAACACCATACACTTCTCCCGAGTGGTTGTTGGCAATTTACATCCCGCCCATCAGCATAACAAGGCTCCCAGTTCTCCATGGCCTGTCCTGCCTTTCTGGATTTTACACTTTTTTCAGATGGCCCTTTTGACCGGGGGGAAGTGAGACTTCATTGTAGTGCAGATTTCCTTTGCAAGCTTGCTTGGTTGGCCAAAAAGGGCGTATGCGTTTTTCCCTGAATATATTCAGGAAAAAACGCATACGCCCTTTTTGGCCAAGTGCATCATTGTGGACGTTCTGCCTCTTTTCCTATGCTTTCAATGCAATTCCAGTCTACCTCCTGAAATCGGTTTCCTGCAATTCTGCCCCGCTTTCAAGTCCTCTTGGCAGCCTTACTTCAGTCTATTTTTGGACGATAGCTGTCATTTATAACTCTGCAGGTTTGTGAATTACAGTGCCCCTGAGCTCCTTTCTTCAACTCGCTTTCTTGTGACCTGGCCGCAACACCGCAGGATGGCTTCAGGCCCTAATCTGGTTCCGGCCCGGCATGCTGAGCCTTTGGTTAATTCCTCTTCCTGGTGGGAAATGAGAGTTAAATTTGCCCGTCCAGACACCTCCAGCTAGCCTCTCATTGCTTCTCGCTATTCCTGTTCATCTTCCGCAGAAATTACAAACTGGGCCAAACAGGAGGTTAAAGGGACTGACTCTCCAAGTCGGGAGAGTGTTAGTAAAGCGTCTGGAATGTTGCACCCGAGTACCAGGGTAGGAAAACTGAGACATATTTGAACACGTCTCCCGTTCACATGGTTGATCATACTCTGGGTTCCACATGCATGTTTTAGCTGAAGGAAGAATACCTTAAACCTGGAGAGTTGAGACCCGTGGAATGGGTACCATGCAATATGACTTCAAAGGGTTTTCATTTGCTCACCGAACCTCTCCAATCCTATCACTGCTGCGTTTATGCCCCTGTACACATGCTTGATTCTCTTTCGGAGACATAGCAATCCATAGGTTTTAAGATACTTACTAGTCAGGTACATTCTTAGGCGTTTAATATGTGGTGTTGAGTCCATTTCGTTGAGCAAGGAGTAGCTCTTGTCTATTCCATATTTGGCTTAAGGAACTTTATCTGTGCTCATTTCAATCTCTGGTTTTATGCAGCAACCCAGCTCACCTTTCCCCTTAAGCAAGCATAAGTTGGTTTTCTAAAATTGAGAACCTGTTCTGATTTGGAATTCAGTTCCTGTGTAGCCAAGTTTACATTCCGTGTATTACTGATATCTTATGATGTTTCTTTTTCTGTGTGACTTATTTCAGTTAGAATCATCGTACCTGAATCTACTCATTATGCTGCTACGGGCCTGATGACATAGATTTCATTGCTGAGTGATACTGCATTGTACGTAAGTACCACAAGTTCTTTATCCATTTTTCACTTTCTGTGATATTGAACTTGTACGGTAAACGAGGTTCTTGTAAACAGAGGCGTCCCAAACTTTGCGGTGGCTGTGTCTTTTTGATTTTAATTTCCCTAAGCTATAGGACCATAAGTGGAAGTGCCCTAGGCTCTGTTGCTTTGTTTTTTAGATGTTTCAGGAAACACCATACACTTCTCCCGAGTGTCTGTTGGCAATTTACATCCCGCCCATCAGCATAACAAGGCTCCCAGTTCTCCATGGCCTGTCCTGCCTTTCTGGATTTTACCCTTTTTTCAGATGGCCCTTTTGACCGGGGGGAAGTGAGACTTCATTGTAGTGCAGATTTCCTTTGCAAGTTTGCTTGGTTGGCCAAAAAGGGCGTATGCGTTTTTTCCTGAATATATTCAGGAAAAAACGCATACGCCCTTTTTGGCCAAGTGCATCATTGTGGACGTTCTGCCTCTTTTCCTATGCTTTCAATGCAATTCCAGTCTACCTCCTGAAATCGGTTTCCTGCAATTCTGCCCCGCTTTCAAGTCCTCTTGGCAGCCTTACTTCAGTCTATTTTTGGACGATAGCTGTCATTTATAACTCTGCAGGTTTGTGAATTACAGTGCCCCTGAGCTCCTTTCTTCAACTCGCTTTCTTGTGACCTGGCCACAACACCGCAGGATGGCTTCAGGCCCTAATCTGGTTCCGGCACGGCACGCTGAGCCTTTGGTTATTTCCTCTTCCTGGTGGGAAATGAGAGTTAAATTTGCCCGTCCAGACACCTCCAGCTAGCCTCTCATTGGTTCTCGCTATTCCTGTTCATCTTCCGCAGAAATTGCAAACTGGGCCAAACAGGAGGTTAAAGGCACTGACTCTCCAAGTGGGGAGAGTGTTAGTAAAGCGTCTGGAATGTTGCACCCGAGTACCAGGGGAGGAAAACTGAGACATATTTGAACACGTCTCCCAATCACATGGTTGATCATACTCTGGGTTCCACATGCATGTTTTAGCTGAAGGAAGAATACCTAAAACCTGGGTAGTTGAAACCCGTGGAATGGGTACCATGCAATATGAGTTCAAAGGGTCTTCATTTGCTCACTGAACCTCTCCAATCCTATCACTGCTGCGTTTATGCCCCTGTACACATGCTTGATTCTCTTTCGGAGACATAGCAATCCCTAGGTTTTAAGATACTTATTAGTCAGGTACATTCTTAGGCGTTTAATATGCGGTGTTGAGTCCATTTCGTTGAGCAAGGAGTAGCTCTTGTCTATTCCATATTTGGCTTAAGGAACTTTATCTGTGCTCATTTCAATCTCTGGTTTTATGCAGCACCCCAACTCACCTTTACCCTTAAGCAAGCATAAGTTGGTTTTCTAAATTTGAGACCCTGTTCTGTTCTGTAATTCAGTTCCTGTGTAGCCAAGTTTACATTCCGTGTATTACTGATATCTTATGATGTTTCTTTTTCTGTGTGACTTATTTCAGTTAGAATCATCATACCTGAATCCACTCATTGTGCTGCTAAGGGCCTGATGACACAGATTTCATTGCTGAGTGATATTGCTTTGTAAGTAAATACCACAACTTTTTTATCCATTTTTCACTTTCTGCGATGTTGAACTTGTACTGTAAACGAGGTTCTTGTAAACAGAACCGTTCCAAACTTTGGGGTGGCTGTGTCTTTTTGATTTTAAATTCCCTAAGCTATAGGACCATAAGTGGAAGTGCCCTAGGCTCTGTTGCTTTGTTTTTTAGATGTTTCAGGAAACACCATACACTTCTCCCGAGTGTTTGTTGGCAATTTACATCCCGCCCTTCAGCATAACAAGGCTCCCAGTTCTCCATGGCCTGTCCTGCCTTTCTGGATTTTACACTTTTTTCAGATGGCCCTTTTGACCGGGGGGAAGTGAGACTTCATTGTAGTGCAGATTTCCTTTGCAAGCTTGCTTGGTTGGCCAAAAAGGGCGTATGCGTTTTTCCCTGAATATATTCAGGAAAAAACGCATACGCCCTTTTTGGCCAAGTGCATCATTGTGGACGTTCTGCCTCTTTTCCTATGCTTTCAATGCAATTCCAGTCTACCTCCTGAAATCGGTTTCCTGCAATTCTGCCCCGCTTTCAAGTCCTCTTGGCAGCCTTACTTCAGTCTATTTTTGGACGATAGCTGTCATTTATAACTCTGCAGGTTTGTGAATTACAGTGCCCCTGAGCTCCTTTCTTCAACTCGCTTTCTTGTGACCTGGCCGCAACACCGCAGGATGGCTTCAGGCCCTAATCTGGTTCCGGCCCGGCATGCTGAGCCTTTGGTTAATTCCTCTTCCTGGTGGGAAATGAGAGTTAAATTTGCCCGTCCAGACACCTCCAGCTAGCCTCTCATTGCTTCTCGCTATTCCTGTTCATCTTCCGCAGAAATTACAAACTGGGCCAAACAGGAGGTTAAAGGGACTGACTCTCCAAGTCGGGAGAGTGTTAGTAAAGCGTCTGGAATGTTGCACCCGAGTACCAGGGTAGGAAAACTGAGACATATTTGAACACGTCTCCCGTTCACATGGTTGATCATACTCTGGGTTCCACATGCATGTTTTAGCTGAAGGAAGAATACCTTAAACCTGGAGAGTTGAGACCCGTGGAATGGGTACCATGCAATATGACTTCAAAGGGTTTTCATTTGCTCACCGAACCTCTCCAATCCTATCACTGCTGCGTTTATGCCCCTGTACACATGCTTGATTCTCTTTCGGAGACATAGCAATCCATAGGTTTTAAGATACTTACTAGTCAGGTACATTCTTAGGCGTTTAATATGTGGTGTTGAGTCCATTTCGTTGAGCAAGGAGTAGCTCTTGTCTATTCCATATTTGGCTTAAGGAACTTTATCTGTGCTCATTTCAATCTCTGGTTTTATGCAGCAACCCAGCTCACCTTTCCCCTTAAGCAAGCATAAGTTGGTTTTCTAAAATTGAGAACCTGTTCTGATTTGGAATTCAGTTCCTGTGTAGCCAAGTTTACATTCCGTGTATTACTGATATCTTATGATGTTTCTTTTTCTGTGTGACTTATTTCAGTTAGAATCATCGTACCTGAATCTACTCATTATGCTGCTACGGGCCTGATGACATAGATTTCATTGCTGAGTGATACTGCATTGTACGTAAGTACCACAAGTTCTTTATCCATTTTTCACTTTCTGTGATATTGAACTTGTACGGTAAACGAGGTTCTTGTAAACAGAGGCGTCCCAAACTTTGCGGTGGCTGTGTCTTTTTGATTTTAACTTCCCTAAGCTATAGGACCATAAGTGGAAGTGCCCTAGGCTCTGTTGCTTTGTTTTTTAGATGTTTCAGGAAACACCATACACTTCTCCCGAGTGTCTGTTGGCAATTTACATCCCGCCCATCAGCATAACAAGGCTCCCAGTTCTCCATGGCCTGTCCTGCCTTTCTGGATTTTACCCTTTTTTCAGATGGCCCTTTTGACCGGGGGGAAGTGAGACTTCATTGTAGTGCAGATTTCCTTTGCAAGTTTGCTTGGTTGGCCAAAAAGGGCGTATGCGTTTTTTCCTGAATATATTCAGGAAAAAACGCATACGCCCTTTTTGGCCAAGTGCATCATTGTGGACGTTCTGCCTCTTTTCCTATGCTTTCAATGCAATTCCAGTCTACCTCCTGAAATCGGTTTCCTGCAATTCTGCCCCGCTTTCAAGTCCTCTTGGCAGCCTTACTTCAGTCTATTTTTGGACGATAGCTGTCATTTATAACTCTGCAGGTTTGTGAATTACAGTGCCCCTGAGCTCCTTTCTTCAACTCGCTTTCTTGTGACCTGGCCACAACACCGCAGGATGGCTTCAGGCCCTAATCTGGTTCCGGCACGGCACGCTGAGCCTTTGGTTATTTCCTCTTCCTGGTGGGAAATGAGAGTTAAATTTGCCCGTCCAGACACCTCCAGCTAGCCTCTCATTGGTTCTCGCTATTCCTGTTCATCTTCCGCAGAAATTGCAAACTGGGCCAAACAGGAGGTTAAAGGCACTGACTCTCCAAGTGGGGAGAGTGTTAGTAAAGCGTCTGGAATGTTGCACCCGAGTACCAGGGGAGGAAAACTGAGACATATTTGAACACGTCTCCCAATCACATGGTTGATCATACTCTGGGTTCCACATGCATGTTTTAGCTGAAGGAAGAATACCTAAAACCTGGGTAGTTGAAACCCGTGGAATGGGTACCATGCAATATGAGTTCAAAGGGTCTTCATTTGCTCACTGAACCTCTCCAATCCTATCACTGCTGCGTTTATGCCCCTGTACACATGCTTGATTCTCTTTCGGAGACATAGCAATCCCTAGGTTTTAAGATACTTATTAGTCAGGTACATTCTTAGGCGTTTAATATGCGGTGTTGAGTCCATTTCGTTGAGCAAGGAGTAGCTCTTGTCTATTCCATATTTGGCTTAAGGAACTTTATCTGTGCTCATTTCAATCTCTGGTTTTATGCAGCACCCCAACTCACCTTTACCCTTAAGCAAGCATAAGTTGGTTTTCTAAATTTGAGACCCTGTTCTGTTCTGTAATTCAGTTCCTGTGTAGCCAAGTTTACATTCCGTGTATTACTGATATCTTATGATGTTTCTTTTTCTGTGTGACTTATTTCAGTTAGAATCATCATACCTGAATCCACTCATTGTGCTGCTAAGGGCCTGATGACACAGATTTCATTGCTGAGTGATATTGCTTTGTAAGTAAATACCACAACTTTTTTATCCATTTTTCACTTTCTGCGATGTTGAACTTGTACTGTAAACGAGGTTCTTGTAAACAGAACCGTTCCAAACTTTGGGGTGGCTGTGTCTTTTTGATTTTAAATTCCCTAAGCTATAGGACCATAAGTGGAAGTGCCCTAGGCTCTGTTGCTTTGTTTTTTAGATGTTTCAGGAAACACCATACACTTCTCCCGAGTGTTTGTTGGCAATTTACATCCCGCCCTTCAGCATAACAAGGCTCCCAGTTCTCCATGGCCTGTCCTGCCTTTCTGGATTTTACACTTTTTTCAGATGGCCCTTTTGACCGGGGGGAAGTGAGACTTCATTGTAGTGCAGATTTCCTTTGCAAGCTTGCTTGGTTGGCCAAAAAGGGCGTATGCGTTTTTTCCTGAATATATTCAGGAAAAAACGCATACGTCCTTTTTGGCCAAGTGCATCATTGTGGACGTTCTGCCTCTTTTCCTATGCTTTCAATGCAATTCCAGTCTACCTCCTGAAATGGGTTCCCTGCAATTCTGCCCCGTTTCAAGTCCTCTTGGCAGCCTTACTTCAGTCTATTTTTGGACGATAGCTGTCATTTATAACTCTGCAGGTTTGTGAATTACAGTGCCCCTGAGCTCCTTTCTTCAACTCGCTTTCTTGTGACCTCGCCCCAACACCGCAGGATGGCTTCAGGCCCTAATCTGGTTCCGACCCCGCATGCTGAGCCTTTGGTTAATTCCTCTTCCTGGTGGGAAATGAGAGTTAAATTTGCCCGTCCAGACACCTGCAGCTAGTCTCTCATTGGTTCTCGCTATTCCTGTTCATCTTCCGCAGAAATTGCAAACTAGGCCAAACAGGAGGTTAAAGGGACTGACTCTCCAAGTAGGGAGAGTGTTAGTAAAGCGTCTGGAATGTTGCACCCGAGTACCAGGGTACGAAAACTGAGACATATTTGAACACGTCTCCCGATCACATGGTTGATCATACTCTAGGTTCCACATGCATGTTTTAGCTGAAGGAAGAATACCTTAAACCTGGGTAGGTGAAACCCGTGGAATGGGTACCATGCAATATGACTTCAAAGGGTCTTCATTTGCTCACCGAACATCTCCAATCCTATCACTGCTGCGTTTATGCCCCTGTACACATGCTTGATTCTCTTTCGGAGACATAACAATCCATAGGTTTTAAGATACTTACTAGTCAGTTACATTCTTAGGCGTTTAATATGCGGTGTTGAGTCCATTTCGTTGAGCAAGGAGTAGCTCTTGTCTATTCCATATTTGGCTTAAGGAACTTTATCTGTGCTCATTTCAATCTCTGGTTTTATGCAGCACCCCAACTCACCTTTACCCTTAAGCAAGCATAAGTTGGTTTTCTGAATTTGAGACCCTGTTCTGTTCTGTAATTCAGTTCCTGTGTAGCCAAGTTTCCATTCTGTGTATTACTGATAACTTATGATGTTTCTTTTTCTGTGTGACTTATTTCAGTTAGAATCATCATACCTGAATCCACTCATTGTGCTGCTAAGGGCCTGATGAAATAGATTTCATTGCTGAGTGATATTGCTTTGTAAGTGAATACCACAACTTCTTTCTCCATTTTTCACTTTCTGCGATGTTGAACTTGTACTGTAAACGAGGTTCTTGTAAACAGAGCCGTTCCAAACTTTGGGGTGGCTGTGTCTTTTTGATTTTAATTTCCCTAAGCTATAGGACCATAAGTGGAAGTGCCCTAGGCTCTGTTGCTTTGTTTTTTAGATGTTTCAGGAAACACCATACACTTCTCCCAAGTGTCTGTTGGCAATTTACATCCCGCCCATCAGCATAACAAGGCTCCCAGTTCTCCATGGCCTGTCCTGCCTTTCTGGACTTTACACTTTTTTCAGATGGCCCTTTTGACCGGGGGGAAGTGAGACTTCATTGTAGTGCAGATTTCCTTTGCAAGCTTGCTTGGTTGGCCAAAAAGGGCGTATGCGTTTTTTCCTGAATATATTCAGGAAAAAACGCATACGCCCTTTTTGGCCAAGTGCATCATTGTGGACGTTCTGCCTCTTTTCCTATGCTTTCAATGCAATTCCAGTCTACCTCCTGAAATGGGTTTCCTGCAATTCTGCCCCGCTTTCAAGTTCTCTTGGCAGCCTTACTTCAGTCTATTTTTGGACGATAGCTGTCATTTATAACTCTGCAGGTTTGTGAATTAAAGTGCCCCTGAGCTCCTTTCTTCAACTCGCTTTCTTGTGACCTGGCCGCAACACCGCAGGATGGCTTCAGGCCCTAATCTGGTTCTGGCACGGCACGCTGAGCCTTTGGTTAATTCCTCTTCCTGGTGGGAAATGAGAGTTAAATTTGCCCGTCCAGACACCTCCAGCTAGTCTCTCATTGGTTCTCGCTATTCCTGTTCATCTTCCGCAGAAATTGCAAACTGGGCCAAACAGGAGGTTAAAGGCACTGACTCTCCAAGTGGGGAGAGTGTTAGTAAAGCGTCTGGAATGTTGCACCCGAGTACCAGGGTACGAAAACTGAGACATATTTGAACACATCTCCCGATCACATGGTTGATCATACTCTGGGTTCCACATGCATGTTTTAGCTGAAGGAAGAATACCTAAAACCTGGGTAGTTGAAACCCGTGGAATGGGTACCATGCAATATGACTTCAAAGGGTCTTCATTTGCTCACCGAACCTCTCCAATCCTATCACTGCTGCGTTTATGCCCCTGTACACATGCTTGATTCTCTTTCGGAGACATAGCAATCCCTAGGTTTTAAGATACTTACTAGTCAGGTACATTCTTAGGCGTTTAATATGCGGTGTTGAGTCCATTTCGTTGAGCAAGGAGTAGCTCTTGTCTATTCCATATTTGGCTTAAGGAACTTTATCTGTGCTCATTTCAATCTCTGGTTTTATGCAGCAACCCAGCTCAAGTTTCCCCTTAAGCAAGCATAAGTTGGTTTTCTAAATTTGAGAACCTGTTCTGTTTTGGAATTCAGTTCCTGTGTAGCCAAGTTTACATTCCGTGTATTACTGATATCTTATGATGTTTCTTTTTCTGTGTGACTTATTTCAGTTAGAATCATCGTACCTGAATCTACTCATTATGCTGCTATGGGCCTGATGACATAGATTTCATTGCTGAGTGATACTGCATTGTACGTAAGTACCACAAGTTCTTTATCCATTTTTCACTTTCTGTGATATTGAACTTGTACGGTAAACGAGGTTCTTGTAAACAGAGGCGTCCCAAACTTTGCGGTGGCTGTGTCTTTTTGATTTTAATTTCCCTAAGCTTAGGACCATAAGTGGAAGTGCCCTAGGCTCTGTTGCTTTGTTTTTTAGATGTTTCAGGAAACACCATACACTTCTCCAGAGTGGCTGTTGGCAATTTACATCCTGCCCATCAGCATAAGAAGGCTCCCAGTTCTCCATGGCCTGTCCTGCCTTTCTGGATTTTACACTTTTTTCAGATGGCCCTTTTGATCGGGGGGAAGTGAGACTTCATTGTAGTGCAGATTTCCTTTGTAAGTTTGCTTGGTTGGCCAAAAAGGGCGTATGCGTTTTTTCCTTAATATATTCAGGAAAAACGCATACGCCCTTTTTGACCAAGTGCATCATTGTGGACGTTCTGCCTCTTTTCCTATGCTTTCAATGCAATTCCAGTCTACCTCCTGAAATCGGTTTCCTGCAATTCTGCCCCGCTTTCAAGTCCTCTTGGCAGCCTTACTTCAGTATATTTTTGGACGATAGCTGTCATTTATAACTCTGCAGTTTTGTGAATTACAGTGCCCCTGAGCTCCTTTCTTCAACTCGCTTTCTTGTGACCTGGCCGCAACACCGCAGGATGGCTTCAGGCCCTAATCTGGTTCCAGCACGGCACGCTGAGCTTTTGGTTATTTCCTCTTCCTGGTGGGAAATGAGAGTTAAATTTGCCCATCCAGACACCTCCAGCTAGTCTCTCATTGGTTCTCGCTATTCCTGTTCATCTTCCACAGAAATTGCAAACTGGGCCAAACAGGAGGTTAAAGGCGCTGACTCTCCAAGTGGGGAGAGTGTTAATAAAGCGTCTGGAATGTTGCACCCGAGTACCAGGGGAGGAAAACTGAGACATATTTGAACACGTCTCCCGATCACATGGTTGATCATACTCTAGGTTCCACATGCATGTTTTAGCTGAAGGAAGAATACCTTAAACCTGGGTAGTTGAAACCCGTGGAATGGGTACCATGCAATATGACTTCAAAGGGTCTTCATTTGCTCACGAACCTCTCCAATCCTATCACTGCTGCATTTATGCCCCTGTACACATGCTTGATTCTCTTTCGGAGACATAGCAATCCATAGGTTTTAAGATACTTACTAGTCAGGTACATTTTTAGGCGTTTAATATGCGGTGTTGAGTCCATTTCGTTGAGCAAGGAGTAGCTCTTGTCTATTCCATATTTGGCTTAAGGAACTTTATCTGTGCTCATTTCAATCTCTGGTTTTATGCAGCACCCCAACTCACCTTTACCCTTAAGCAAGCATAAGTTGGTTTTCTAAATTTGAGACCCTGTTCTGTTCTGTAATTCAGTTCCTGTGTAGCCAAGTTTACATTCCGTGTATTACTGATATCTTATGATGTTTCTTTTTCTGTGTGACTTATTTCAGTTAGAATCATCATACCTGAATCCACTCATTGTGCTGCTACGGGCCTGATGACATAGATTTCATTGCTGAGTGATATTGCTTTGTAAGTAAATACCACAACTTCTTTATCCATTTTTCACTTTCTGCTATGTTGAACTTGTACGGTAAACGAGGTTCTTGTAAACAGAGGCGTCCCAAACTTTGGGGTGGCTGTGTCTTTTTGATTTTAATTTCCCTAAGCTATAGGACCATAAGTGGCAGTGCCCTAGGCTCTGTTGCTTTGTTTTTTAGATGTTTCAGGAAACACCATACACTTCTCCTGAGTGTCTGTTGGTAATTTACATCCCACCCATCAGCATAACAAGGCTCCCAGTTCTCCATGGCCTGTCCTGCCTTTCTGGATTTTACACTTTTTTCAGATGGCCCTTTTGACCGGGGCTAAGTGAGACTTCATTGTAGTGCAGATTTCCTTTGCAAGGTTGCTTGGTTGGCCAAAAAGGGCGTATGCGTTTTTTCCTGAATATATTCAGGAAAAAACGCATACGCCCTTTTTGGCCAAGTGCATCATTGTGGACGTTCTGCCTCTTTTCCTATGCTTTCAATGCAATTCCAGTCTACCTCCTGAAATCGGTTTCCTGCAATTCTGCCCCGCTTTCAAGTCCTCTTGGCAGCCTTACTTCAGTCTATTTTTGGACGATAGCTGTCATTTATAACTCTGCAGGTTTGTGAATTACAGTGCCCCTGAGCTCCTTTCTTCAACTCGCTTTCTTTTGAGCTGGCCGCAACACCGCAGGATGGCTTCAGGCCCTAATCTGGTTCCGGCACGGCACGCTGAGCCTTTGGTTAATTCCTCTTCCTGGTGGGAAATGAGAGTTAAATTTGCCCGTCCAGACACCTCCAGCTAACCTCTCATTGGTTCTCACTATTCCTGTTCATCTTCCGCAGAAATTGCAAACTGGGCCAAACAGGAGGTTAAAGGGACTGACTCTCCAAGTCGGGAGAGTGTTAGTAAAGCGTCTGGAATGTTGCACCCGAGTACCAGGGTACGAAAACTGAGACATATTTGAACACGTCTCCCGATCACATGGTTGATCATACTCTAGGTTCCACATGCATGTTTTAGCTGAAGGAAGAATACCTAAAACCTGGGTAGTTGAAACCCGTGGAATGGGTACCATGCAATATGACTTCAAAGGGTCTTCATTTGCTCACGAACCTCTCCAATCCTATCACTGCTGCGTTTATGCCCCTGTACACATGCTTGATTCTCTTTCGGAGACATAGCAATCCATAGGTTTTAAGATACTTACTAGTCAGGTACATTCTTAGGCGTTTAATATGGGGTGTTGAGTTCATTTCGTTGAGCAAGGAGTAGCTCTTGTCTATTCCATATTTGGCTTAAGGAACTTTATCTGTGCTCATTTCAATCTCTGGTTTTATGCAGCACCCCAACTCACCTTTACCCTTAAGCAAGCATAAGTTGGTTTTCTAAATTTGAGACCCTGTTCTGTTCTGTAATTCAGTTCCTGTGTAGCCAAGTTTACATTCCGTGTATTACTGATATCTTATGATGTTTCTTTTTCTGTGTGACTTATTTCAGTTAGAATCATCATACCTGCATCCACTCATTGTGCTGCTAAGGGCCTGATGACACAGATTTCATTGCTGAGTGATATTGCTTTGTAAGTAAATACCACAACTTCTTTACCCATTTTTCACTTTCTGTGATGTTGAACTTGTACTGTAAACGAGGTTCTTGTAAACAGAGCCGTTCCAAACTTTGGGGTGGCTGTGTCTTTTTGATTTTAATTTCCCTAAGCTATAGGACCATAAGTGGAAGTGCCCTAGGTTCTGTTGCTTTGTTTTTTAGATGTTTCAGGAAACACCATACACTTCTCCCGAGTGGTTGTTGGCAATTTACATCCCGCCCATCAGCATAACAAGGCTCCCAGTTCTCCATGGCCTGTCCTGCCTTTCTGGATTTTACACTTTTTTCAGATGGCCCTTTTGACCGGGGGGAAGTGAGACTTCATTGTAGTGCAGATTTCCTTTGCAAGCTTGCTTGGTTGGCCAAAAAGGGCGTATGCGTTTTTTCCTGAATATATTCAGGAAAAAACGCATACGCCCTTTTTGGCCAAGTGCATCATTGTGGACGTTCTGCCTCTTTTCCTATGCTTTCAATGCAATTCCAGTCTACCTCCTGAAATCGGTTTCCTGCAATTCTGCCCCGCTTTCAAGTCCTCTTGGCAGCCTTACTTCAGTATATTTTTGGACGATAGCTGTCATTTATAACTCTGCAGGTTTGTGAATTACAGTGCCCCTGAGCTCCTTTCTTCAACTCGCTTTCTTGTGACCTGGCCGCAACACCGCAGGATGGCTTCAGGCCCTAATCTGGTTCCAGCACGGCACGCTGAGCCTTTGGTTATTTCCTCTTCCTGGTGGGAAATGAGAGTTAAATTTGCCCATCCAGACACCTCCAGCTAGTCTCTCATTGGTTCTCGCTATTCCTGTTCATCTTCCACAGAAATTGCAAACTGGGCCAAACAGGAGGTTAAAGGCGCTGACTCTCCAAGTGGGGAGAGTGTTAATAAAGCGTCTGGAATGTTGCACCCGAGTACCAGGGGAGGAAAACTGAGACATATTTGAACACGTCTCCCGATCACATGGTTGATCATACTCTAGGTTCCACATGCATGTTTTAGCTGAAGGAAGAATACCTTAAACCTGGGTAGTTGAAACCCGTGGAATGGGTACCATGCAATATGACTTCAAATGGTCTTCATTTGCTCACGAACCTCTCCAATCCTATCACTGCTGCATTTATGCCCCTGTACACATGCTTGATTCTCTTTCGGAGACATAGCAATCCATAGGTTTTAAGATACTTACTAGTCAGGTACATTTTTAGGCGTTTAATATGCGGTGTTGAGTCCATTTCGTTGAGCAAGGAGTAGCTCTTGTCTATTCCATATTTGGCTTAAGGAACTTTATCTGTGCTCATTTCAATCTCTGGTTTTATGCAGCACCCCAACTCACCTTTACCCTTAAGCAAGCATAAGTTGGTTTTCTAAATTTGAGACCCTGTTCTGTTCTGTAATTCAGTTCCTGTGTAGCCAAGTTTACATTCCGTGTATTACTGATATCTTATGATGTTTCTTTTTCTGTGTGACTTATTTCAGTTAGAATCATCATACCTGAATCCACTCATTGTGCTGCTACGGGCCTGATGACATAGATTTCATTGCTGAGTGATATTGCTTTGTAAGTAAATACCACAACTTCTTTATCCATTTTTCACTTTCTGCTATGTTGAACTTGTACGGTAAACGAGGTTCTTGTAAACAGAGGCGTCCCAAACTTTGGGGTGGCTGTGTCTTTTTGATTTTAATTTCCCTAAGCTATAGGACCATAAGTGGCAGTGCCCTAGGCTCTGTTGCTTTGCTTTTTAGATGTTTCAGGAAACACCATACACTCCTCCTGAGTGTCTGTTGGTAATTTACATCCCACCCATCAGCATAACAAGGCTCCCAGTTCTCCATGGCCTGTCCTGCCTTTCTGGATTTTACACTTTTTTCAGATGGCCCTTTTGACCGGGGGGAATTGAGACTTCATTGTAGTGCAGATTTCCTTTGCAAGCTTGCTTGGTTGGCCAAAAAGGGCGTATGCGTTTTTTCCTGAATATATTCAGGAAAAAACGCATACGCCCTTTTTGGCCAAGTGCATCATTGTGGACGTTCTGCCTCTTTTCCTATGCTTTCAATGCAATTCCAGTCTACCTCCTGAAATCGGTTTCCTGCAATTCTGCCCCGCTTTCAAGTCCTCTTGGCAGCCTTACTTCAGTCTATTTTTGGATGATAGCTGTCATTTATAACTCTGCAGGTTTGTGAATTACAGTGCCCCTGAGCTCCTTTCTTCAACTCGCTTTCTTTTGAGCTGGCCGCAACACCGCAGGATGGCTTCAGGCCCTAATCTGGTTCCGGCACGGCACGCTGAGCCTTTGGTTAATTCCTCTTCCTGGTGGGAAATGAGAGTTAAATTTGCCCGTCCAGACACCTCCAGCTAGCCTCTCATTGGTTCTCACTATTCCTGTTCATCTTCCGCAGAAATTGCAAACTGGGCCAAACAGGAGGTTAAAGGGACTGACTCTTCAAGTCGGGAGAGTGTTAGTAAAGCGTCTGGAATGTTGCACCCGAGTACCAGGGTACGAAAACTGAGACATATTTGAACACGTCTCCCGATCACATGGTTGATCATACTCTAGGTTCCACATGCATGTTTTAGCTGAAGGAAGAATACCTAAAACCTGGGTAGTTGAAACCCGTGGAATGGGTACCATGCAATATGACTTCAAAGGGTCTTCATTTGCTCACGAACCTCTCCAATCCTATCACTGCTGCGTTTATGCCCCTGTACACATGCTTGATTCTCTTTCGGAGACATAGCAATCCATAGGTTTTAAGATACTTACTAGTCAGGTACATTCTTAGGCGTTTAATATGGGGTGTTGAGTTCATTTCGTTGAGCAAGGAGTAGCTCTTGTCTATTCCATATTTGGCTTAAGGAACTTTATCTGTGCTCATTTCAATCTCTGGTTTTATGCAGCACCCCAACTCACCTTTACCCTTAAGCAAGCATAAGTTGGTTTTCTAAATTTGAGACACTGTTCTGTTCTGTAATTCAGTTCCTGTGTAGCCAAGTTTCCATTCCGTGTATTACTGATATCTTATGATGTTTCTTTTTCTGTGTGACTTATTTCAGTTAGAATCATCATACCTGAATCCACTCATTGTGCTGCTAAGGGCCTGATGACACAGATTTCATTGCTGAGTGATATTGCTTTGTAAGTAAATACCACAACTTCTTTACCCATTTTTCACTTTCTGCGATGTTGAACTTGTACTGTAAACGAGGTTCTTGTAAACAGAGCCGTTCCAAACTTTGGGGTGGCTGTGCCTTTTTGATTTTAATTTCCCTAAGCTATAGGACCATAAGTGGAAGTGCCCTAGGTTCTGTTGCTTTGTTTTTTAGATGTTTCAGGAAACACCATACACTTCTCCCGAGTGGTTGTTGGCAATTTACATCCCGCCCATCAGCATAACAAGGCTCCCAGTTCTCCATGGCCTGTCCTGCCTTTCTGGATTTTACACTTTTTTCAGATGGCCCTTTTGACCGGGGGGAAGTGAGACTTCCTTGTAGTGCAGATTTCCTTTGCAAGCTTGCTTGGTTGGCCAAAAAGGGCGTATGCGTTTTTTCCTGAATATATTCAGGAAAAAACGCATACGCCCTTTTTGGCCAAGTGCATCATTGTGGACGTTCTGCCTCTTTTCCTATGCTTTCAATGCAATTCCAGTCTACCTCCTGAAATCGGTTTCCTGCAATTCTGCCCCGCTTTCAAGTCCTCTTGGCAGCCTTACTTCAGTATATTTTTGGTCGATAGCTGTCATTTATAACTCTGCAGGTTTGTGAATTACAGTGCCCCTGAGCTCCTTTCTTCAACTCGCTTTCTTGTGACCTGGCCGCAACACCGCAGGATGGCTTCAGGCCCTAATCTGGTTCCAGCACGGCACGCTGAGCCTTTGGTTATTTCCTCTTCCTGGTGGGAAATGAGAGTTAAATTTGCCCATCCAGACACCTCCAGCTAGTCTCTCATTGGTTCTCGCTATTCCTGTTCATCTTCCACAGAAATTGCAAACTGGGCCAAACAGGAGGTTAAAGGGACTGACTCTCCAAGTGGGGAGAGTGTTAGTAAAGCATCTGGAATGTTGCACCCGAGTACCAGGGTACGAAAACTAAGACATATTTGAACACGTCTCCCGATCACATGGTTGATCATACTCTAGGTTCCACATGCATGTTTTAGCTGAAGGAAGAATACCTTAAACCTGGGTAGTTGAAACCCGTGGAATGGGTACCATGCAATATGACTTCAAAGGATCTTCATTTGCTCACGAACCTCTCCAATCCTATCACTGCTGCGTTTATGCCCCTGTACACATGCTTGATTCTCTTTCGGAGACATAGCAATCCATAGGTTTTAAGATACTTACTAGTCAGGTACATTCTTAGGCGTTTAATATGCGGTGTTGAGTCCATTTCGTTGAGCAAGGAGTAGCTCTTGTCTATTCCATATTTGGCTTAAGGAACTTTATCTGTGCTCATTTCAATCTCTGGTTTTATGCAGCACCCCAACTCACCTTTCCCCTTAAGCAAGCATAAGTTGGTTTTCTAAATTTGAGACCCTGTTCTGTTCTGTAATTCAGTTCCTGTGTAGCCAAGTTTCCATTCCGTGTATTACTGATATCTTATGATGTTTCTTTTTCTGTGTGACTTATTTCAGTTAGAATCATCATACCTGAATCCACTCATTGTGCTGCTAAGGGCCTGATGACATAGATTTCATTGCTGAGTGATATTGCTTTGTAAGTAAATACCACAACTTCTTTATCCATTTTTCACTTTCTGCGATGTTGAACTTGTACTGTAAACGAGGTTCTTGTAAACAGAGCCGTCCCAAACTTTGGGGTGGCTGTGTCTTTTTGATTTTAATTTCCCTAAGCTATAGGACCATAAGTGGAAGTGCCCTAGGTTCTGTTGCTTTGTTTTTTAGATGTTTCAGGAAACACCATACACTTCTCCCGAGTGGTTGTTGGCAATTTACATCCCGCCCATCAGCATAACAAGGCTCCCAGTTCTCCATGGCCTGTCCTGCCTTTCTGGATTTTACACTTTTTTCAGATGGCCCTTTTGACCAGGGGGAAGTGAGACTTCATTGTAGTGCAGATTTCCTTTGCAAGCTTGCTTGGTTGGCCAAAAAGGGCGTATGCGTTTTTTCCTGAATATATTCAGGAAAAAACGCATACGCCCTTTTTGGCCAAGTGCATCATTGTGGACGTTCTGCCTCTTTTCCTATGCTTTCAATGCAATTCCAGTCTACCTCCTGAAATCGGTTTCCTGCAATTCTGCCCCGCTTTCAAGTCCTCTTGGCAGCCTTACTTCAGTATATTTTTGGACGATAGCTGTCATTTATAACTCTGCAGTTTTGTGAATTACAGTGCCCCTGAGCTCCTTTCTTCAACTCGCTTTCTTGTGACCTGGCCACAACACCGCAGGCTGGCTTCAGGCCCTAATCTGGTTCCAGCACGGCACGCTGAGCCTTTGGTTAATTCCTCTTCCTGGTGGGAAATGAGAGTTAAATTTGCCCGTCCAGACACCTCCAGCTAGCCTCTCATTGGTTCTCGCTATTCCTGTTCATCTTCCGCAGAAATTGCAAACTGGGCCAAACAGGAGGTTAAAGGGACTGACTCTCCAAGTCGGGAGAGTGTTAGTAAAGCGTCTGGAATGTTGCACCCGAGTACCAGGGTACGAAAACTGGGACATATTTGAACACGTCTCCCGATCACGTGGTTGATCATACTCTAGGTTCCACATGCATGTTTTAGCTGAAGGAAGAATACCTAAAACCTGGGTAGTTGAAACCCGTGGAATGGATACCATGCAATATGACTTCAAAGGGTCTTCATTTGCTCACGAACCTCTCCAATCCTATCACTGCTGCGTTTATGCCCCTGTACACATGCTTGATTCTCTTTCGGAGACATAGCAATCCATAGGTTTTAAGATACTTACTAGTCAGGTACATTCTTAGGCGTTTAATATGGGGTGTTGAGTTCATTTCGTTGAGCAAGGAGTAGCTCTTGTCTATTCCATATTTGGCTTAAGGAACTTTATCTGTGCTCATTTCAATCTCTGGTTTTATGCAGCACCCCAACTCACCTTTACCCTTAAGCAAGCATAAGTTGGTTTTCTAAATTTGAGACCCTGTTCTATTCTGTAATTCAGTTCCTGTGTAGCCAAGTTTACATTCCGTGTATTACTGATATCTTATGATGTTTCTTTTTCTGTGTGACTTATTTCAGTTAGAATCATCATACCTGAATCCACTCATTGTGCTGCTAAGGGCCTGATGACACAGATTTCATTGTTGAGTGATATTGCTTTGTAAGTAAATACCACAACTTCTTTACCCATTTTTCACTTTCTGCGATGTTGAACTTGTACTGTAAACGAGGTTCTTGTAAACAGAGCCGTTCCAAACTTTGGGGTGGCTGTGTCTTTTTGATTTTAATTTCCCTAAGCTATAGGACCATAAGTGGAAGTGCCCTAGGTTCTGTTGCTTTGTTTTTTAGATGTTTCAGGAAACACCATACACTTCTCCCGAGTGGTTGTTGGCAATTTACATCCCGCCCATCAGCATAACAAGGCTCCCAGTTCTCCATGGCCTGTCCTGCCTTTCTGGATTTTACACTTTTTTCAGATGGCCCTTTTGACCGGGGGGAAGTGAGACTTCATTGTAGTGCAGATTTCCTTTGCAAGCTTGCTTGGTTGGCCAAAAAGGGCGTATGCGTTTTTTCCTGAATATATTCAGGAAAAAACGCATACGCCCTTTTTGGCCAAGTGCATCATTGTGGACGTTCTGCCTCTTTTCCTATGCTTTCAATGCAATTCCAGTCTACCTCCTGAAATCGGTTTCCTGCAATACTGCCCCGCTTTCAAGTCCTCTTGGCAGCCTTACTTCAGTATATTTTTGGACGATAGCTGTCATTTATAACTCTGCAGGTTTGTGAATTACAGTGCCCCTGAGCTCCTTTCTTCAACTCGCTTTCTTGTGACCTGGCCGCAACACCGCAGGATGGCTTCAGGCCCTAATCTGGTTCCAGCACGGCACGCTGAGCCTTTGGTTATTTCCTCTTCCTGGTGGGAAATGAGAGTTAAATTTGCCCATCCAGACACCTCCAGCTAGTCTCTCATTGGTTCTCGCTATTCCTGTTCATCTTCCACAGAAATTGCAAACTGGGCCAAACAGGAGGTTAAAGGGACTGACTCTCCAAGTGGGGAGAGTGTTAGTAAAGCGTCTGGAATGTTGCACCCGAGTACCAGGGTACGAAAACTAAGACATATTTGAACACGTCTCCCGATCACATGGTTGATCATACTGTAGGTTCCACATGCATGTTTTAGCTGAAGGAAGAATACCTTAAACCTGGGTAGTTGAAACCCGTGGAATGGGTACCATGCAATATGACTTCAAAGGGTCTTCATTTGCTCACGAACCTCTCCAATCCTATCACTGCTGCGTTTATGCCCCTGTACACATGCTTGATTCTCTTTCAGAGACATAGCAATCCATAGGTTTTAAGATACTTACTAGTCAGGTACATTCTTAGGCGTTTAATATGCGGTGTTGAGTCCATTTCGTTGAGCAAGGAGTAGCTCTTGTCTATTCCATATTTGGCTTAAGGAACTTTATCTGTGCTCATTTCAATCTCTGGTTTTATGCAGCACCCCAACTCACCTTTCCCCTTAAGCAAGCATAAGTTGGTTTTCTAAATTTGAGACCCTGTTCTGTTCTGTAATTCAGTTCCTGTGTAGCCAAGTTTCCATTCCGTGTATTACTGATATCTTATGATGTTTCTTTTTCTGTGTGACTTATTTCAGTTAGAATCATCATACCTGAATCCACTCATTGTGCTGCTAAGGGCCTGATGACACAGATTTCATTGTTGAGTGATATTGCTTTGTAAGTAAATACCACAACTTCTTTACCCATTTTTCACTTTCTGCGATGTTGAACTTGTACTGTAAACGAGGTTCTTGTAAACAGAGCCGTTCCAAACTTTGGGGTGGCTGTGTCTTTTTGATTTTAATTTCCCTAAGCTATAGGACCATAAGTGGAAGTGCCCTAGGTTCTGTTGCTTTGTTTTTTAGATGTTTCAGGAAACACCATACACTTCTCCCGAGTGGTTGTTGGCAATTTACATCCCGCCCATCAGCATAACAAGGCTCCCAGTTCTCCATGGCCTGTCCTGCCTTTCTGGATTTTACACTTTTTTCAGATGGCCCTTTTGACCGGGGGGAAGTGAGACTTCATTGTAGTGCAGATTTCCTTTGCAAGCTTGCTTGGTTGGCCAAAAAGGGCGTATGCGTTTTTTCCTGAATATATTCAGGAAAAAACGCATACGCCCTTTTTGGCCAAGTGCATCATTGTGGACGTTCTGCCTCTTTTCCTATGCTTTCAATGCAATTCCAGTCTACCTCCTGAAATCGGTTTCCTGCAATTCTGCCCCGCTTTCAAGTCCTCTTGGCAGCCTTACTTCAGTTTATTTTTGGACGATAGCTGTCATTTATAACTCTGCAAGTTTGTGAATTACAGTGCCCATGAGCTCCCTTCTTCAACTCGCTTTCTTGTGACCTGGCCGCAACACCGCAGGATGGCTTCAGGCCCTAATCTGGTTCCGGCACGGCACGCTGAGCCTTTGGTTATTTCCTCTTCCTGGTGGGAAATGAGAGTTAAATTTGCCCATCCAGACACCTCCAGCTAGTCTCTCATTGGTTCTCGCTATTCCTGTTCATCTTCCACAGAAATTGCAAACTGGGCCAAACAGGAGGTTAAAGGGACTGACTCTCCAAGTGGGGAGAGTGTTAGTAAAGCGTCTGGAATGTTGCACCCGAGTACCAGGGTATGAAAACTGAGACATATTTGAACACGTCTCCCGATCACATGGTTGATCATACTGTAGGTTCCACATGCATGTTTTAGCTGAAGGAAGAATACCTTAAACCTGGGTAGTTGAAACCCGTGGAATGGGTACCATGCAATATGACTTCAAAGGGTCTTCATTTGCTCACGAACCTCTCCAATCCTATCACTGCTGCGTTTATGCCCCTGTACACATGCTTGATTCTCTTTCGGAGACATAGCAATCCATAGGTTTTAAGATACTTACTAGTCAGGTACATTCTTAGGCGTTTAATATGCGGTGTTGAGTCCATTTCATTGAGCAAGGAGTAGCTCTTGTCTATTCCATATTTGGCTTAAGGAACTTTATCTGTGCTCATTTCAATCTCTGGTTTTATGCAGCACCCCAACTCACCTTTCCCCTTAAGCAAGCATAAGTTGGTTTTCTAAATTTGAGACCCTGTTCTGTTCTGTAATTCAGTTCCTGTGTAGCCAAGTTTACATTCCGTGTATTACTGATATCTTAAGATGTTTCTTTTTCTGTGTGACTTATTTCAGTTAGAATCATCATACCTGAATCCACTCATTGTGCTGCTAAGGGCCTGATGACATAGATTTCATTGCTGAGTGATATTGCTTTGTAAGTAAATACCACAACTTCTTTATCCATTTTTCACGTTCTGTGATGTTGAACTTGTACTGTAAACGAGGTTCTTGTAAACAGAGGCGTCCCAAACTTTGGGGTGGCTGTGTCTTTTTGATTTTAATTTCCCTAAGCTATAGGACCATAAGTGGCAGTGCCCTAGGCTCTGTTGCTTTGTTTTTTAGATGTTTCAGGAAACACCATACACTTCTTCTGAGTGTCTGTTGGTAATTTACATCCCGCCCATCAGCATAACAAGGCTCCCAGTTCTCCATGGCCTGTCCTGCCTTTCTGGATTTTACACTTTTTTCAGATGGCCCTTTTGACCGGGGGGAAGTGAGACTTCATTGTAGTGCAGATTTCCTTTGCAAGCTTGCTTGGTTGGCCAAAAAGGGCGTATGCGTTTTTTCCTGAATATATTCAGGAAAAAACGCATACGCCCTTTTCGGCCAAGTGCATCATTGTGGACGTTCTGCCTCTTTTCCTATGCTTTCAATGCAATTCCAGTCTACCTCCTGAAATCGGTTTCCTGCAATTCTGCCCCGCTTTCAAGTCCTCTTGGCAGCCTTACTTCAGTCTATTTTTGGACGATAGCTGTCATTTATAACTCTGCAGGTTTGTGAATTACAGTGCCCCTGAGCTCCTTTCTTCAACTCGCTTTCTTGTGACCTGGCCGCAACACCGCAGGATGGCTTCAGGCCCTAATCTGGTTCCGGTACGGCACGCTGAGCCTTTGGTTATTTTCTCTTCCTGGTGGGAAATGAGAGTTAAATTTGCCCGTCCAGACACCTCCAGCTAGCCTCTCATTGGTTCTCGCTATTCCTGTTCATCTTCCGCAGAAATTGCAAACTGTGCCAAACAGGAGGTTAAAGGCGCTGACTCTCCAGGTGGGGAGAGTGTTAGTAAAGCGTCTGGAATGTTGCACCCGAGTACCAGGGGAGGAAAACTGAGACATATTTGAACACGTTTCCCAATCACATGGTTGATCATACTCTGGGTTCCACATGCATGTTTTAGCTGAAGGAAGAATACCTAAAACCTGGGTAGTTGAAACCCGTGGAATGGGTACCATGCAATAAGACTTCAAAGGGTCTTCATTTGCTCACCGAACCTCTCCAATCCTATCACTGCTGCGTTTATGCCCCTGTACACATGCTTGATTCCCTTTCGGAGACATAGCAATCCATAGGTTTTAAGATACTTACTAGTCAGGTACATTCTTAGGCGTTTAATATGCGGTGTTGAGTCCATTTCGTTGAGCAAGGAGTAGCTCTTGTCTATTCCATATTTGGCTTAAGGAACTTTATCTGTGCTCATTTCAATCTCTGGTTTTATGCAGCAACCCAACTCACCTTTCCCCTTAAGCAAGCATAAATTGGTTTTCTAAATTTGAGAAACTGTTCTGTTTTGGAATTCAGTTCCTGTGTAGCCAAGTTTACATTCCGTGTATTAGTGATATCTTATGATGTTTCTTTTTCTGTGTGACTTATTTCAGTTAGAATCATCGTACCTGAATCTACTCATTATGCTGCTACGGGCCTGATGACATAGATTTCATTGCTGAGTGATACTGCATTGTACGTAAGTACCACAAGTTCTTTATCCATTTTTCACTTTCTGTGATATTGAACTTGTACGGTAAACGAGGTTCTTGTAAACAGAGGCGTCCCAAACTTTGGGGTGGCTGTGTCTTTTTGATTTTAATTTCCCTAAGCTATAGGACCATAAGTGGAAGTGCCCTAGGCTCTGTTGCTTTGTTTTTTAGATGTTTCAGGAAACACCATACACTTCTCCTGAGTGTCTGTTGGCAATTTACATCCCGCCCATCAGCATAACAAGGCTCCCAGTTCTCCATGGCCTGTCCTGCCTTTCTGGATTTTACACTTTTTTCAGATGGCCCTTTTGACCGGGGGGAAGTGAGACTTCATTGTAGTGCAGATTTCCTTTGCAAGCTTGCTTGGTTGGCCAAAAAGGGCGTATGCGTTTTTTCCTGAATATATTCAGGAAAAAACGCATACGCCCTTTTTGGCCAAGTGCATCATTGTGGACGTTCTGCCTCTTTTCCTATGCTTTCAATGCAATTCCAGTCTACCTCCTGAAATCGGTTTCCTGCAATTCTGCCCCGCTTTCAAGTCCTCTTGGCAGCCTTACTTCAGTCTATTTTTGGATGATAGCTGTCATTTATAACTCTGCAGGTTTGTGAATTACAGTGCCCCTGAGCTCCTTTCTTCAACTCGCTTTCTTGTGACCTGGCCGCAACACCGCAGGATGTCTTCAGGCCCTAATCTGGTTCTGGCACGGCACGCTGAGCCTTTGGTTAATTCCTCTTCCTGGTGGGAAATGAGAGTTAAATTTGCCCATCCAGACACCTCCAGCTAGTCTCTCATTGGTTCTCGCTATTCCTGTTCATCTTCCACAGAAACTGCAAACTGGGCCAAACAGGAGGTTAAAGGGACTGACTCTCCAAGTGGGGAGAGTGTTAGTAAAGCGTCTGGAATGTTGCACCCGAGTACCAGGGTACGAAAACTGAGACATATTTGAACACGTCTCCCGATCACATGGTTGATCATACTCTAGGTTCCACATGCATGTTTTAGCTGAAGGAAGAATACCTTAAACCTGGGTAGTTGAAACCCGTGGAATGGGTACCATGCAATATGACTTCAAAGGGTCTTCATTTGCTCACGAACCTCTCCAATCCTATCACTGCTGCGTTTATGCCCCTGTACACATGCTTGATTCTCTTTCGGAGACATAGCAATCCATAGGTTTTAAGATACTTACTAGTCAGGTACATTCTTAGGCGTTTAATATGCGGTGTTGAGTCCATTTCGTTGAGCAAGGAGTAGCTCTTGTCTATTCCATATTTGGCTTAAGGAACTTTATCTGTGCTCATTTCAATCTCTGGTTTTATGCAGCACCCCAACTCACCTTTACCCTTAAGCAAGCATAAGTTGGTTTTCTAAATTTGAGACCCTGTTCTGTTCTGTAATTCAGTTCCTGTGTAGCCAAGTTTCCATTCCGTGTATTACTGATATCTTATGATGTTTCTTTTTCTGTGTGACTTATTTCAGTTAGAATCATCATACCTGAATCCACTCATTGTGCTGCTAAGGGCCTGATGACACAGATTTCACTGCTGAGTGATATTGCTTTGTAAGTAAATACCACAACTTTTTTATCCATTTTTCACTTTCTGCGATGTTGAACTTGTACTGTAAACGAGGTTCTTGTAAACAGAGCCGTTCGAAACTTTGGGGTGGCTGTGTCTTTTTGATTTTAATTTCCCTAAGCTATAGGACCATAAGTGGAAGTGCCCTAGGTTCTGTTGCTTTGTTTTTTAGATGTTTTAGGAAACACCATACACTTCTCCCGAGTGTCTGTTGGCAATTTTCATCCCGCCCATCAGCATAACAAGGCTCCCAGTTCTCCATGGCCTGTCCTGCCTTTCTGGATTTTACACTTTTTTCAGATGGCCCTTTTGACCGGGGGGAAGTGAGACTTCATTGTAGTGCAGATTTCCTTTGCAAGCTTGCTTGGTTGGCCAAAAAGGGCGTATGCGTTTTTTCCTGAATATATTCAGGAAAAAACGCATACGCCCTTTTTGGCCAAGTGCATCATTGTGGACGTTCTGCCTCTTTTCCTATGCTTTCAATGCAATTCCAGTCTACCTCCTGAAATCGGTTTCCTGCAATTCTGCCCCGCTTTCAAGTCCTCTTGGCAGCCTTACTTCAGTCTATTTTTGGACGATAGCTGTCATTTATAACTCTGCAGGTTTGTGAATTACAGTGCCCCTGAGCTCCTTTCTTCAACTCGCTTTCTTGTGAGCTGGCCGAAACACCGCAGGATGTCTTCAGGCCCTAATCTGGTTCTGGCACGGCACGCTGAGCCTTTGGTTAATTCCTCTTCCTGGTGGGAAATGAGAGTTAAATTTTCCCGTCCAGACACCTCCAGCTAGTCTCTCATTGGTTCTCGCTATTCCTGTTCATCTTCCGCAGAAATTGCAAACTGGGCCAAACAGGAGGTTAAAGGCACTGACTCTCCAAGTCGGGAGAGTGTTAGTAAAGCGTCTGGAATGTTGCACCCGAGTACCAGGGTACGAAAACTGAGACATATTTGAACACGTCTCCCGATCACATGGTTGATCATACTCTAGGTTCCACATGCATGTTTTAGCTGAAGGAAGAATACCTTAAACCTGGGTAGTTGAAACCCGTGGAATGGGTACCATGCAATATGACTTCAAAGGGTCTTCATTTGCTCACCGAACATCTCCAATCCTATCACTGCTGCGTTTATGCCCCTGTACACATGCTTGATTCTCTTTTGGAGACATAGCAATCCATAGGTTTTAAGATACTTACTAGTCAGGTACATTCTTAGGCGTTTAATATGCGGTGTTGAGTCCATTTCGTTGAGCAAGGAGTAGCTCTTGTCTATTCCATATTTGGCTTAAGGAACTTTATCTGTGGTCATTTCAATCTGGTTTTATGCAGCACCCCAACTCACCTTTCCCCTTTAGCAAGCATAAGTTGGTTTTCTAAATTTGAGACCCTGTTCTGTTCTGTAATTCAGTTCCTGTGTAGCCAAGTTTACATTCCGTGTATTACTGATATCTTTTTTTTTTTTTTTTTGCCGTAACTACCTTTATTGGTATCGCTTGTGTATCAGTTCATCAAAACCTTTGTTTCATATTTCTCGCCTTAATCCCCTGAAAGTTCCAGATGGGCAAAAATACTTTTAAATACGCAGCTGGCTTCTGTCTTATGTGCTTAATATTATACATTTGTTGCTTGTTTTGCACATGTCTATGGCTGCACTACTTGCAAGACGAAAGTCACATATAAAAATACAGACTAATCGAAACACAAAAGTCAGCCATTGTCTAGAATGTGGTTTACAATACAGAGCTTGCAGACAACACAGAGTATATATATAAGTCATCTGTCTGAAAACAGAAAGTAGTGTCTCAGACTGACTTCGGAGAAAGGTGCTGACACACAGGGAAACTCACTGATGATTCTCCTTTATGTTTATTAGATAGATCAATACCAAATTATTTCACATATATTATATTCAATATCTATATATATATATCTTGTAACCAAATTCTGGTTTAAAAGTCACAAACCAACATGTAAATACAAAATGTTAGGAAAGGTTTAACATACGTAGGGGAAAACATGTCTTATGCCTCGCAAAGACTTTCTACAATCTAGCATAAAGGCAAATGTGGTTGAAAAAAAAGGAAATCCATATACAATTACAGAAAAACATTTAGTCAAGCCACCTAATATAAAATATTTCAGATATCATGTCCAAAAACGTCCACGTGTTGCAGAGGTCTCTACAAATCAATTAGAATGACGTCAACAAGATCTGCAAACCGAAGTCTTAGCAAGTAAACGTGACTCATGTTTTTCTCTCTGAGACAATGAGGCTTGACATTCAGTTAAAGGCAGGTAAACACGACTATGAAGAAACCCTTCTTTACAACAGCTTAACGGTACCCATTTAGGGCAATATACCCGCTTTCCCAGCTATGTGTGCACGCAGTGTTCTGTGATAAAATGACTCAGTTACTTTAAAAAAGCATAAATGGCAAAACAAAATAACCAGAACTCCGCGAAGCTGGTAAAACCACAAAGACACTGAAATCCAGCAACTCCTGAGAGGCTGAGAGATCAAATGAATCATAAAATCTGGATGACTCTGATTTGGGGTTTAACTTTGGTTAAAACTGAAAAGTCTGAAAAGAACCAATGTTTTGGAAGAAGCAGTGTCACTTGTAAACATCCTGCCACCTAACTAAAAGGACGGCCTCTTCTTCTAGACCCACGACTTAATAAGACAGGAAGCTCTCAACACACAGCGCTGGAGAAGATGGATTCCACAAGTCAAACTTGAGTGAAACTGTTCTAATGCAATGTACCAAACACGCGTTTGTTCTTAGGAAAAATTACAAAACTAACAAATATTTTTCTCCAGAATTATAAAAGATAAAATCTATGAATCAGTACTGTTATGTGATTACAGAACAATAGCCAACTGAAAAAAAAAACAAAACACCAACCCACAGGCCGTCTACACCGTCCCCAATCCATTTCCTGCAGCCAGTACTTCCCACCTGCTCTGAGGACTGAGCCTTAGACACCGTTGACTGTATTTAAAGTTGAGTCAACAGTACTCTCTGTCTCTGGGGCAAAAGTAATGCAGCTCATTACTTACACACAACACTTGTTTCATTCTTCAGGACTTTCTTTGACGGAATTACTCAATGTTGGTTACTTTAAAGGTAACAAAAGGTGTCAGAAAAAAATGCCTTGGAATTCTTTTGCAATTCCACAAAGACACCTGGCAATCTGATACGTTCATTCCTCTCCCCATCACAATTTTTGTTTTTTAAAATTACAATTGACAACTCACGTAAGATGTAATTAATTTACTTAAAATAAGAGAGGGCTTTTCAATCAAGTATCCACGTTCCAAATAACTAAAACATTTAGTTAAATCTTTTAAATTAATCTTTTAATAAATCTTTAATTACTCGGTGCCAGTAATTAAGAGGTTGATTCCGTAAAATTCAAACTTGCACATAGGCGTGTCCCACTCAGAAAAGATTTCACACACTTAGCAACTTGTGCTTTTTGTCTCACCTTTTATAAGAAACACAGATTAATTTCAACTTCAGTTTTCCTTTCTGATGCAGACACGTGTACCTTGTGTAAGAAACGGTCTCCAGGCCACCTCCACGTGTAGACCTCAGCATTTCCTGAGAGTGTGAAGTCAACCCCTCCTCCAGGAGACTCTCGCCCTTTTGAGACATTCCCCCTTGCACCTTATGTTTGTCAGACTATGTTTACAGAAATCAGATGACTGGATGAAAACTCTACAGGACAGTCAAGGACAGACGAGAAGACGAGATGCAGAGCGGGAGCCCCTTCCTCCTCCAGTGCACCTGCTGCGGGCAGCCCTCCAGGAAGGCTTGGCCTCCTCCCCTGGACCACAGACTTACTTTTCTCTGTAATAAAGCAGGTAGTACTTCAGGGGATCTGGCAGAGGGAGGCTCAGGACCTTCTCACGCAGGAAGTTCACCGGGGGCTCGGGCTTGGTGTCCGGCGGGGTTGTCACCTCTTCTTCTTGCCGCTCGTCTTCCAGGTCTCCGCAGCTGGTGTCATCAGAGGGGTTGGAGAGCCGACTGGCAAACACCTCTTTGTCCAAAAAGACAATCGTTTCCATTCGGCGGCGGCGAACTCTCCTCCGTTTAAACCTGGGAGTGTTCTTCAGTCCGTTCCCGTTTTTGTTCACAGCTTCCTGGTGGATGACCTTCTTAATGGTGCCCCGGATGGCAATGCGCGCCAGGTCCTGGAGGCTGTGAACCGCCAGGGGTGTGGACAAGTCGTGATTCTCCTGACTCCGACTGGCAGGGCTGGACGAGTGGAGCAAAAGACACAGCCAGAATCTTTTTGGTTTCCCAGGCGGAAGGACCCGTCCGAGTTATCTTAGTCAACTTCTCTTCCAGCGGCATGACCAGGACACCCCCGACTTTGAGGAGGCTCTTCATGTACCCCTCGTGCTGCTTCTGCACGCCTGCCCCACAGTACACCCGGTCATACTGAGAGCAGCCTGGAGAGATCTCCAGGCAATTGCTGGTGACGAAGGAGGGCTCGCAGAAGTCAAACTTGTCGAAGCTGTCACTCGTCCTGATGAAAAAGTCCAGCTTCTGCTTCGCATACTCTGTCACATCTGAATGGAGTTCCACCCCATGGTTCACACCAAAAGGACCGAGGATGAGCCCCACCATGGAGCTGAGGTAGCCGGTGCCGCTGCCCAGGTTCAGGAAGGAAAGGCCAGGCTGCAGGTCCAGGGCCTCCATCACCTCCGAATAGATGCACGGAGCAGAGAGGTGGATGTTCCCGTGCTTCCACGCCAGGTCCTTGTACGCGTTCTCCTTAAACTCCTCGAGGTAATAGTCGGCGCGGTCAACAGCTCTGAAGGCCTGCTCCACCAGCTCGGAGCGGATGTACTGCGCCGCCTTCAGATGGTCTATCAGCTCGTCGTTGTCTTCACCAGCACTCACCGCGCCTCCAATCTTCGGGACCGCGCTTACAGAAAGCTGCCGCTGGAGAGACCTCGGGAACCCCCAGAATGCTGGAGGGCGGACCCCCGGGGAGGGGGGAGGGGCGACGGGAGACGCCTGGGACGCGGAGGGGTGTTTATACTTGGGGGTGGGGAACGAGAGGACAGCGGAAGAGGACAGGAAGACGGGGAGAGGAGAATGCGGCCCTGGGGGAGGGTCCGGGAGCCCGGGACCACGGGAAGGGGAGGGGTGGAGAGGAGGGAGAGAGGGGGAGGGGGCCGAGGGGCCGCACCGCCCCCATACCCCGCTGCAGGCCGGGCCAAGGGCGGCGGCGGCGGCGGCGGCGGCTCAGTACCTCCTGGCTCGGCGGGCCCGCGGAATCGGCCGCTGGGCCGCACCTGCAGCTCTTCCGGCGCCCCTCGCCAGTCCGCCTCCCACTACGCAGCCCCGACCTCCGCCCTACTGATATCTTATGATGTTTCTTTTTCTGTGTGACTTATTTCAGTTAGAATCATCATACCTGAATCCACTCATTGTGCTGCTAAGGGCCTGATGACACAGATTTCATTGCTGAGTGATATTGCTTTGTAAGTAAATACCACAACTTTTTTATCCATTTTTCACTTTCTGCGATGTTGAACTTGTACTGTAAACGAGGTTCTTGTAAACAGAGCCGTTCCAAACTTTGGGGTGGCTGTGTCTTTTTGATTTTAAATTCCCTAAGCTATAGGACCATAAGTGGAAGTGCCCTAGGCTCTGTTGCTTTGTTTTTTAGATGTTTCAGGAAACACCATACACTTCTCCCAAGTGTCTGTTGGCAATTTACATCCCGCCCTTCAGCATAACAAGGCTACCAGTTCTCCATGGCCTGTCCTGCCTTTCTGGATTTTACACTTTTTTCAGATGGCCCTTTTGACCGGGGGGAAGTGAGACTTCATTGTAGTGCAGATTTCCTTTGCAAGCTTGCTTGGTTGGCCAAAAAGGGCGTATGCGTTTTTTCCTGAATATATTCAGGAAAAAACGCATACGCCCTTTTTGGCCAAGTGCATCATTGTGGACGTTCTGCCTCTTTTCCTATGCTTTCAATGCAATTCCAGTCTACCTCCTGAAATCGGTTTCCTGCAATTCTGCCCCGCTTTCAAGTCCTCTTGGCAGCCTTACTTCAGTCTATTTTTGAACGATTGCTGTCATTTATAACTCTGCAGGTTTGTGAATTACAGTGCCCCTGAGCTCCTTTCTTCAACTCGCTTTCTTGTGACCTGGCCGCAACACCGCAGGATGGCTTCAGGCCCTAATCTGGTTCCGGCCCGGCATGCTGAGCCTTTGGTTAATTCCTCTTCCTGGTGGGAAATGAGAGTTAAATTTGCCCGTTCAGACACCTCCAGCTAGCCTCTCATTGCTTCTCGCTATTCCTGTTCATCTTCCGCAGAAATTGCAAACTGGGCCAAACAGGAGGTTAAAGGGACTGACTCTCCAAGAGGGGAGAGTGTTAGTAAAGCGTCTGGAATGTTGCACCCGAGTACCAGGGGAGGAAAACTGAGACATATTTGAACACGTCTCCCGTTCACATGGTTGATCATACTCTGGGTTCCACATGCATGTTTTAGCTGAAGGAAGAATACCTTAAACCTGGAGAGTTGAGACCCGTGGAATGGGTACCATGCAATATGACTTCAAAGGGTCTTCATTTGCTCACCGAACCTCTCCAATCCTATCACTGCTGCGTTTATGCCCTTGTACACACGCTTGATTCTCTTTTGGAGACATAGCAATCCATAGGTTTTAAGATACTTACTAGTCAGGTACATTCTTAGGCGTTTAATATGGGGTGTTGAGTCCATTTCGTTGAGCAAGGAGTAGCTCTTGTCTATTCTATATTTGGCTTAAGGAACTTTATCTGTGCTCATTTCAATCTCTGGTTTTATGCAGCAACCCAACTCACCTTTCCCCTGAAGCAAGCATAAGTTGGTTTTCTAAATTTGAGACCCTGTTCTGTTTTGGAATGCAGTTCCTGTGTAGCCAAGTTTACATTCCGTGTATTAGTGATATCTTATGATGTTTCTTTTTCTGTGTGACTTATTTCAGTTAGAATCATCGTACCTGAATCCACTCATTATGCTGCTACGGGCCTGATGACATAGATTTCATTGCTGAGTGATACTGCATTGTACGTAAGTACCACAAGTTCTTTATCCATTTTTCACTTTCTGTGATATTGAACTTGTACGGTAAACGAGGTTCTTGTAAACGGAGGCGTCCCAAACTTTGGGGTGGCTGTGTCTTTTTGATTTTAATTTCCCTAAGCTATAGGACCATAAGTGGAAGTGCCCTAGGCTCTGTTGCTTTGTTTTTTAGATGTTTCAGGAAACACCATACACTTCTCCCGAGTGGTTGTTGGCAATTTACATCCCGCCCATCAGCATAACAAGGCTCCCAGTTCTCCATGGCCTGTCCTGCCTTTCTGGATTTTACACTTTTTTCAGATGGCCCTTTTGACCGGGGGGAAGTGAGACTTCATTGTAGTGCAGATTTCCTTTGCAAGCTTGCTTGGTTGGCCAAAAAGGGCGTATGCGTTTTTTCCTGAATATATTCAGGAAAAAACGCATACGCCCTTTTTGGCCAAGTGCATCATTGTGGACGTTCTGCCTCTTTTCCTATGCTTTCAATGCAATTCCAGTCTACCTCCTGAAATCGGTTTCCTGCAATTCTGCCCCGCTTTCAAGTCCTCTTGGCAGCCTTACTTCAGTCTATTTTTGGACGATAGCTGTCATTTATAACTCTGCAGGTTTGTGAATTACAGTGCCCCTGAGCTCCTTTCTTCAACTCGCTTTCTTTTGAGCTGGCCGCAACACCGCAGGATGGCTTCAGGCCCTAATCTGATTCTGGCATGGCACGCTGAGCCTTTGGTTAATTCCTCTTCCTGGTAGGAAATGAGAGTTAAATTTGCCCGTCCAGACACCTCCAGCTAGTCTCCATTGGTTCTCGCTATTCCTGTTCATCTTACGCAGAAATTGCAAAGTGGGCCAAACAGGAGGTTAAAGGCGCTGACTCTCCAAGTGGGGAGAGTGTTAGTAAAGCGTCTGGAATGTTGCACCCGAGTACCAGGGTACGAAAACTGAGACATATTTGAACACGTCTCCCGTTCACATGGTTGATCATACTTGGGTTCCACATGCATGTTTTAGCTGAAGGAAGAATACCTTAAACCTGGAGAGTTGAGACCCGTGGAATGGGTACCATGCAATATGACTTCAAAGGGTCTTCATTTGCTCACCGAACCTCTCCAATCCTATCACTGCTGCGTTTATGCCCCTGTACACATGCTTGATTCTCTTTCGGAGACATAGCAATCCATAGGTTTTAAGATACTTACTAGTCAGGTACATTCTTAGGCGTTTAATATGCGGTGTTGAGTCCATTTCGTTGAGCAAGGAGTAGCTCTTGTCTATTCCATATTTGGCTTAAGGAACTTTATCTGTGCTCATTTCCATCTCTGGTTTTATGCAGCACCCCAACTCACCTTTACCCTTAAGCAAGCATAAGTTGTTTTTCTAAATTTGAGTCCCTGTTCTGTTCTGTAATTCAGTTCCTGTGTAGCCAAGTTTACATTCCGTGTATTACTGATATCTTATGATGTTTCTTTTTCTGTGTGACTTACTTCAGTTAGAATCATCATACCTGAATCGACTCATTGTGCTGCTAAGGGCCTGATGACACAGATTTCATTGCTGAGTGATATTGCTTTGTAAGTAAATACCACAACTTCTTTCTCCATTTTTCACTTTCTGCGATGTTGAACTTGTACTGTAAACGAGGTTCTTGTAAACAGAGCCATTCCAAACTTTGGGGTGGCTGTGTCTTTTTGATTTTAATTTCCCTAAGCTATAGGACCATAAGTGGAAGTGCCCTAGGTTCTGTTGCTTTGTTTTTTAGATGTTTCAGGAAACACCATACACTTCTCCCGAGTGGTTGTTGGCAATTTACATCCCGCCCATCAGCATCACAAGGCTCCCAGTTCTCCATGGCCTGTCCTGCCTTTCTGGATTTTACACTTTTTTCAGATGGCCCTTTTGACCGGGGGGAAGTGAGACTTCATTGTAGTGCAGATTTCCTTTGCAAGCTTGCTTGGTTGGCCAAAAAGGGCGTATGCGTTTTTTCCAGAATATATTCAGGAAAAAACGCATACGCCCTTTTTGGCCAAGTGCATCATTGTGGACGTTCTGCCTCTTTTCCTATGCTTTCAATGCAATTCCAGTCTACCTCCTGAAATCGGTTTCCTGCAATTCTGCCCCGCTTTCAAGTCCTCTTGGCAGCCTTACTTCAGTCTATTTTTGGACGATAGCTGTCATTTATAACTCTGCAGGTTTGTGAATTACAGTGCCCCTGAGCTCCTTTCTTCAACTCGCTTTCTTTTGAGCTGGCCGCAACACCGCAGGATGGCTTCAGGCCCTAATCTGGTTCCGGTACGGCACGCTGAGCCTTTGGTTATTTCCTCTTCCTGGTGGGAAATGAGAGTTAAATTTGCCCGTCCAGACACCTCCAGCTAGCCTCTCATTGGTTCTCGCTATTCCTGTTCATCTTCCGCAGAAATTGCAAACTGGGCCAAACAGGAGGTTAAAGGCGCTGACTCTCCAAGTGGGGAGAGTGTTAGTAAAGCGTCTGGAATGTTACACCCGAGTACCAGGGGAGGAAAACTGAGACATATTTGAACATGTCTCCCGTTCACATGGTTGATCATACTTGGGTTCCACATGCATGTTTTAGCTGAAGGAAGAATACCTTAAACCTGGAGAGTTGAGACCCGTGTAATGGGTACCATGCAATATGACTTCAAAGGGTCTTCATTTGCTCACCGAACCTCTCCAATCCTATCACTGCTGCGTTTATGCCCCTGTACACATGCTTGATTCTCTTTCGGAGACATAGCAATCCATAGGTTTTAAGATACTTACTAGTCAGGTACATTCTTAGGCGTTTAATATGCGGTGTTGAGTCCATTTCCTTGAGCAAGGAGTAGCTCTTGTCTATTCCATATTTGACTTAAGGAACTTTATCTGTGCTCATTTCAATCTCTGGTTTTATGCAGCACCCCAACTCACCTTTCCCCTTAAGCAAGCATAAGTTGGTTTTCTAAATTTGAGACCCTGTTCTGTTCTGTAATTCAGTTGCTGTGTAGCCAAGTTTACATTCCGTGTATTAAAGATATCTTATGATGTTTCTTTTTCTGTGTGACTTATTTCAGTTAGAATCATCATACCTGAATCCACTCATTGTGATGCTAAGGGCCTGATGACATAGATTTCATTGCTGAGTGATATTGCTTTGTAAGTAAATACCACAACTTCTTTATCCAATTTTCACTTTCTGCGATGTTGAACTTGTACTGTAAACGAGGTTCTTGTAAACAGAGGCGTCCCAAACTTTGGGGTGGCTGTGTCTTTTTGATTTTAATTTCCCTAAGCTATAGGACCATAAGTGGCAGTGCCCTAGGCTCTGTTGCTTTGTTTTTTAGATGTTTCAGGAAACACCATACACTTCTCCCGAGTGTCTGTTGGCAATTTACATCCCGCCCATCAGCATCACAAGGCTCCCAGTTCTCCATGGCCTGTCCTGCCTTTCTGGATTTTACACTTTTTTCAGATGGCCCTTTTGACCGGGGGGAAGTGAGACTTCATTGTAGTGCAGATTTCCTTTGCAAGCTTGCTTGGTTGGCCAAAAAGGGCGTATGCGTTTTTTCCTGAATATATTCAGGAAAAAACGCATACGCCCTTTTTGGCCAAGTGCATCATTGTGGACGTCCTGCCTCTTTTCCTATGCTTTCAATGCAATTCCAGTCTACCTCCTGAAATCGGTTTCCTGCAATTCTGCCCCGCTTTCAAGTCCTCTTGGCAGCCTTACTTCAGTCTATTTTTGGACGATAGCTGTCATTTATAACTCTGCAGGTTTGTGAATTACAGTGCCCCTGAGCTCCTTTCTTCAACTCGCTTTCTTTTGAGCTGGCCGCAACACCGCAGGATGGCTTCAGGCCCTAATCTGGTTCCGGTACGGCACGCTGAGCCTTTGATTATTTCCTCTTCCTGGTGGGAAATGAGAGTTAAATTTGCCCGTCCAGACACCTCCAGCTAGCCTCTCATTGGTTCTCGCTATTCCTGTTCATCTTCCGCAGAAATTGCAAACTGGGCCAAACAGGAGGTTAAAGGCGCTGACTCTCCAAGTGGGGAGAGTGTTAGTAAAGCGTCTGGAATGTTGCACCCGAGTACCAGGGGAGGAAAACTGAGACATATTTGAACACGTCTCCCGATCACATGGTTGATCATACTCTGGGTTCCACATGCATATTTTAGCTGAAGGAAGTATACCTAAAACCTGGGTAGTTGAAACCCGTGGAATGGGTACCATGCAATATGACTTCAAAGGGTCTTCATTTGCTCACCGAACCTCTCCAATCCTATCACTCCTGCGTTTATGCCCCTGTACACATGCTTGATTCTCTTTCGGAGACATAGCAATCCATAGGTTTTAAGATACTTACTAGTCAGGTACATTCTTAGGCGTTTAATATGCGGTGTTGAGTCCATTTCGTTGAGCAAGGAGTAGCTCTTGTCTATTCCATATTTGGCTTAAGGAACTTTATCTGTGCTCATTTCAATCTCTGGTTTTATGCAGCACCCCAACTCACCTTTCCCCTTAAGCAAGCATAAGTTGGTTTTCTAAATTTGAGACCCTGTTCTGTTTTGGAATGCAGTTCCTGTGTAGCCAAGTTTACATTCCGTGTATTAGTGATATCTTATGATGTTTCTTTTTCTGTGTGACTTATTTCAGTTAGAATCATCGTACCTGAATCCACTCATTATGCTGCTACGGGCCTGATGACATAGATTTCATTGCTGAGTGATACTGCATTGTACGTAAGTACCACAAGTTCTTTATCCATTTTTCACTTTCTGCGATGTTGAACTTGTACTGTAAACGGGGTTCTTGTAAACAGAGCCGTTCCAAACTTTGGGGTGGCTGTGTCTTTTTGATTTTAATTTCCCTAAGCTATAGGACCATAAGTGGCAATGCCCTAGGCTCTGTTGCTTTGTTTTTTAGATGTTTCAGGAAACACCATACACTTCTCCCGAGTGTCTGTTGGCAATTTACATCCCGCCCCTCAGCATAACAAGGCTGCCAGTTCTCAATGGCCTGTTGCCTTTCTGGATTTTACACTTTTTTCAGATGGCCCTTTTGACCGGGGGGAAGTGAGACTTCATTGTAGTGCAGATTTCCTTTGCAAGCTTGCTTGGTTGGCCAAAAAGGGCGTATGCGTTTTTTCCTGAATATATTCAGGAAAAAACGCATACGCCCTTTTTGGCCAAGTGCATCATTGTGGACGTTCTGCCTCTTTTCCTATACTTTCAATGCAATTCCAGTCTACCTCCTGAAATCGGTTTCCTGCAATTCTGCCCCGCTTTCACGTCCTCTTGGCAGCCTTACTTCAGTCTATTTTTGGACGATAGCTGTCATTTATAACTCTGCAGGTTTGTGAATTACAGTGCCCCTGAGCTCCTTTCTTCAACTCGCTTTCTTGTGACCTGGCCGCAACACCGCAGGATGGCTTCAGGCCCTAATCTGGTTCCGGCACGGAACGCTGAGCCTTTGGTTAATTCCTCTTCCTGGTGGGAAATGAGAGTTAAATTTGCCCGTTCAGACACCTCCAGCTAGTCTCTCATTGGTTCTCGCTATTCCTGTTCATCTTCCGCAGAAATTGCAAACTGGACTAAACAGGAGGTTAAAGGGACTGACTCTCCAAGTCGGGAGAGTGTTAGTAAAGCGTCTGGAATGTTGCACCTGAGTACCAGGGGAGGAAAACTGAGACATATTTGAACACGTCTCCCGTTCACATGGTTGATCATACTCTGGGTTCCACATGCATGTTTTAGCTGAAGGAAGAATACCTTAAACCTGGAGAGTTGAGACCCGTGGAATGGGTACCATGCAATATGACTTCAAAGGGTCTTCATTTGCTCACCGAACCTCTCCAATCCTATCACTGCTGCGTTTATGCCCCTGTACACACGCTTGATTCTCTTTCGGAGACATAGCAATCCATAGGTTTTAAGATACTTACTAGTCAGGTACATTCTTAGGCGTTTAATATGCGGTGTTGAGTCCATTTCGTTGAGCAAGGAGTAGCTCTTGTCTATTCCATATTTGGCTTAAGGAAATTTATCTGTGCTCATTTCAATCTCTGGTTTTATGCAGCAACCCAACTCACCTTTCCCCTGAAGCAAGCATAAGTTGGTTTTCTAAATTTGAGAACCTGTTCTGTTTTGGAATGCAGTTCCTGTGTAGCCAAGTTTACATTCCGTGTATTAGTGATATCTTATGATGTTTCTTTTTCTGTGTGACTTATTTCAGTTAGAATCATCGTACCTGAATCCACTCATTGTGATGCTAAGGGCCTGATGACATAGATTTCATTGCTGAGTGATATTGCTTTGTAAGTAAATACCACAACTTCTTTCTCCATTTTTCACTTTCTGCGATGTTGAACTTGTACTGTAAACGAGGTTCTTGTAAACAGAGCCGTTCCAAACTTTGGGGTGGCTGTGTCTTTTTGATTTTAATTTCCCTAAGCTATAGGACCATAAGTGGAAGTGCCCTAGGTTCTGTTGCTTTGTTTTTTAGATGTTTCAGGAAACACCATACACTTCTCCCGAGTGTCTGTTGGCAATTTACATCCCGCCCATCAGCATAACAAGGCTCCCAGTTCTCCATGGCCTGTCCTGCCTTTCTGGATTTTACACTTTTTTCAGATGGCCCTTTTGACCGGGGGGAAGTGAGACTTCATTGTAGTGCAGATTTCCTTTGCAAGCTTGCTTGGTTGGCCAAAAAGGGCGTATGCGTTTTTTCCTGAATATATTCAGGAAAAAACGCATACGCCCTTTTTGGCCAAGTGCATCATTGTGGACGTTCTGCCTCTTTTCCTATGCTTTCAATGCAATTCCAGTCTACCTCCTGAAATCGGTTTCCTGCAATTCTGCCCCGCTTTCAAGTCCTCTTGGCAGCCTTACTTCAGTCTATTTTTGGACGATAGCTGTCATTTATAACTCTGCAGGTTTGTGAATTACAGTGCCCCTGAGCTCCTTTCTTCAACTCGCTTTCTTGTGACCTGGCCGCAACACCGCAGGATGGCTTCAGGCCCTAATCTGGTTCCGGTACGGCATGCTGAGCCTTTGGTTAATTCCTCTTCCTGGTGGGAAATGAGAGTTAAATTTGCCCGTTCAGACACCTCCAGCTAGTCTCTCATTGGTTCTCGCTATTCCTGTTCATCTTCCGCAGAAATTGCAAACTGGGCCAAACAGGAGGTTAAAGGGACTGACTCTCCAAGTCGGGAGAGTGTTAGTAAAGCGTCTGGAATGTTGCACCCGAGTACCAGGGGAGGAAAACTGAGACATATTTGAACACGTCTCCCGTTCACATGGTTGATCATACTCTGGGTTCCACATGCATGTTTTAGCTGAAGGAAGAATACCTTAAACCTGGAGAGTTGAGACCCGTGGAATGGGTACCATGCAATATGACTTCAAAGGGTCTTCATTTGCTCACCGAACCTCTCCAATCCTATCACTGCTGCGTTTATGCCCCTGTACACATGCTTGATTCTCTTTTGGAGACATAGCAATCCATAGGTTTTAAGATACTTACAAGTCAGGTACATTCTTAGGCGTTTAATATGCAGTGTTGAGTCCATTTCGTTGAGCAAGGAGTAGCTCTTGTCTATTCCATATTTGGCTTAAGGAACTTTATCTGTGCTCATTTCAATCTCTGGTTTTATGCAGCACCCCAACTCACCTTTACCCTTAAGCAAGCATAAGTTGTTTTTGTAAATTTGAGTCCCTGTTCTGTTCTGTAATTCAGTTCCTGTGTAGCCAAGTTTACATTCCGTGTATTACTGATATCTTATGATGTTTCTTTTTCTGTGTGACTTACTTCAGTTAGAATCATCATAACTGAATCCACTCATTGTGATGCTAAGGGCCTGATGACATAGATTTCATTGCTGAGTGATATTGCTTTGTAAGTAAATACCACAACTTCTTTCTCCATTTTTCACTTTCTGCGATGTTGAACTTGTACTGTAAACGAGGTTCTTGTAAACAGAGCCGTTCCAAACTTTGGGGTGGCTGTGTCTTTTTGATTTTAATTTCCCTAAGCTATAGGACCATAAGTGGAAGTGCCCTAGGTTCTGTTGCTTTGTTTTTTAGATGTTTCAGGAAACACCATACACTTCTCCCCAGTGGTTGTTGGCAATTTACATCCCGCCCATCAGCATAACAAGGCTCCCAGTTCTCCATGGCCTGTCCTGCCTTTCTGGATTTTACACTTTTTTCAGATGGCCCTTTTGACCGGGGGGAAGTGAGACTTCATTGTAGTGCAGATTTCCTTTGCAAGCTTGCTTGGTTGGCCAAAAAGGGCGTATGCGTTTTTTCCTGAATATATTCAGGAAAAAACGCATACGCCCTTTTTGGCCAAGTGCATCATTGTGGACGTTCTGCCTCTTTTCCTATGCTTTCAATGCAATTCCAGTCTACCTCCTGAAATCGGTTTCCTGCAATTCTGCCCCGCTTTCAAGTCCTCTTGGCAGCCTTACTTCAGTCTATTTTTGGACGATAGCTGTCATTTATAACTCTGCAGGTTTGTGAATTACAGTGCCCCTGAGCTCCTTTCTTCAACTCGCTTTCTTTTGAGCTGGCCGCAACACCGCAGGATGGCTTCAGGCCCTAATCTGGTTCCGGTACGGCACGCTGAGCCTTTGGTTATTTCCTCTTCCTGGTGGGAAATGAGAGTTAAATTTGCCCGTCCAGACACCTCCAGCTAGCCTTTCTTTGGTTCTCGCTATTCCTGTTCATCTTCCGCAGAAATTGCAAACTGGGCCAAACAGGAGGTTAAAGGCGCTGACTCTCCAAGTGGGGAGAGTGTTAGTAAAGCGTCTGGAATGTTGCACCCGAGTACCAGGGGAAGAAAACTGAGACATATTTGAACACGTCTCCCGTTCACATGGTTGATCATACTTGGGTTCCACATGCATGTTTTAGCTGAAGGAAGAATACCTTAAACCTGGAGAGTTGAGACCCGTGTAATGGGTACCATGCAATATGACTTCAAAGGGTCTTCATTTGCTCACCGAACCTCTCCAATCCTATCACTGCTGCGTTTATGCCCCTGTACACATGCTTGATTCTCTTTCGGAGACATAGCAATCCATAGGTTTTAAGATACTTACTAGTCAGGTACATTCTTAGGCGTTTAATATGCGGTGTTGAGTCCATTTCCTTGAGCAAAGAGTAGCTCTTGTCTATTCCATATTTGACTTAAGGAACTTTATCTGTGCTCATTTCAATCTCTGGTTTTATGCAGCACCCCAACTCACCTTTCCCCTTAAGCAAGCATAAGTTGCTTTTCTAAATTTGAGACCCTGTTCTGTTCTGTAATTCAGTTCCTGTGTAGCCAAGTTTACATTCCGTGTATTAATGATATCTTATGATGTTTCTTTTTCTGTGTGACTTATTTCAGTTAGAATCATCATACCTGAATCCACTCATTGTGATGCTAAGGGCCTGATGACATAGATTTCATTGCTGAGTGATATTGCTTTGTAAGTAAATACCACAACTTCTTTATCCATTTTTCACTTTCTGCGATGTTGAACTTGTACTGTAAACGAGGTTCTTGTAAACAGAGGCGTCCCAAACTTTGGGGTGGCTGTGTCTTTTTGATTTTAATTTCCCTAAGCTATAGGACCATAAGTGGCAGTGCACTAGGCTCTGTTGCTTTGTTTTTTAGATGTTTCAGGAAACACCATACACTTCTCCCGAGTGTCTGTTGGTAATTTACATCCCGCCCATCAGCATCACAAGGCTCCCAGTTCTCCATGGCCTGTCCTGCCTTTCTGGATTTTACACTTTTTTCAGATGGCCCTTTTGACCGGGGGGAAGTGAGACTTCATTGTAGTGCAGATTTCCTTTGCAAGCTTGCTTGGTTGGCCAAAAAGGGCGTATGCGTTTTTTCCTGAATATATTCAGGAAAAAACGCATACGCCCTTTTTGGCCAAGTGCATCATTGTGGACGTCCTGCCTCTTTTCCTATGCTTTCAATGCAATTCCAGTCTACCTCCTGAAATCGGTTTCCTGCAATTCTGCCCCGCTTTCAAGTCCTCTTGGCAGCCTTACTTCAGTCTATTTTTGGACGATAGCTGTCATTTATAACTCTGCAGGTTTGTGAATTACAGTGCCCCTGAGCTCCTTTCTTCAACTCGCTTTCTTTTGAGCTGGCCGCAACACCGCAGGATGGCTTCAGGCCCTAATCTGGTTCCGGTACGGCACGCTGAGCCTTAGGTTATTTCCTCTTCCTGGTGGGAAATGAGAGTTAAATTTGCCCGTCCAGACACCTCCAGCTAGCCTCTCATTGGTTCTCGCTATTCCTGTTCATCTTCCGCAGAAATTGCAAACTGGGCCAAACAGGAGGTTAAAGGCGCTGACTCTCCAAGTGGGGAGAGTGTTAGTAAAGCGTCTGGAATGTTGCACCCGAGTACCAGGGGAGGAAAACTGAGACATATTTGAACACGTCTCCCGATCACATGGTTGATCATACTCTGGGTTCCACATGCATATTTTAGCTGAAGGAAGTATACCTAAAACCTGGGTAGTTGAAACCCGTGGAATGGGTACCATGCAGTATGACTTCAAAGGGTCTTCATTTGCTCACCGAACCTCTCCAATCCTATCACTGCTGCATTTATGCCCCTGTACACATGCTTGATTCTCTTTCGGAGACATAGCAATCCATAGGTTTTAAGATACTTACTAGTCAGGTACATTCTTAGGCGTTTAATATGCGGTGTTGAGTCCATTTCGTTGAGCAAGGAGTAGCTCTTGTCTATTCCATATTTGGCTTAAGGAACTTTATCTGTGCTCATTTCAATCTCTGGTTTTATGCAGCACCCCAACTCACCTTTCCCCTTAAGCAAGCATAAGTTGGTTTTATAAATTTGCGACCGTGTTCTGTTTTGGAATGCAGTTCCTGTGTAGCCAAGTTTACATTCCGTGTATTAGTGATATCTTATGATGTTTCTTTTTCTGTGTGACTTATTTCAGTTCGAATCATCATACCTGAATCCACTCATTATGCTGCTACGGGCCTGATGACATAGATTTCATTGCTGAGTGATACTGCATTGTACGTAAGTACCACAAGTTCTTTATCCATTTTTCACTTTCTGCGATGTTGAACTTGTACTGTAAACGGGGTTCTTGTAAACAGAGCCGTTCCAAACTTTGGGGTGGCTGTGTCTTTTTGATTTTAATTTCCCTAAGCTATAGGACCATAAGTGGAAGTGCCCTAGGCTCTGTTGCTTTGTTTTTTAGATGTTTCAGGAAACACCATACACTTCTCCCGAGTGTCTGTTGGCAATTTACATCCCGCCCCTCAGCATAACAAGGCTGCCAGTTCTCAATGGCCTGTTGCCTTTCTGGATTTTACACTTTTTTCAGATGGCCCTTTTGACCGGGGGGAAGTGAGACTTCATTGTAGTGCAGATTTCCTTTGCAAGCTTGCTTGGTTGGCCAAAAAGGGCGTATGCGTTTTTTCCTGAATATATTCAGGAAAAAACGCATACGCCCTTTTTGGCCAAGTGCATCATTGTGGACGTTCTGCCTCTTTTCCTATGCTTTCAATGCAATTCCAGTCTACCTCCTGAAATCGGTTTCCTGCAATTCTGCCCCGCTTTCACGTCCTCTTGGCAGCCTTACTTCAGTCTATTTTTGGACGATAGCTGTCATTTATAACTCTGCAAGTTTGTGAATTACAGTGCCCCTGAGCTCCTTTCTTCAACTCGCTTTCTTGTGACCTGGCCGCAACACCGCAGGATGGCTTCAGGCCCTAATCTGATTCTGGCATGGCACGCTGAGCCTTTGGTTATTTCCTCTTCCTGGTAGGAAATGAGAGTTAAATTTGCCCGTCCAGACACCTCCAGCTAGTCTATCATTGGTTCTCCCTATTCCTGTTCATCTTCCGCAGAAATTGCAAAGTGGGTCAAACAGGAGTTTAAAGCCGCTGACTCTCCAAGTGGGGAGAGTGTTAGTAAAGGGTCTGGAATGTTGCACCCGAGTACCAGGGGAGGAAAACTGAGACATATTTGAACACGTCTCCCATTCACACGGTTGATCATACTCTGGGTTCCACATGCATGTTTTAGCTGAAGGAAGAATACCTTAAACCTGGAGAGTTGAGACCTGTGGAATGGGTACCATGCAATATGACTTCAAAGGGTCTTCATTTGCTCACCGAACCTCTCCAATCCTATCACTGCTGCGTTTATACCCCTGTACACACGCTTGATTCTCTTTTGGAGACATAGCAATCCATAGGTTTTAAGATACTTACTAGTCAGGTACATTCTTAGGCGTTTAATATGGGTTGTTGAGTCCATTTCGTTGAGCAAGGAGTAGCTCTTGTCTATTCCATATTTGGCTTAAGGAACTTTATCTGTGCTCATTTCAATCTCTGGTTTTATGCAGCACCCCAACTCACCTTTCCCCTTAAGCAAGCATAAGTTGGTTTTCTAAATTTGAGACACTGTTCTGTTCTGTAATTCAGTTCCTGTGTAGCCAAGTTTACATTCCGTGTATTACTGATATCTTATGATGTTTATTTTTCTGTGTGACTAATTTCAGTTAGAATCATCATACCTGAATCCACTCATTGTGCTGCTAAGGGCCTGATGACATACATTTCATTGCTGAGCGATATTGCTTTGTAAGTAAATACCAGAATTTCTTTATCCATTTTTCACTTTCTGCTATGTTGAACTTGTACTGTAAACGAGGTTCTTGTAAACAGAGGCGTCCCAAACTTTGGGGTGGCTGTGTCTTTTTGATTTTAATTTCCCTAAGCTATATGACCATAAGTGGAAGTGCCCTAGGCTCTGTTGCTTTGTTTTTCAGATGTTTCAGGAAACACCATACACTTGTCCCGAGTGTCTGTTGGCAATTTACATCCCGCCCATCAGCATAACAAGGCTCCCAGTTCTCCATGGCCTGTCCTGCCTTTCTGGATTTTACACTTTTTTCAGATGGCCCTTTTGACCGGGGGGAAGTGAGACTTCATTGTAGTGCAGATTTCCTTTGCAAGCTTCCTTGGTTGGCCAAAAAGTGTGTATGCGTTTTTTCCTGAATATATTCAGGAAAAACGCATACGCCCTTTTTGGCCAAGTGCATCATTGTGGACGCTCTGCCTCTTTTCCTATGCTTTCAATGCAATTCCAGTCTACCTCCTGAAATCGGTTTCCTGCAATTCTGCCCCGCTTTCAAGTCCTCTTGGCAGCCTTACTTCAGTCTATTTTTGGACGATAGCTGTCATTTATAACTCTGCAGGTTTGTGAATTACAGTGCCCCTGAGCTCCTTTCTTCAACTCGCTTTCTTTTGAGCTGGCCGCAACACCACAGGATGGCTTCAGGCCCTAATCTGGTTCCGGCACAGCACGCTGAGCCTTTGGTTATTTCCTCTTCCTGGTGGGAAATGAGAGTTAAATTTGCCCGTCCAGACACCTCCAGCTAGTCTCTCATTGGTTGTCCCTATTCCTGTTCATCTTCCGCAGAAATTGCAAACTGGGTCAAACAGGAGTTTAAAGGCGCTGACTCTCCAAGTGGGGAGAGTGTTAGTAAAGCATCTGGAATGTTGCGCCCGAGTACCAGGGGAGGAAAACTGAGACATATTTGAACACGTCTCCCGTTCACATGGTTGATCATACTCTGGGTTCCACATGCATGTTTTAGCTGAAGGAAGAATACATTAAAACTGGAGAGTTGAAACCCGTGGAATGGGTACCATGCAATATGACTTCAAAGGGTCTTCATTTGCTCACCGAACTTCTCCAATCCTATTACTGCTGCGTTTATGCCCCTGTACACACGCTTGATTCTCTTTTGGAGACATAGCAATCCATAGGTTTTAAGATACTTACTAGTCATGTACATTCTTAGGCGTTTAATATGGGATTTTGAGTCCATTTCGTTGAGCAAGTAGTAGCTCTTGTCTATTCCATATTTGGCTTAAGGAACTTTATCTGTGCTCATTTCAATCTCTGGTTTTATGCAGCACCCCAACTCACCTTTCCCCTTAAGCAAGCATAAGTTGGTTTTCTAAATTTGAGACCCTGTTCTGTTTTGGAATGCAGTTCCTGTGTAGCCAAGTTTACATTCCGTGTATTAGTGATATCTTATGATGTTTCTTTTTCTGTGTGACTTACTTCAGTTAGAATCATCATAACTGAATCCACTCATTGTGATGCTAAGGGCCTGATGACATAGATTTCATTGCTGAGTGATATTGCTTTGTAAGTAAATACCACAACTTCTTTCTCCATTTTTCACTTTCTGCGATGTTGAACTTGTACTGTAAACGAGGTTCTTGTAAACAGAGCCGTTCCAAACTTTGGGGTGGCTGTGTCTTTTTGATTTTAATTTCCCTAAGCTATAGGACCATAAGTGGAAGTGCCCTAGGTTCTGTTGCTTTGTTTTTTAGTTGTTTCAAGAAACACCATACACTTCTCCCAAGTGGTTCTTGGCAATTTACATCCCGCCCATCAGCATAACAAGGCTCCCAGTTCTCCATGGCCTGTCCTGCCTTTCTGGATTTTACACTTTTTTCAGATGGCCCTTTTGACCGGGTGGAAGTGAGACTTCATTGTAGTGCAGATTTCCTTTGCAAGCTTGCTTGGTTGGCCAAAAAGGGCGTATGCGTTTTTTCCTGAATATATTCAGGAAAAAACGCATACGCCCTTTTTGGCCAAGTGCATCATTGTGGACGTTCTGCCTCTTTTCCTATGCTTTCAATGCAACTCCAGTCTACCTCCTGAAATCGGTTTCCTGCAATTCTGCCCCGCTTTCAAGTCCTCTTGGCAGCCTTACTTCAGTGTATTTTTGGACGATAGCTGTCATTTATAACTCTGCAGGTTTGTGAATTACAGTGCCCCTGAGCTCCTTTCTTCAACTCGCTTTCTTGTGACCTGGCCGCAACACCGCAGGATGGCTTCAGGCCCTAATCTTGTTCCGGCCCGGCATGCTGAGCCTTTGGTTAATTCCTCTTCCTGGTGGGAAATGAGAGTTAAATTTGCCCGTCCAGACACCTCCAGCTAGCCTCTCATTGGTTCTCGCTATTCCTGTTCATCTTCCGCAGAAATTGCAAACTGGGCCAAACAGGAGGTTAAAGGCGCTGACTCTCCAAGTGGGGAGAGTGTTAGTAAAGCGTCTGGAATGTTGCACCCGAGTACCAGGGTACGAAAACTGAGACATATTTGAACACGTCTCCCGTTCACATGGTTGATCATACTCTGGGTTCCACATGCATGTTTTAGCTGAAGGAAGAATACCTAAAATCTGGGTAGTTGAAACCCGTGGAAGGGTACCATGCAATATGACTTCAAAGGGTCCTCATTTGCTCACCAAACATCTCCAATCCTATCACTGCTGCGTTTATGCCCCTGTACATATGCTTGATTCTCTTTCGGAGACATAGCAATCCATAGGTTTTAAGATACTTACTAGTCAGGTACATTCTTAGGCGTTTAATATGCGGTGTTGAGTCCATTTTGTTGAGCTAGGAGTAGCTCTTGTCTATTCCATATTTGGCTTAAGGAACTTTATCTGTGCTCATTTCAATCTCTGGTTTTATGCAGCACCCCAACTCACCTTTACCCTTAAGCAATCATAAGTTGGTTTTCTAAATTTGAGAACCTGTTGTGTTCTGTAATTCAGTTCCTGTGTAGCCAAGTTTACATTCCGTGTATTACTGATATCTTATGATGTTTCTTTTTCTGTGTGACTTATTTCAGTTAGAATCATCGTACCTGAATCCACTCATTATGCTGCTACGGGCCTGATGACATAGATTTCATTGCTGAGTGATACTGCATTGTACGTAAGTACCACAAGTTCTTTATCCATTTTTCACTTTCTGTGATATTGAACTTGTACGGTAAACGAGCTTCTTGTAAACAGAGGCGTCCCAAACTTTGCGGTGGCTGTGTCTTTTTGATTTTAATTTCCCTAAGCTATAGGACCATAAGTGGAAGTGCCCTAGGCTCTGTTGCTTTGTTTTTTAGATGTTTCAGGAAACACCATACACTTCTCCCGAGTGTCTGTTGGCAATTTACATCCCGCCCATCAGCATAACAAGGCTCCCAGTTCTCCATGGCCTGTCCTGCCTTTCTGGATTTTACACTTTTTTCAGATGGCCCTTTTGACCGGGGGGAAGTGAGACTTCATTGTAGTGCAGATTTCCTTTGCAAGTTTGCTTGGTTGGCCAAAAAGGGCGTATGCGTTTTTTCCTGAATATATTCAGGAAAAAACGCATATGCCCTTTTTGGCCAAGTGCATCATTGTGGACGTTCTGCCTCTTTTCCTATGCTTTCAATGCAATTCCAGTCTACCTCCTGAAATCGGTTTCCTGCAATTCTGCCCCGCTTTCAAGTCCTCTTGGCAGCCTTACTTCAGTCTATTTTTGGACGATAGCTGTCATTTATAACTCTGCAGGTTTGTGAATTACAGTGCCCCTGAGCTCCTTTCTTCAACTCGCTTTCTTGTGACCTGGTCGCAACACAGCAGGATGTCTTAAGGCCCTAATCTGGTTCCGGTACGGCACGCTGAGCCTTTGGTTAATTCCTCTTCCTGGTGGGAAATGAGAGTTAAATTTGCCCATCCAGACACCTCCAGCTAGTCTCTCATTGGTTCTCGCTATTCCTGTTCATCTTCCACAGAAACTGCAAACTGGGCCAAACAGGAGGTTAAAGGGACTGACTCTCCAAGTGGGGAGAGTGTTAGTAAAGGGTCTGGAATGTTGCACCCGAGTACCAGGGTACGAAAAATGAGACATATTTGAACACGTCTCCCGATCACATGGTTGATCATACTCTAGGTTCCACATGCATGTTTTACCTGAAGGAAGAATACCTTAAACTTGGGTAGTTGAAACCTGTGGAATGGGTACCATGCAATATGACTTCAAAGGGTCTTCATTTGCTCACGAACCTCTCCAATCCTATCACTGCTGCGTTTATGCCCCTGTACACATGCTTGATTCTCTTTCGGAGACATAGCAATCCATAGGTTTTAAGATACTTACTAGTCAGGTACATTCTTAGGTGTTTAATATGTGGTGTTGAGTCCATTTCGTTGAGCAAGGAGTAGCTCTTGTCTATTCCATATTTGGCTTAAGGAACTTTATCTGTGCTCATTTCAATCTCTGGTTTTATGCAGCACCCCAACTCACCTTTCCCCTTAAGCAAGCATAAGTTGGTTTTCTAAATTTGAGACCCTGTTCTGTTCTGTAATTCAGTTCCTGTATAGCCAAGTTTACATTCCGTGTATTACTGATATCTTATGATGTTTCTTTTTCTGTGGGACTTATTTCAGTTAGAATCACCATACCCGAATCCACTCATTATGCTGCTACGGGCCTGGTGACATAGATTTCATTGCTGAGTGATATTGCTTTGTACATGAGTACCACAACTTCTTTATCCATTTTTCTCTTTCTGTGATATTGACCTTGTATGGTAAACGAGGTTCTTGTAAACAGAGGTGTCTCAAACTTTGGGGTGGCTGTGTCTTTTTGATTTTAATTTCCCTAAGCTATAGGACCATAAGTGGAAGTGCCCTAGGTTCTGTTGCTTTGTTTTTTAGATGTTTCAGGAAACACCATACACTTCTCCGGAGTGGCGGTTGGCAATTTACATCCCGCCCATCAGCATAACAAGGCTCCCAGTTCTCCATGTCCTGTCCTTCCTTTCTGGATTTTACACTTTTTTCAGATGGCCCTTTTGACCGGGGGGAAGAGAGACTTCATTGTAGTGCAGATTTCCTTTGCAAGCTTGCTTGGTTGGCCAAAAAGGGCGTATGCGTTTTTTCCTGAATATATTCAGGAAAAAACGCATACGCCCTTTTTGGCCAAATGCATCACTGTGGACGTTCTGCCTCTTTTCCTATGCTTGAAATGCAATTCCAGTCTACCTCCTGAAATCGATTTCCTGCAATTCTGCCCCTCTTTCAAGTCCTCTTGGCAGCCTTACTTCAGTCTATTTTTGGATGATAGCTGTCATTTATAACTCTGCAGGTTTGTGAATTACAGTGCCCCTGAGCTCCTTTCTTCAACTCGCTTTCTTGTGACCTGGACGCAACACCGCAGGATGCCTTCAGGCCCTAATGTGGTTCCGGCATGGCACACTGAGCCTTTGGTTAATTCCTCTTCTTGGTGGGAAATGAGAGTTAAATTTGCCCGTTCAGACACCTCCAGGTAGTCTCTCATTGGTGCTCGCTATTCCTGTTCATCTTCCGCAGAAATTGCAAACTGGGGCAAACAGGAGGTTAAAGGCACTGACTCTCCAAGTAGGGAAAGTGTTAGTAAAGCATCTGGAATGTTGCACCCGAGTACCAGGGGAGGAAAACTGAGACATATTTGAACACGTCTCCCATTCACACGGTTGATCATACTCTGGGTTCCACATGCATGTTTTAGCTGAAGGAAGAATACCTTAAACCTGGAGAGTTGAGACCCGTGTAATGGGTACCATGCAATATGACTTCAAAGGGTCTTCATTTGCTCACCGAACCTCTCCAATCCTATCACTGCTGCGTTTATGCCCCTGTACACACGCTTGATTCTCTTTTGGAGACATAGCAATCCATAGGTTTTAAGATACTTACTAGTCAGGTACATTCTTAGGCGTTTAATATGGGGTGTTGAGTCCATTTCGTTGAGCAAGGAGTAGCTCTTGTCTATTCCATATTTGGCTTAAGGAACTTTATCTGTGCTCATTTCAATCTCTGGTTTTATGCAGCACCCCAACTCACCTTTAGCCTTAAGCAAGCATAAGTTGGTTTTCTAAATTTGAGACCCTGTTTTGTTCTGTAATTCAGTTCCTGTGTAGCCAAGTTTCCATTCCGTGTATTACTGATATCTTATGATGTTTCTTTTTCTGTGGGACTTATTTCAGTTAGAATCATCATACCTGAATCCACTCATTGTGCTGCTAAGGGCCTGATGACACAGATTTCATTACTGAGTGATATTGCTTTGTAAGTAAATACCACAACTTCTTTATCCATTTTTCACTTTCTGCGATGTTGAACTTGTACTGTAAACGAGGTTCTTGTAAACAGAGCCGTTCCAAACTTTGGGGTGGCTGTGTCTTTTTGATTTTAATTTCCTTAAGCTATAGGACCATAAGTGGAAGTGCCCTAGGTTCTGTTGCTTTGTTTTTTAGATGTTTCAGGAAACACCATACACTTCTCCCGAGTGGTTGTTGGCAATTTACATCCCGCCCATCAGCATAACAAGGCTCCCAGTTCTCCATGGCCTGTCCTGCCTTTCTGGATTTTACACTTTTTTCAGATGGCCCTTTTGACCGGGGGAAGTGAGACTTCATTGTAGTGCAGATTTCCTTTGCAAGCTTGCTTGGTTGGCCAAAAAGGGCGTATGCGTTTTTTCCTGAATATATTCAGGAAAAAACGCATACGCCCTTTTTGGCCAAGTGCATCATTGTGGACGTTCTGCCTCTTTTCCTATGCTTTCAATGCAATTCCAGTCTACCTCCTGAAATCGGTTTCCTGCAATTCTGCTCCGCTTTCAAGTCCTCTTGGCAGCCTTACTTCAGTCTATTTTTGGACGATAGCTGTCATTTATAACTCTGCAGGTTTGTGAATTACAGTGCCCCTGAGCTCCTTTCTTCAACTCGCTTTCTTTTGAGCTGGCCGCAACACCGCAGGCTGGCTTCAGGCCCTAATCTGGTTCCGGTACGGCACACTGAGCCTTTGGTTATTTCCTCTTCCTGGTGGGAAATGAGAGTTAAATTTGCCCGTCCAGACACCTCCAGCTAGCCTCTCATTGGTTCTCGCTATTCCTGTTCATCTTCCGCAGAAATTGCAAACTGTGCCAAACAGGAGGTTAAAGGCGCTGACTCTCCAAGTGGGGAGAGTGTTAGTAAAGCGTCTGGAATGTTGCACCCGAGTACCAGGGGAGGAAAACTGAGACATATTTGAACATGTCTCCCGATCACATGGTTGATCATACTCTAGGTTCCACATGCATGTTTTAGCTGAAGGAAGAATACCTAAAACCTGGGTAGTTGAAACCCGTGGAATGGGTACCATGCAATATGACTTCAAAGGGTCTTCATTTGCTCACCAAACCTCTCAAATCCTATCACTGCTGCGTTTATGCCCCTGTACACATGCTTGATTCTCCTTCGGAGACATAGCAATCCATAGGTTTTAAGATACTTACTAGTCATGTACATTCTTAGGCGTTTAATATGCGGTGTTGAGTCCATTTCGTTGAGCAAGGAGTAGCTCTTGTCTATTCCATATTTGGCTTAAGGAACTTTATCTGTGCTCATTTCAATCTCTGGTTTTATGCAGCACCCCAACTCACCTTTCCCCTTAAGCAAGCATAAGTTGGTTTTCTAAATTTGAGACCCTGTTCTGTTCTGTAATTCAGTTCCTGTGTAGCCAAGTTTACATTCCGTGTATTACTGATATCTTATGATGTTTCTTTTTCTGTGTGACTTATTTCAGTTAGAATCATCGTACCTGAATCCACTCATTATGCTGCTACGGGCCTGATGACATAGATTTCATTGCTGAGTGATACTGCATTGTACGTAAGTACCACATGTTCTTTATCCATTTTTCACTTTCTGTGATATTGAACTTGTACGGTAAACGAGGTTCTTGTAAACAGAGGCATCCCAAACTTTGGGGTGGCTGTGTCTTTTTGATTTTAATTTCCCTAAGCTATAGGACCATAAGTGGAAGTGCTCTAGGCTCTGTTGCTTTGTTTTTTTGATGTTTCAGGAAACACCATACACTTCTCCCGAGTGTCTGTTGGCAATTTACATCCCGCCCATCAGCATAACAAGGCTCCCAGTTCTCCATGGCCTGTCCTGCCTTTCTGGATTTTACACTTTTTTCAGATGGCCCTTTTGACCGGGGGGAAGTGAGACTTCATTGTAGTGCAGATTTCCTTTGCAAGCTTGCTTGGTTGGCCAAAAAGGGCGTATGCGTTTTTTCCTGAATATATTCAGGAAAAAACGCATACGCCCTTTTTGGCCAAGTGCATCATTGTGGACGTTCTGCCTCTTTTCCTATGCTTTCAATGCAATTCCAGTCTACCTCCTGAAATCGGTTTCCTGCAATTCTGCCCCGCTTTCAAGTCCTCTTGGCAGCCTTACTTCAGTCTATTTTTGGATGATAGCTGTCATTTATAACTCTGCAGGTTTGTGAATTACAGTGCCCCTGAGCTCCTTTCTTCAACTCGCTTTCTTGTGACCTGGCCGCAACACCGCAGGATGTCTTCAGGCCCTAATCTGGTTCTGGCACGGTACGCTGAGCCTTTGGTTAATTCCTCTTCCTGGTGGGAAATGAGAGTTAAATTTGCCCATCCAGACACCTCCAGCTAGTCTCTCATTGGTTCTCGCTATTCCTGTTCATCTTCCACAGAAATTGCAAACTGGGCCAAACAGGAGGTTAAAGGGACTGACTCTCCAAGTCGGGAGAGTGTTAGTAAAGCGTCTGGAATGTTGCACCCGAGTACCAGGGTACGAAAACTGAGACATATTTGAACACGTCTCCCGATCACATGGTTGATCATACTCTGGGTTCCACATGCATGTTTTAGCTGAAGGAAGAATACCTAAAACCTGGGTAGTTGAAACCCGTGGAATGGGTACCATGCAATATGACTTCAAAGGGTCTTCATTTGCTCACCGAACCTCTCCAATCCTATCACTGCTGCGTTTATGCCCCTGTACACATGCTTGATTCTCTTTCGGAGACATAGCAATCCATAGGTTTTAAGATACTTACTAGTCAGGTACATTCTTAGGTGTTTAATATGCGGTGTTGAGTCCATTTCGTTGAGCAAGGAGTAGCTCTTGTCTATTCCATATTTGGCTTAAGGAACTTTATCTGTGCTCATTTCAATCTCTGGTTTTATGCAGCACCCCAACTCACCTTTCCCCTTAAGTAAGCATAAGTTGGTTTTCTAATTTGAGACCCTGTTCTATTCTGTAATTGTGTTCCTGTGTAGCCAAGTTTACATTCCGTGTATTACTGATATCTTATGATGTTTCTTTTTCTGTGTGGCTTATTTCAGTTAGAATCATCATACCTGAATCCACTCATTGTGCTGCTAAGGGCCTGATGACATAGATTTCACTGCTGAGTGATATTGCTTTGTAATTAAATACCACAACTTCTTTATCCATTTTTCACTTTCTGCGATGTTGAACGTGTACTGTAAACGAGTTTCCTGTAAACAGAGCTGTTCCAAACTTTGGGGTGGCTGTGTCTTTTTGATTTTAATTTCCCTAAGCTATAGGACCATAAGTGGAAGTGCCCTAGGCTCTGTTGCTTTGTTTTTTAGATGTTTCAGGAAACACCATACACTTCTCCAGAGTGGCTGTTGGCAATTTACATCCCGCCCATCAGCATAAGAAGGCTCCCAGTTCTCCATGGCCTGTCGTGCCTTTATGGATTCTACACTTTTTTCAGATGGCCCTTTTGACCAGGTGGAAGTGAGACTTCATTGTAGTGCAGATTTCCTTTGCAAGCTTGCTTGGTTGGCCAAAAAGGGCGTATGCGTTTTTTCCTGAATATATTCAGGAAAAAACGCATACGCCCTTTTTGGCCAAGTGCATCATTGTCGAGGTTCTGACTCTCTTCATATGTTTTCAATGCAATTCCAGTCTACCTCCTGAAATCGGTTTCCTGCAATTCTGCCTTGCTTTCAATGCCTCTTCATAGCCTTACCTCAATATATTTTTTGAAAATAGTTGGCCTTTATAACTCTGCAGGTTTTTGAATTGCATTGGCCCTTAGCTCCATATTTTAGCTCTTATTTTTGTGGTCTTGCCCCGTAACCACAGGATTCCTTGAAGCCCTATTTTTCTTCTGGTGCACCTTGCTGTGCCTTTGGTTAATTCTTCTTACTGATGTGATATTAGAGTGACATGTGCCCATTGAAACCGCTACAGCTAGTTTCTCACTGGTTCCTCCTATTCCCATTCATCCTCTGCACTAACTGCAGACTGTGCAATACCAGAACTTAAAGGCATTGACTCCATGTGGGGATGTTGTTAGTAAAGCGGCTGGAATGTCGATCCGGAGCCCCAGGAGAGGAAAAATGAGGTGCGTTTTAGAAACCTTTCCCGATCATATGGTATACCAGTCGCTGGGTTTCTCAAGCATGGTTTAGCTGTAGGAAGATTCCCTTCAACCTGGAGTGTTGGGACCCTTGGACTGAGTAGCATGAAGTATTGCATTAAACTTTCGGCAGTTGCTCACCAAAGCTCACCAATCCTGTCAGCCCCAAGTGTCCAGCCTTATGTCTTATCCAGCTGTGGGTTTATATGTGGTCAATCCAGGTTGCATCACAGCCCCTGAGCGAATTTTGTAAGAATTTTTCTCTCTTTCATTGTTTCAGCGTTTTGTTTTTAAAATTTATTTCTATAATGGGGTTTAGCTCCTTTTCACTGCTGTGTTTGTGCCGCTCTGCACACACTTGATTCCCTTATGGAGATATATCAATACATGGGTTTTAAGATTCTTATTCCTCAGATATATTTCTCTGCGGTGTATAGGGTGTGTTGAGGCCAGTTCATTGAGCAAGGTGTAGATCTTGTCTAATACCTATTTGGTTTATTGAACGGTATCTGTGCTAATTTCAAACTCTGGTTTTATGCATCACCCCACCTCTCCTTTCCCCTTAAGCTGACATAAGTGTGTTTTCTAAATGTGAGACACTGTTCTGTTCTGTAATTCATTTCTTGTGCAGCCATATTTACCCTCCCTCTATAAGTGATATCTTATGATATGTTTCTTTTTCTGTTTGACTTATTTCAAGTAGTATTATCGGACCTAAATCCACTCTTTATCCTTCTACTAGCCTTATTACATTGATTTCATGGTGAAGAGATATTCCATTGTACATAAGTACCACATCTTCTTTATCCATTGTTCTCTTTCCTGGGATATTTAAGGTGTACTGAAGTTGAGGTTCTTGTAAACAGAGTAGCCCTAAACTGTGGTGTGCTTGTGTCTTGTTGATTTTTAGACTTCCCTAGATATACTCCCATGATTGGAAGTGTCCTATGCTCTGTAGCTCTGTTTTTTAGATGATTTAGGAACCACCATACGCTTCTCCAGAGTGGCTCTCGGCAGTTCACACACTGCCCATCAGCGTATAAAGGCTCCCTGTTCTCCATGGCCTGTCCTGCATTTCTGGTTTTTACAATTTTTTAGGATGGCCCTTTTGACCGGTGGGAAGTGAGACTTCTTTGTTGTGCACATTTGCATTGCTTGCTTGCTTCGTTGCCCATAAAGTGCGTATGCGTTTTTTCCTGGATATAATCAGGAAAAAACGCATACGCCCTTTTGGGCCAACTGCATCATTGTCGAAATTCTGCCGCTTTTCATGTGCGTTAAAGACGAGTCCAATCTATCTCTTGAAATCTGTTTCTTGCAATTCTGTCTTGCATTCAGATCCTCTTCTTTGCCTTACCTCAACATATTTTTGGACGTTAGTTTTCATTTATAACTCTGCAGGTTTGTGAATTGCAGTGACCCTGAGCTCCATTTTTTAAGTTGCTCTTTTGTGAGCTGGCCTCAAACCCGCAGGATTGCTTCAGGCTCTATTTTGGCTCCGGCGAGGCAGGCTGAGCCTTTCTTTAATTCTTATTCTTAATGGGAAATTAGAGTGATATGTGCCCGTCCAAACCCCTACAACTCTTCTCTCATTGGTTCCCCCTCTTCCCGTTCATCCTCCTCACAATTTGCAAAATGTGTGAAACAGAAGTTTAAATGTGCTGATTCTCCAAGTGGGGAGATTCTAAGTAGCGTGGCTGGAATTGTGAACAGGAGCACCAGGAGAGGATAAATGAGGTGCATTTTAGACACATCTCCCGATCACACGGTGTACAGTCCTCTGGGTTTTCCATGCATGTTTTAGCTGTAGGAAGATCCCTTGAACCTGCAGATTTGGGACCCATTGAATGGGTACCAGGTAGTATTACTTTAAAGGGTGTGCATTTCCTCACCCAACCTCACATTTCTCTTAGCGCAAACAGTTTCCAGCCTTATGTCTCATCCTGCTGTGGGTCTAGATGTGTTCAATCCATGTTGCATCACCGTCCCTGAGGAAAAGTTGTAAGAGGTTTTCTCTGTCTCTCTGTCGTTTATTTTTTTCAATTTATTACTATATTGGTTACAGCTGATTTTCAAAGCTCTGTTTCTTGCTGCTGTACATCCACTTGATTCGCGTACAGAGAGACATCAATAAATTCTTTTTCAGATTCTTACCAGTCGTATATATTCTTTTCCGGTGACTTGAGTGTGCTGAGTGCAGTTCTTTTAGCTACCGTGTAGGCCTTGTTGATTATCAGTTTGGTATTTGGAATGGTATCTTTGCTAATTTCAACCTCCTGGATGATGCCTCACCCCTCCCCACCTTTCCCGTTTAGCAGCCTTATGCGTGTTTTCTACATATTTGACTATGTTTTTGTTTTGTAATTTATTTCATGTGTAGCCATTTTGGATTCCACCTTTAAGTGATATCTTATGATATGTGTCTTTTTCTTTTTGAATTCTGTCACTTAGAATGATCATATGTAACTCCTCCGGAGTTGTTACAACTGGCCATATTTCATTGATTTCCAGGCTGAATAATATTCCACTCTACCTAAGTACCACATCTCTATCCATTTTTTCCCTCCAGAGACATTTAAGTTATATCCTAGTCGAGGATCTTTTAAACAGAGAGGGGGTAAACATTGGGGTGCCTCTCGATTTTTTTTTTTCCTCTCGATTTTTGTTTTTCCCAAGATATACGCCCATGAGTGCAAGTGCCCTATGCTCTGTAGCTCATTTTTTAGATGCTTTAGTAAACACAATACACTTCTCCAGAATGGCCGTTGGCAATATACATTTCCACTATAAGTCTCACAGGGCTCCCTCTTCTCGTTGCCCTGTCCTGCATTTCTGTTGTTTACGCTTTATGAGGATGGCTCTTCTGACTGATGCGAAGTGATATCTTTTGTAGTATTGACTTCCAGTGCCCACCTGTTTGGTTGGCTAAAAAAGTGTATGCCCTTTTCTTGAATATATACAGAAAAGAACGCATACACCCTTTTTGGCCAACTGCAATGTTGGCAATGTTCAGCTCCTTTTCTTGTGCTTAATGGCGAGTCCTTTCTACCTCCTCAAATCCCTTTCCTGCCATTCTCCCTTGCTTACAAGTCCTTTTCTCTGACTTTCCTCAAGACATTTTTCAGTGATGGATATTTTCAACTCTGCAGTTTTGTGAATTTTACTGCCCCTGAGTTCCATTGTTCAACTCGTGTTTATGGGAACTGGCCACAAAGCAGCGGGATTTCCTCAAGCCCTATACTGTTTCCATGGGCAACCCTAGCCTTTGGTCAATTCGTCTTCCTGATTGGAAATTAGAGTGACATGTGCCTGTCTGAACACCTAGGACTTGTCTCTCATTGTTCCTCATCCTTCCGCTTCATCCTCTGGACAAATTCCAAACTGTACGCAACAGGATGTTGACAGTGCTGACATCTCCAAGTGGGGAGACTGTTAGTAAAGACGCTGGAGGGGTGAACCCGAGCACCAGGAGATGAGGAGATGAGATGCCTTTTCCAAACTCTTCCCGATCAGACGGTATACCATCCTCTGGGTGTGACAGACATGTTTTAGCAGTAGGAAGAGTCCCATTCATGTAAGGAGAACACCAGGGCTTTTTCAAAATCAGTGTCTCCCCGAAACCCAAACTGGGGAATTTTTTAAGCTACGGCTACACATATGTTCATTAAGGGCCTTGGGAAGTAGGCAGAGTCCAAACTTTAGATGATTGAAGTCTTCAGGGTCAGAAGCACTCACCACCAGCTTCCCTTAGGCTACACTTTAACTGTCATTGATAGATGATGTCAATAAAAATATCTATTCTTTTTCAGATTATTTCCCCTTATAGGTTATTGCAAAATGTTGAGTGTAGTTCCCTGTGCTATACAGTAGTTCCTTGTTGATGATCTATTTTATACATAGCAGTGTGTATGTGTTCATTCCAAACTGTTAATTTATCCCTCCTCCCACCTTTCCCCTTTGGTAATAATAAATTATAAGATTTTATACTTCTCAGAAATGGGGGAGCTGAAAGAGAGGTATCATTTTCAATGGAAAAGCATTTAAAACAAGATTGAAGGTTTAACCAAGATTATTAGCTGTACATCCTTGGAAAGAAATCACTTCGTTTCTCTAATATTGACCTGACAAATAAGACAAACCTTTTCACTGAACTTGCTTATAAAAAGTGATGGAAATATCAAATGGAAGTGTTAAAAACATCTTATATACCCGAGCCTTATACACTGTTCTATGTTAACTACAGTTTGGCTCACACATCTGTTCATTGAGGTTACAATAGTCTCAATTTCTGTTACTGATCCTCCAGAGTGGACCCCAACAAGTGTCCCCCTGCCCAGTGTCATTGGGGCCAACAGATCGAGACTGAGTTTGGTTCACAAGCAAAGGAAACTTTATATTTTGATCAGAGAATGGAGAGGTGAGAGCATGCACTACCCCGTGGGCTGTGGGCTGGGCTGCTGTGTAGAGATCCTGTCAGAGTCAGTGGGAGGGAGGGAGGCGGCGGAGCTCTCGAGGGCCGGGTTGGCTGTAGCTCAGGCTCTATATCGTGGAGTCTGCACTGGGCCCCAGGAGCTGAGGTGTCGACCCAGCCATTCTGCACTAGGAAATCTGGTCTGAAGTGCCGGGTGTGGAACCTCTGCATGCGGGAACCTAGGAGCACGTGAAATTAGACAAAGCACAAAGGATAAAAAAGGTTAGACTTGACTTTATTGCCCAGATTCTATTTTTATCTCCCAGGGATTTTTAATGGGCTTTGCTGGGGACAAACCCCTCCTCTGCCTTTTGTCCCGTTCCTCATTCTTGGAGTGCTGAGGGTGCAGACCCTTCTTCTGTAACTGCTGAGTGCTGAGTTGGGAGCCCTCATACCCTGGGGCGAGGGTCAGAGCTTCTCCCCAGCAGCCTCCCGGTGACGTTGATTGTCCCCAGGACCCCTGCCTCCCTGCTCGTCCACCTGAGCACCAGCATTGGAAGTGTTATAGATTCTAATGACCTTTAAGGGTCCAGGAAAGAGATGTGCAGAGACGCTGTGGGGGCCGGTTTCACCCCGCCCCACATTTGTTCGGCCACCTTAGGCTGACCGTCTCTGCCAGCCTAGATGCTCTGACCAGTAGTCTGCGCTTTCTTCAGTTAGGCCCCTGAATTAACGTACAAACAGCACCAGGTGTCAGAGCCCTGCCTGCTCAACTCCCAGACAGTCCAGGGTCAGTGGTGACCAAGGACCATGATGGCTACTGAGTCAACAGCCTTTTGAAGTAAACAGGAGTCCAGCCGGTCTTATTGGCCACCATCATCACAGTGTCTGTCGGCTTTTCTATGGTGACAGTGTGGTATACTGTTCCCCCGCCAAGATTATTAGCTCCCCTCTGGGTGCAGTAAGTCCTGCAAGCAGTAGTCTACTCTTTTGGGACACACTCTTGTTGTTTTATGAGAGAAACTCCAGGTCAAGTGATGTTCACACGAGTCGTCATGGTGCCCTGTTGCCCCCGGTTATCTCTCTGGATGTTGGAGTTGGAGGGCCTCCTCACTCGAGGTCGGTGTGCCCACGGAGCGAACCCTGCAACTTCAGGGCATGGTTGGTGGTTAGGATCACCACGTGGGGTCCTTTTCCCTTAGGAGGGAGGTGGCCTTTTGGGCTGCTGATTTCCAGGTTTTTAGATACCGCCAGTATCTTGGCCAGATGTGGCAGTGGGCCAAGCCCCTTAGTGACCATAGTTTATCCTACCTGGATGGCATTCTTGCATTGTTCCATTTCAAGTGGTCCCAGTTTTTGCACTAATTCTCCAATGGCGATTCACCTTTCACCGGGAATGTAAAGGTCAAAGGGTTTAGCTAAATTAGGGAGTTCCAGGGCAAGGGTCTGAATTGACTGCTCTTTCCATTCTTGAAAGGCCACTTCTGGATTCTATTCAAAAGGATCATCATCTTTTCCTTTCAGTGTTTCATATAGAGGCCCAGCTAGTAGACTGTAGTTAGGGATCCAGAAGCAGCAAACCCTGGCCTCCCCAGGAACCCCTAAGCTGTCTTCTAGTTTTAGAAAGGGGTAAGGCTGAAAATGGTTTCTTCCCTTTCCTGGGATGGGCTTCTCTGACCTTCTGTGAGAATGAAGCCCAGGCAGGTCACCGCAGTCTGTGATATTTGAGCTTTTTCTTGGACAACTTCTATCCTTTATTGGCTTGGTAGTTCAGAGGCCTCCTTAGTAGGGCTGGTGATCAGAATGTCGTCTGCATATTGAAGGAGGGTTTCCTTTTCCAGAGGTAGAACTTTTAGGTCTTTAGCTAAGCTTTCCCCAAAGATGGTGTGGGAATTTTTGCACCCTTGGGGCCAGACGGCCCGGAAGTATTGTTTTAGTTGTATGTTGAGTCCTGCCACTCACAAGCCAAAATTTCTTGTGACTCTGGGACTAATGGAATACAAAAGAAGGCATCATTGAAGACTAATACAGAATACCATGTCCTGGTGGTTGGTAGAATGACCAGCAGGGTGTAGGAATTAGGAGCAACTGGAGGTATATCCTCGGTGGCTTCACTGACTGTCCTGACATCCTTTACTAGGTCTCCAGCAGCCCATGGGGCTCTCGTGGTCAGACCAATCCCAGAATATGGAGCTCACCTGGGCAGGTACCCCACCCCCACCCCAGCCCACGGGGCTCTCGTGGTCAGGCCCCTCCCAGGATACAGAGCTACCCTTGCAGGTACCGTGGCAGGGCTGGGCACACAGGAACCGTGCACATAGCCCTCATTGCAGAGCACCCCCAGCTCACCTGTCGCTCAGAGCTGACACAGAGCACCTCAGAGCAGGACTTGAACTAACAAACAGCAGCTGCGACAGGTCTGTGACCCTGGGCATCACTCCGTGAGGCCTCCCTCCACCTGGTCTTCCAGAGACTTCCACTGCACCCGGGGCACCAGGCCTCTGTCTCCAACCACCACCCACCCCTCCTCTCCCTGACTCCTGGGTTCCTCTCATTAGGAGAGGGTTTTCTTGAAGTTGTCTCCCACTCATGGGCCAGATAAAATGATTAGAAAACAAGCCAAAGCTGCAGCCCCTTGTCTATCCTGACTCTCAGGAGCCCACACCTGTTCCTTGGACCTGGCCGGTTCAGCAAGTTCCATTTTCTGCAACTGTGAGCCCCTGAGGGGTGATGATTGGCTGACCTGGGCAGCCTTACCGTGCCGGCCAGCCCTCCCCAGGTGTGCCTGGGTTGAGATCAATATAAATACCACTCCAGGCAGCAAGAGCCCCTGCAGCCGTGCCTGACGCCATTTTCTCTGCCCTGTCAGCAGTCTCGGGGCTGGGCTGGTGGGAGGGAGTGAGAGGCCACGGCTTTGTGGGTGGCCCAGTGTGAGTGGGGCTCTGCTGGACTTTCTGCAGCAGTTGCCAGGCTGCCACCTGCTAAAGAAGAGGATGTGTCACCCATACCTGCTGCTGGAATTTCTCCCTGGGCAGAGGTGAGGAAGGAAAAAAGCAGTGGGGGCAGGGACAGGACGGGTATCTCAGGCAGGGAAATGGAAATCTTCCAGAAGAGCACCCAGGGCCAGGACCATCCTGGCTGGCCTGCAGGCACCAAGTCGGCCGGCATGCTGTCACTCGTGTGGCTCTATGGCCCTTCCTCTAGGCTTTCAAGTCCTTGTATATATTCAGGTGTTTTACCTGGGACGGGTGGGAATAGTTCAGCAGCAACTGGCCTGGGGCTCAGCTCACGTTTACTCACAGATGCCTCAGCACGGTGCCCCAGCTTTGCAATGAGGACGCTTGTTGCGTGGGGGCTGCTGGCTGAATGGGAGACGATTCCCCACCACTGACCAACTTCAGAATTGTTTACAACTGGAGCAAGTGCCCTGATACGGTTTTCCTCTGTGTAACTGGTGGGTTCTGTGTTTTTTTTCTCTTTTTCGTTTTTGGTTCAAGGTAGATTTTATTCCTCTTTTTTGTATTTACAGATATAAGCATGGAAATAATTTATTCATATAAATACATGTATGTGCAGGGAATAATTGTTTTTTCTGTTTTATTTTTTAAATTTTACTTCTTTTTAATTTTGAATTTTATTTTATATTTTTATACAGCAGGTTCTTATTGGTTATCTATTTTATACATATAAATGTATACATGCCAATCCCAGTCTCTCAACTCCTCCCACCACCACCCCCCCAACAGCTTTCCCCCCTTGTTGTCCATACGTTTGTTGTCTACATCTGTTGCTCTATTTATGCCTTGCAAAATGGTTAATCTGTACAGTTTTTCTAGGTTCCACATATATGCATGAATATACAAGATTTGTTTTTCTCCTTCTGACTTACTTCACTCTGTATGACAGTCTCTAGATCCATCAACGTCTCTACAAATGACCCAATTTCATTCCTTTTCATGGCTTAGTAATATTCCATTTTATATATGTACCACAGCTTTATGCATTCGTCTGTCTGTGGGCATTTAGGTTGCTTCCATTACCTCGATATTGTAAATAGTGATGCAATGAACATTGCGGTGAATGACTCTTTTTGATTTATGGTTTTGTCTGGGTATATGTCCAGTACTGGGATTGCTGTATCCTATGGTAATTCTATTGTTAGTTTCTTAAGAAATTCCATATTGTTCTCCATAATGACTGTATCAATTTATATTCCCAACAATAGTGGAAGAGGGTTCCTTTTCTCCACACCCTTTCCAGCATTTTTTGTTTGTAGATTTTCAATGATGCCTATTCTACCAGGTGTGAGGTGATACCTCATTGTTGAATCCATTTCGTTGAGCAAGGGGTAGCTCTTGTCTATTACATATTTGGCTTATGGAACGGTATCTGTGCTAATTTCAAACTCTGCTTCTATGCAGCACCCCAACTCACCTTCCCCCTTAAGCAGGCATAAGTTGGTTTTCTAAACTTGAGACCCTGTTCTGTTTTGTAATTCAGTTCATGTGTAGCCAAGTTCACATTCCGTGTATTAGTGATACCTTATGATGTTTCTTTTTCTGTGTGACTTATTTCAGTTAGAATCATCATACCTGAATCCACTCATTGTGCTGCTAAGGGCCTGATGACATAGATTTCATTGCTGAGTGATATTGCTTTGTAAGTGAATACCACAACTTCTTTATCCATTTTTCACTTTCTGCGATGTTGAACTTGTACTGTAAACGAGGTTCTTGTAAACAGAGCCGTTCCAAACTTTGGGGTGGCTGTGTCTTTTTGATTTTAATTTCCCTAAGCTATAGGTCCATAAGTGGAAGTGCCCTAGGCTCTGTTGCTTTGTTTTTTAGATGTTTCAGGAAACACCATACACTTCTCCCAAGTGTCTGTTGGCAATTTACATCCCGCCCATCAGCATAACAAGGCTCCCAGTTCTCAATGGCCTGTTGCCTTTCTGGATTTTACACTTTTTTCAGATGGCCCTTTTGACCGGGGGGAAGTGAGACTTCATTGTAGTGCAGATTTCCTTTGCAAGCTTGCTTGGTTGGCCAAAAAGGGCGTATGCGTTTTTTCCTGAATATATTCAGGAAAAAACGCATACGCCCTTTTTGGCCAAGTGCATCATTGTGGACGTTCTGCCTCTTTTCCTATGCTTTCAATGCAATTCCAGTCTACCTCCTGAAATCGGTTTCCTGCAATTCTGCCCCGCTTTCAAGTCCTCTTGGCAGCCTTACTTCAGTCTATTTTTGGACGATAGCTGTCATTTATAACTCTGCAGGTTTGTGAATTACAGTGCCCCTGAGCTCCTTTCTTCAACTCGCTTTGTTGTGAGCTGGCCGCAACACCACAGGATGTCTTCAGGCCCTAATGTGGTTCCGGCATGGCACGTTGAGCCTTTGGTTAATTCCTCTTCCTGGTGGGAAATGAGAGTTAAATTTGCCCATCCAGACACCTCCAGCTAGTCTTTCATTGGTTCTCGCTATTCCTGTTCATCATCCACAGAAATTGCAAACTGGGCCAAACAGGTGGTTAAAGGGACTGACTCTCCAAGTGGGGAGAGTGTTAGTAAAGCGTCTGGAATGCTGCACCCGAGTACCAGGGTACGAAAACTGAGACATATTTGAACACGTCTCCCGATCACATGGTTGATCATACTCTAGGTTCCACATGCATGTTTTAGATGAAGGAAGAATACCTTAAACCTGGGTAGTTGAAACCCGTGGAATGGGTACCATGCAATATGACTTCAAAGGGTCTTCATTTGCTCACGAACCTCTCCAATCCTATCACTGCTGCGTTTATGCCCCTGTACACATGCTTGATTCTCTTTCGGAGACATAGCAATCCATAGGTTTTAAGATACTTACTAGTCAGGTACATTCTTAGGCATTTAATATGCGGTGTTGAGTCCATTTCGTTGAGCAAGGAGTAGCTCTTGTCTATTCCATATTTGGCTTAAGGAAATTTATCTGTGCTCATTTCAATCTCTGGTTTTATGCAGCACCCCAACTCACCTTTCCCCTTAAGCAAGCATAAGTTGGTTTTCTAAATTTGAGACCCTGTTCTGTTCTGTAATTCAGTTCCTGTGTAGCCAAGTTTACATTCCGTGTATTACTGATATCTTATGATGTTTCTTTTTCTGTGTGACTTATTTCAGTTAGAATCATCATACCTGAATCCACTCATTGTGCTGCTAAGGGCCTGATGACACAGATTTCATTGCTGAGTGATATTGCTTTGTAAGTAAATACCACAACTTCTTTATCCATTTTTCACTTTCCGCGATGTTGAACTTGTACTGTAAACGAGGTTCTTGTAAACAGAGCTGTTCCAAACTTTGGGGTGGCTGTGTCTTTTTGATTTTAATTTCCCTAAGCTATAGGACCATAAGTGGAAGTGCCCTAGGTTCTGTTGCTTTGTTTTTTAGATGTTTCAGGAAACACCATACATTTCTCCCAAGTGGTTGTTGGCAATTTACATCCCGCCCATCAGCATAACAAGGCTCCCAGTTCTCCATGGCCTGTCCTGCCTTTCTTGATTTTACACTTTCTTCAGATGGCCCTTTTGACCGGGGGGAAGTGAGACTTCATTGTAGTGCAGATTTCCTTTGCAAGCTTGCTTGGTTGGCCAAAAAGGGCGTATGCGTTTTTTCCTGAATATATTCAGGAAAAAACGCATACGCCCTTTTTGGCCAAGTGCATCATTGTGGACGTTCTGCCTCTTTTCCTATGCTTTCAATGCAATTCCAGTCTACCTCCTGAAATCGGTTTCCTGCAATTCTGCCCCGCTTTCAAGTCCTCTTGGCAGCCTTACTTCAGTCTATTTTTGGACGATAGCTGTCATTTATAACTCTGCAGGTTTGTGAATTACAGTGCCCCTGAGCTCCTTTCTTCAACTCGCTTTCTTTTGAGCTGGCCGCAACACCGCAGGATGGCTTCAGGCCCTAATCTGGTTCCGGTACGGCACGCTGAGCCTTTGGTTATTTCCTCTTCCTGGTTGGAAATGAGAGTTAAATTTGCCCGTCCAGACACCTCCAGCTAGCCTCTCATTGGTTCTCGCTATTCCTGTTCATCTTCCGCAGAAATTGCAAACTGTGCCAAACAGGAGGTTAAAGGCGCTGACTCTCCAAGTGGGGAGAGTGTTAGTAAAGCGTCTGGAATGTTGCACCCGAGTACCAGGGGAGGAAAACTGAGACATATTTGAACACGTCTCCCGATCACATGGTTGATCATACTCTAGGTTCCACATGCATGTTTTAGCTGAAGGAAGAATACCTAAAACCTGGGTAGTTGAAACCCGTGTAATGGGTACCATGCAATATGACTTCAAAGGGTCTTCATTTGCTCACCGAACCTCTCCAATCCTATCACTGCTGCGTTTATGCCCCTGTACACACGCTTGATTCTCTTTTGGAGACATAGCAATCCATAGGTTTTAAGATACTTACTAGTCAGGTACATTCTTAGGCGTTTAATATGGGGTGTTGAGTCCATTTTGTTGAGCAAGGAGTAGCTCTTGTCTATTCCATATTTGGCTTAAGGAACTTTATCTGTGCTCATTTCAATCTCTGGTTTTATGCAGCACCCCAACTCACCTTTCCCCTTAAGCAAGCATAAGTTGGTTTTCTAAATTTGAGAACCTGTTCTGTTTTGGAATGCAGTTCCTGTGTAGCCAAGTTTACATTCCGTGTATTAGTGATATCTTATGATGTTTCTTTTTCTGTGTGACTTATTTCAGTTAGAATCATCGTACCTGAATCCACTCATTATGCTGCTACAGGCCTGATGACATAGATTTCATTGCTGAGTGATACTGCATTGTACGTAAGTACCACAAGTTCTTTATCCATTTTTAACTTTCTGTGATATTGAACTTGTACGGTAAACGAGGTTCTTGTAAACGGAGGCGTCCCAAACTTTGGGGTGGCTGTGTCTTTTTGATTTTAAATTCCCTAAGCTATAGGACCATAAGTGGAAGTGCCCTAGGTTCTGTTGCTTTGTTTTTTAGATGTTTCAGGAAACACCATACACTTCTCCTGAGTGTCTGTTGGCAATTTACATCCCGCCCATCAGCATAACTAGGCTCCCAGTTCTCCATGGCCTGTTGCCTTTCTGGATTTTACACTTTTTTCAGATGGCCCTTTTGACCGGGGGGAAGTGAGACTTCATTGTAGTGCAGATTTCCTTTGCAAGCTTGCTTGGTTGGCCAAAAAGGGCGTATGCGTTTTTTCCTGAATATATTCAGGAAAAAACGCATACGCCCTTTTTGGCCAAGTGCATCATTGTGGACGTTCTGCCTCTTTTCCTATGCTTTCAATGCAATTCCAGTCTACCTCCTGAAATCGGTTTCCTGCAATTCTGCCCCACTTTCAAGTCCTCTTGGCAGCCTTACTTCAGTCTATTTTTGGACGATAGCTGTCATTTATAACTCTTCAGGTTTGTGAATTGCAGTGCCCCTGAGCTCCTTTCTTCAACTCGCTTTCTTGTGACCTGGCCGCAACACCGCAGGATGGCTTCAGGCCCTAATCTTGTTCCGGCCCGGCATGCTGAGCCTTTGGTTAATTCCTCTTCCTGGTGGGAAATGAGAGTTAAATTTACCCGTCCAGACACCTCCAGCTAGCCTCTCATTGGTTCTCGCTATTCCTGTTCATCTTCCGCAGAAATTGCAAACTGGGCCAAACAGGAGGTTAAAGGGACTGACTCTCCAAGTGGGGAGAGTGTTAGTAAAGCATCTGGAATGTTGCACCCGAGTACCAGGGGAGGAAAACTGAGACATATTTGAACACGTCTCCCATTCACATGGTTGATCATACTCTGGGTTCCACATGCATGTTTTAGCTGAAGGAAGAATACCTTAAACCTGGAGAGTTGAGACCCGTGTAATGGGTACCATGCAATATGACTTCAAAGGGTCTTCATTTGCTCACCGAACCTCTCCAATCCTATCACTGCTGCGTTTATGCCCCTGTACACATGCTTGATTCTCTTTTGGAGACATAGCAATCCATAGGTTTTAAGATACTTACTAGTCAGGTACATTCTTAGGCGTTTAATATGCGGTGTTGAGTCCATTTCGTTGAGCAAGGAGTAGCTCTTGTCTATTCCATATTTGGCTTAAGGAACTTTATCTGTGCTCATTTCAATCTCTGGTTTTATGCAGCACCCCAACTCACCTTTCCCCTTAAGCAAGCATAAGTTGGTTTTCTAAATTTGAGACCCTGTTCTGTTCTGTAATTCAGTTCCTGAGTAGCCAAGTTTACATTCCGTGTATTACTGATATCTTATGATGTTTCTTTTTCTGTGTGACTTATTTCAGTTAGAATCATCATACCTGAATCCACTCATTGTGCTGCTAAGGGCCTCATGACACAGATTTCATTGCTGAGTGATATTGCTTTGTAAGTAAATACCACAACTTCTTTATCCATTTTTCACTTTCTGCGATGTTGAACTTGTACTGTAAACGAGGTTCTTGTAAACAGAGCCGTTCCAAACTTTGGGGTGGCTGTGTCTTTTTGATTTTAATTTCCCTAAGCTATAGGACCATAAGTGGAAGTGCCCTAGATTCTGTTGCTTTGTTTTTTAGATGTTTCAGGAAACACCATACACTTCTCCCGAGTGGTTGTTGGCAATTTACATCCCGCCCATCAGCATAACAAGGCTCCCAGTTCTCCATGGCCTGTCCTGCCTTTCTGGATTTTACACTTTTTTCAGAGGGCCCTTTGGACCGGGGGGAAGTGAGACTTCATTGTAGTGCAGATTTCCTTTGCAAGCTTGCTTGGTTGGCCAAAAAGGGCGTATGCGTTTTTTCCTGAATATATTCAGGAAAAAACGCATACGCCCTTTTTGGCCAAGTGCATCATTGTGTACGTACTGCCTCTTTTCCTATGCTTTCAATGCAATTCCAGTCTACCTCCTGAAATCGGTTTCCTGCAATTCTGCCCCGCCTTCAAGTCCTCTTGGTAGCCTTACTTCAGTCTATTTTTGGACGATAGCTGTCATTTATAACTCTGCAGGTTTGTGAATTACAGTGCCCCTGAGCTCCTTTCTTCAACTCGCTTTCTTGTGAGCTGGCCGCAACACCGCAGGATGGCTTCAGGCCCTAATCTGGTTCCGGCACGGCACACTGAGCCTTTGGTTATTTCCTCTTCCTGGTGGGAAATGAGAGTTAAATTTGCCCGTCCAGACACCTCCAGCTAGCCTCTCATTGGTTCTCGCTATTCCTGTTCATCTTCCGCAGAAATTGCAAACTGTGCCAAACAGGAGGTTAAAGGCGCTGACTCTCCAAGTGGGGAGAGTGTTAGTAAAGCGTCTGGAATGTTGCACCCGAGTACCAGGGGAGGAAAACTGAGATATATTTGAACACGTCTCCCGATCACATGGTTGATCATACTTGGGTTCCACATGCATCTTTTAGCTGAAGGAAGAATACCTAAAACCTGGGTAGTTGAAACCCGTGGAATGGATACCATGCAATATGACTTCAAAGGGTCTTCATTTGCTCACCGAACCTCTCCAATCCTATCACTGCTGTGTTTATGCCCCTGTACACATGCTTGATTCTCTTTCGGAGACATAGCAATCTATAGGTTTTAAGATACTTACTAGTCAGGTACATTCTTAGGCGTTTAATATGCGGTGTTGAGTCCATTTCGTTGAGCAAGGAGTAGCTCTTGTCTATTCCATATTTGGCTTAAGGAACTTTATCTGTGCTCATTTCAATCTCTGGTTTTATGCAGCACCCCAACTCACCTTTCCCCTTAAGCAAGCATAAGTTGGTTTTCGAAATTTGAGTCCCTGTTCTGTTCTGTAATTCAGTTCCTGTGTAGCCAAGTTTACATTCCGTGTATTACTGATATCTTATGATGTTTCTTTTTCTGTGTGACTTATTTCAGTTAGAATCATCATACCTGAATCCACTCATTGTGCTGCTAAGGGCCTGATGACATAGATTTCATTGCTGAGTGATATTGCTTTGTAAGTGAATACCACAACTTCTTTATCCATTTTTCACTTTCTGCGATGTTGAACTTGTACTGTAAACGAGGTTCTTGTAAACAGAGCCGTTCCAAACTTTGGGGTGGCTGTGTCTTTTTGATTTTAATTTCCCTAAGCTATAGGACCATAAGTGGAAGTGCCCTAGGCTCTGTTGCTTTGTTTTTTAGATGTTTCAGGAAACTCCATACACTTCTCCCGAGTGGTTGTTGGCAATTTGCATCCCGCCCATCAGCATAACAAGGCTCTCAGTTCTCCATGGCCTGTCCTGCCTTTCTGGATTTTACACTTTTTTCAGATGGCCCTTTTGACCGGGGGGAAGTGAGACTTTATTGTAGTGCAGATTTCCTTTGCAAGCTTGCTTGGTTGGCCAAAAAGGGCGTATGCGTTTTTTCCTGAATATATTCAGGAAAAAACGCATACGCCCTTTTTGGCCAAGTGCATCATTGTGGACGTTCTGCCTCTTTTCCTATGCTTTCAATGCAATTCCAGTCTACCTCCTGAAATCGGTTTCCTGCAATTCTGCCCCGCTTTCAAGTCCTCTTGGCAGCCTTACTTCAGTCTATTTTTGGACGATAGCTGTCATTTATAACTCTGCAGGTTTGTGAATTACAGTGCCCCTGAGCTCCTTTCTTCAACTCGCTTTCTTGTGACCTGGCCGCAACACCGCAGGATGGCTTCAGGCCCTAATCTGGTTCCGGCCCGGCACGCTGAACCTTTGGTTAATTCCTCTTCCTGGTGGGAAATGAGAGTTAAATTTGCCCGTTCAGAGACCTCCAGCTAGTCTCTCATTGGTTCTCGCTATTCCTGTTCATCTTCCGCAGAAATTGCAAACTGGGCCAAACAGGAGGTTAAAGGGACTGACTCTCCAAGTAGGGAGAGTGTTAGTAAAGCGTCTGGAATGTTGCACCCGAGTACCAGGTGAGGAAAACTGAGACATATTTGAACACGTCTCCCGTTCACATGGTTGATCATACTCTGGGATCCACATGCATGTTTTAGCTGAAGGAAGAATACCTAAAACCTGGGTAGTTGAAACCCGTGGAATGGGTACCATGCAATATGACTTCAAAGGGTCTTCATTTGCTCACCGAACATCTCCAACCATATCACTGCTGCGTTTATGCCCCTGTACACATGCTTGATTCTCTTTTGGAGACATAGCAATCCATAGGTTTTAAGATACTTACTAGTCAGGTACATTCTTAGGCGTTTAATATGGGGTGTTGAGTCCATTTCATTGAGCAAGGAGTAGCTCTTGTCTATTCCATATTTGGCTTAAGGAACTTTATCTGTGCTCATTTCAATCTCTGGTTTTATGCAGCACCCCAACTCACCTTTACCCTTAAGCAAGCATAAGTTGGTTTTCTAAATTTGAGACCCTGTTCTGTTTTGGAATGCAGTTCCTGTGTAGCCAAGTTTACATTCCGTGTATTAGTGATATCTTATGATGTTTCTTTTTCTGTGTGACTTATTTCAGTTAGAATCATCGTACCTGAATCCACTCATTATGCTGCTACGGGCCTGATGACATAGATTTCATTGCTGAGTGATATTGCTTTGTAAGTGAATACCACAACTTCTTTATCCATTTTTCACTTTCTGCGATGTTGAACTTGTACTGTAAACGAGGTTCTTGTAAACAGAGCCGTTCCAAACTTTGGGGTGGCTGTGTCTTTTTGATTTTAATTTCCCTAAGCTATAGGACCATAAGTGGAAGTGCCCTAGGTTCTGCTGCTTTGTTTTTTAGATGTTTCAGGAAACACCATACACTTCTCCCAAGTGGTTGTTGGCAATTTACATCCCGCCCATCAGCATAACAAGGCTCCCAGTTCTCCATGGCCTGTCCTGCCTTTCTGGATTTTACACTTTTTTCAGATGGCCCTTTTGACCAGGGGGAAGTGAGACTTCATTGTAGTGCAGATTTCCTTTGCAAGCTTGCTTGGTTGGCCAAAAAGGGCGATTGCGTTTTTTCCTGAATATATTCAGGAAAAAACGCATACGCCCTTTTTGGCCAAGTGCATCATTGTGGACGTTCTGCCTCTTTTCCTATGCTTTCAATGCAATTCCAGTCTACCTCCTGAAATCGGTTTCCTGCAATTCTGCCCCGCTTTCAAGTCCTCTTGGCAGCCTTACTTCAGTCTATTTTTGGACGATAGCTGTCATTTATAACTCTGCAGGTTTGTGAATTACAGGGCCCCTGAGTTCCTTTCCTCAACTCGCTTTCTTGTGACCTGGCTGCAACACCGCATGATGGCTTCAGGTCCTAATCTGGTTCCGGCACGGCATGCTGAGCCTTTGGTTAATTCCTCTTCCTGGTGAGAAATGAGAGTTAAATTTGCCCGTCCAGACACCTCCAGCTAGCCTCTCATTGGTTCTCGCTATTTCTGTTCATCTTCCGCAGAAATTGCAAACTGGGCCAAACAGGAGGTTAAAGGGACTGACTCTCCAAGTCGGGAGAGTGTTAGTAAAGCGTCTGGAATGTTGCACCCGAGTACCAGGGGAGGAAAACTGAGACATATTTGAACACGTCTCCCGTTCACATGGTTGATCATACTCTGGGTTCCACATGCATGTTTTAGCTGAAGTTAGAATACCTTAAACCTGGAGAGTTGAGACCCGTGGAATGGGTACCATGCAATATGACTTCAAAGGGTCTTCATTTGCTCACGAACCTCTCCAATCCTATCACTGCTGCGTTTATGCCCCTGTACACACGCTTGATTCTCTTTTGGAGACATAGCAATCCATAGGTTTTAAGATACTTACTAGTCTGGTACATTCTTAGGCGTTTAATATGCGGTGTTGAGTCCATTTCGTTGAGCAAGGAGTAGCTCTTGTCTATTCCATATATGGCTTAAGGAACTTTATCTGTGCTCATTTCAATCTCTGGTTTTATGCAGCACCCCAACTCACCTTTCCCCTTAAGCAAGCATAAGTTGGTTTTCTAAATTTGAGACCCTGTTCTGTTCTGTAATTCAGTTCCTGTATAGCCAAGTTTACATTCCGTGTATTACTGATATCTTATGATGTTTCTTTTTCTGTGTGACTTATTTCAGTTAGAATCATCGTACCTGAATCCACTCATTATGCTGCTACGGGCCTGATGACATAGATTTCATTGCTGAGTGATACTGCATTGTACGTAAGTACCACAAGTTCTTTATCCATTTTTCACTTTCTGTGATATTGAACTTGTACGGTAAACGAGGTTCTTGTAAACGGAGGCGTCCCAAACTTTGGGGTGGCTGTGTCTTTTTGATTTTAATTTCCCTAAGCTATAGGACCATAAGTGGAAGTGCCCTAGGCTCTGTTGCTTTGTTTTTTAGATGTTTCAGGAAACACCATACACTTCTCCCGAGTGGCTGTTGGCAATTTACATCCCGCCCATCAGCATAACAAGGCTCCCAGTTCTCCATGGCCTGTCCTGCCTTTCTGGATTTTACACTTTTTTCAGATGGCCCTTTTGACCGGGGGGAAGTGAGACTTCATTGTAGTGCAGATTTCCTTTGCAAGCTTGCTTGGTTGGCCAAAAAGGGCGTATGCGTTTTTTCCTGAATATATTCAGGAAAAAACGCATACGCCCTTTTTGGCCAAGTGCATCATTGTGGACGTTCTGCCTCTTTTCCTATGCTTTCAATGCAATTCCAGTCTACCTCCTGAAATCGGTTTCCTGCAATTCTGCCCCGCTTTCAAGTCCTCTTGGCAGCCTTACTTCAGTCTATTTTTGGACGATAGCTGTCATTTATAACTCTGCAGGTTTGTGAATTACAGTGCCCCTGAGCTCCTTTCTTCAACTCGCTTTCTTGTGACCTGGCTGCAACACCGCAGGATGGCTTCAGGCCCTAATCTGGTTCCGGCACGGCACACTGAGCCTTTGGTTATTTCCTCTTCCTGGTGGGAAATGAGAGTTAAATTTGCCCGTGCAGACACCTCCAGCTAGTCTCTCATTGGTTCTCGCTATTCCTGTTCATCTTCCGCAGAAATTGCAAACTGGGCCAAACAGGAGGTTAAAGGCGCTGACTCTCCAAGTGGGGAGAGTGTTAGTAAAGCGTCTGGAATGTTGCACCCGAGTACCAGGGGAGGAAAACTGAGACATATTTGAACACGTCTCCCGTTCACATGGTTGATCATACTCGGGTTCCACATGCATGTTTTAGCTGAAGGAAGAATACCTTAAACCTGGAGAGTTAACACCCGTGTAATGGGTACCATGCAATATGACTTCAAAGGGTCTTCATTTGCTCACCGAACCTCTCCAATCCTATCACTGCTGCGTTTATGCCCCTGTACACATGCTTGATTCTCTTTTGGAGACAAAGCATTCCATAGGTTTTAAGATACTTACTAGTCAGGTACATTCTTAGGCGTTTAATATGCGGTGTTGAGTCCATTTCGTTGAGCAAGGAGTAGCTCTTGTCTATTCCATATTTGGCTTAAGGAACTTTATCTGTGCTCATTTCAATCTCTGGTTTTATGCAGCACCCCAACTCACCTTTACCCTTAAGCAAGCATAAGTTGGTTTTCTCAATTTGAGACCCTGTTCTGTTCTGTAATTCAGTTCCTGTGTAGCCAAGTTTACATTCCGTGTATTACTGATATCTTATGATGTTTCTTTTTCTGTGTGACTTATATCAGTTAGAATCATCATACCTGAATCCACTCATTGTGCTGCTAAGGTCGTGATGACACAGATTTCATTGCTGAGTGATATTGCTTTGTAAGTGAATACCACAACTTCTTTATCCATTTTTCACTTTCTGCGATGTTGAACTTGTACTGTAAACGAGGTGCTTGTAAACAGAGCCATTCCAAAATTTGGGGTGGCTGTGTCTTTTTGATTTTAAATTCCCTAAGCTATAGGACCATAAGTGGAAGTGCCCTAGTCTCTGTTGCTTTGTTTTTTAGATGTTTCAGGAAACACCATACACTTCTCCAGAGTGGCTGTTGGCAATTTACATCCCACCCATCAGCATAACAAGGCTCCCAGTTCTCCATGGCCTGTCCTGCCTTTCTGGATTTTACACTTTTTTCAGATGGCCCTTTTGACCGGGGGGAAGTGAGACTTCATTGTAGTGCAGATTTCCTTTGCAAGCTTGCTTGGTTGGCCAAAAAGGGCGTATGCGTTTTTTCCTGAATATATTCAGGAAAAAACGCATACGCCCTTTTTGGCCAAGTGCATCATTGTGGACGTTCTGCCTCTTTTCCTATGCTTTCAATGCAATTCCAGTCTACCTCCTGAAATCGGTTTCCTGCAATTCTGCCCCGCTTTCAAGTCCTCTTGGCAGCCTTACTTCAGTCTATTTTTGGACGATAGCTGTCATTTATAACTCTGCAGGTTTGTGAATTACAGTGCCCCTGAGTTCCTTTCTTCAACTCGCTTTCTTGTGACCTGGCTGCAACACCGCATGATGGCTTCAGGTCCTAATCTGGTTCCGGCACGGCATGCTGAGCCTTTGGTTAATTCCTCTTCCTGGTGAGAAATGAGAGTTAAATTTGCCCGTCCAGACACCTCCAGCTAGCCTCTCATTGGTTCTCGCTATTTCTGTTCATCTTCCGCAGAAATTGCAAACTGGGCCAAACAGGAGGTTAAAGGGACTGACTCTCCAAGTCGGGAGAGTGTTAGTAAAGCGTCTGGAATGTTGCACCCGAGTACCAGGGGAGGAAAACTGAGACATATTTGAACACGTCTCCCGTTCACATGGTTGATCATACTCTGGGTTCCACATGCATGTTTTAGCTGAAGGAAGAATACCTTAAACCTGGAGAGTTGAGACCCGTGGAATGGGTACCATGCAATATGACTTCAAAGGGTCTTCATTTGCTCACGAACCTCTCCAATCCTATCACTGCTGCGTTTATGCCCCTGTACACACGCTTGATTCTCTTTTGGAGACATAGCAATCCATAGGTTTTAAGATACTTACTAGTCAGGTACATTCTTAGGCGTTTAATATGCGGTGTTGAGTCCATTTCGTTGAGCAAGGAGTAGCTCTTGTCTATTCCATATATGGCTTAAGGAACTTTATCTGTGCTCATTTCAATCTCTGGTTTTATGCAGCACCCCAACTCACCTTTCCCCTTAAGCAAGCATAAGTTGGTTTTCTAAATTTGAGACCCTGTTCTGTTCTGTAATTCAGTTCCTGTGTAGCCAAGTTTACATTCCGTGTATTACTGATATCTTATGATGTTTCTTTTTCTGTGTGACTTATTTCAGTTAGAATCATCGTACCTGAATCCACTCATTATGCTGCTACGGGCCTGATGACATAGATTTCATTGCTGAGTGATACTGCATTGTACGTAAGTACCACAAGTTCTTTATCCATTTTTCACTTTCTGTGATATTGAACTTGTACGGTAAACGAGGTTCTTGTAAACGGAGGTGTCCCAAACTTTGGGGTGGCTGTGTCTTTTTGATTTTAATTTCCCTAAGCTATAGGACCATAAGTGGAAGTGCCCTAGGCTCTGTTGCTTTGTTTTTTAGATGTTTCAGGAAACACCATACACTTCTCCAGAGTGGCTGTTGGCAATTTACATCCCGCCCATCAGCATAACAAGGCTCCCAGTTCTCCATGGCCTGTCCTGCCTTTCTGGATTTTACACTTTTTTCAGATGGCCCTTTTGACCGGGGGGAAGTGAGACTTCATTGTAGTGCAGATTTCCTTTGCAAGCTTGCTTGGTTGGCCAAAAAGGGCGTATGCGTTTTTTCCTGAATATATTCAGGAAAAAACGCATACGCCCTTTTTGGCCAAGTGCATCATTGTGGACGTTCTGCCTCTTTTCCTATGCTTTCAATGCAATTCCAGTCTACCTCCTGAAATCGGTTTCCTGCAATTCTGCCCCGCTTTCAAGTCCTCTTGGCAGCCTTACTTCAGTCTATTTTTGGACGATAGCTGTCATTTATAACTCTGCAGGTTTGTGAATTACAGTGCCCCTGAGCTCCTTTCTTCAACTCGCTTTCTTGTGACCTGGCTGCAACACCGCAGGATGGCTTCAGGCCCTAATCTGGTTCCGGCACGGCACGCTGAGCCTTTGGTTATTTCCTCTTCCTGGTGGGAAATGAGAGTTAAATTTGCCCGTGCAGACACCTCCAGCTAGTCTCTCATTGGTTCTCGCTATTCCTGTTCATCTTCCGCAGAAATTGCAAACTGGGCCAAACAGGAGGTTAAAGGCGCTGACTCTCCAAGTGGGGAGAGTGTAAGTAAAGCGTCTGGAATGTGGCACACGAGTACCAGGGGAGGAAAACTGAGACATATTTGAACACGTCTCCCGTTCACATGGTTGATCATACTTGGGTTCCACATGCATGTTTTAGCTGAAGGAAGAATACCTTAAACCTGGAGAGTTAAGACCCGTGTAATGGGTACCATGCAATATGACTTCAAAGGGTCTTCATTTGCTCACCGAACCTCTCCAATCCTATCACTGCTGCGTTTATGCCCCTGTACACATGCTTGATTCTCTTTCGGAGACATAGCAATCCATAGGTTTTAAGATACTTACTAGTCAGGTACATTCTTAGGCGTTTAATATGCGGTGTTGAGTCCATTTCGTTGAGCAAGGAGTAGCTCTTGTCTATTCCATATTTGGCTTAAGGAACTTTATCTGTGCTCATTTCAATCTCTGGTTTTATGCAGCACCCCAAATCACCTTTCCCCTTAAGCAAGCATAAGTTGGTTTTCTAAATTTGAGACCCTGTTCTGTTCTGTAATTCAGTTCCTGTGTAGCCAAGTTTCCATTCCGTGTATTACTGATATCTTATGATGTTTCTTTTTCTGTGTGACTTATTTCAGTTAGAATCATCATACCTGAATCCACTCATTGTGCTGCTAAGGGCCTGATGACATAGATTTCATTGCTGAGTGATATTGCTTTGTAAGTAAATACCACAACTTCTTTATCCATTTTTCACTTTCTGCGATGTTGAACTTGTACTGTAAACGAGGTTCTTGTAAACGGAGGCGTCCCAAACTTTGGGGTGGCTGTGTCTTTTTGATTTTAATTTCCCTAAGCTATAGGACCATAAGTGGAAGTGCCCTAGGCTCTGTTGCTTTGTTTTTTAGATGTTTCAGGAAACACCATACACTTCTCCTGAGTGTCTGTTGGTAATTAACATCCCGCCCATCAGCATAACAAGGCTCCCAGTTCTCCATGGCCTGTCCTGCCTTTCTGGATTTTACACTTTTTTCAGATGGCCCTTTTGACCGGGGGGAAGTGAGACTTCATTGTAGTGCAGATTTCCTTTGCAAGCTTGCTTGGTTGGCCAAAAAGGGCGTATGCGTTTTTTCCTGAATATATTCAGGAAAAAACGCATACGCCCTTTTTGGCCAAGTGCATCATTGTGGACGTTCTGCCTCTTTTCCTATGCTTTCAATGCAATTCCAGTCTACCTCCTGAAATCGGTTTCCTGCAATTCTGCCCCGCTTTCAAGTCCTCTTGGCAGCCTTACTTCAGTCTATTTTTGGACGATAGCTGTCATTTATAACTCTGCAGGTTTGTGAATTACAGTGCCCCTGAGCTCCTTTCTTCAACTCGCTTTCTTGTGACCTGGCTGCAACACCGCAGGATGGCTTCAGGCCCTAATCTGGTTCCGGCACGGCACGCTGAGCCTTTGGTTATTTCCTCTTCCTGGTGGGAAATGAGAGTTAAATTTGCCCGTCAAGACACCTCCAGCTAGTCTCTCATTGGTTCTCGCTATTCCTGTTCATCTTCCGCAGAAATTGCAAACTGGGCCAAACAGGAGGTTAAAGGCGCTGACTCTCCAAGTGGGGAGAGTGTTAGTAAAGCGTCTGGAATGTTGCACCCGAGTACCAGGGGAGGAAAACTGAGACATATTTGAACACGTCTCCCGTTCACATGGTTGATCATACTTGGGTTCCACATGCATGTTTTAGCTGAAGGAAGAATACCTTAAACCTGGAGAGTTAAGACCCGTGTAATGGGTACCATGCAATATGACTTCAAAGGGTCTTCATTTGCTCACGAACCTCTCCAATCCTATCACTGCTGCGTTTATGCCCCTGTACACATGCTTGATTCTCTTTCGGAGACATAGCAATCCATAGGTTTTAAGATACTTACTAGTCAGGTACATTCTTAGGCGTTTAATATGCGGTGTTGAGTCCATTTCATTGAGCAAGGAGTAGCTCTTGTCTATTCCATATTTGGCTTAAGGAACTTTATCTGTGCTCATTTCAATCTCTGGTTTTATGCAGCACCCCAACTCACCTTTCCCCTTAAGCAAGCATAAGTTGGTTTTCTAAATTTGAGACCCTGTTCTGTTCTGTAGTTCAGTTCCTGTGTAGCCAAGATTACATTCCGTGTATTACTGATATCTTATGATGTTTCTTTTTCTGTGTGACTTATTTCAGTTAGAATCATCATAGCTGAATCCACTCATTGTGCTGCTAAGGGCCTGATGACATAGATTTCATTGCTGAGTGATATTGCTTTGTAAGTGAATACCACAACTTCTTTATCCATTTTTCACTTTCTGCGATGTTGAACTTGTACTGTAAACGAGGTTCTTGTAAACAGAGCCGTTAAAAACTTTGGGGTGGCTGTGTCTTTTTCATTTTAATTTCCCTAAGCTATAGGACCATAAGTGGAAGTGCCCTAGGCTCTGTTGCTTTGTTTTTTAGATGTTTCAGGAAACACCATACACTTCTCCCGAGTGGTTGTTGGCAATTTACATCCCGCCCATCAGCATAACAAGGCTCCCAGTTCTCCATGGCCTGTCCTGCCTTTCTGGATTTTACACTTTTTTCAGATGGCCCTTTTGACCGGGGGGAAGTGAGACTTCATTGTAGTGCAGATTTCCTTTGCAAGCTTGCTTGGTTGGCCAAAAAGGGCGTATGCGTTTTTCCCTGAATATATTCAGGAAAAAACGCATACGCCCTTTTTGGCCAAGTGCATCATTGTGGACGTTCTGCCTCTTTTCCTATGCTTTCAATGCAATTCCAGTCTACCTCCTGAAATCGGTTTCCTGCAATTCTGCCCCGCTTTCAAGTCCTCTTGGCAGCCTTACTTCAGTCTATTTTTGGACGATAGCTGTCATTTATAACTCTGCAGGTTTGTGAATTACAGTGCCCCTGAGCTCCTTTCTTCAACTCGCTTTCTTGTGACCTGGCCGCAACACCGCAGGATGGCTTCAGGCCCTAATCTGGTTCCGGCCCGGCATGCTGAGCCTTTGGTTAATTCCTCTTCCTGGTGGGAAATGAGAGTTAAATTTGCCCGTCCAGACACCTCCAGCTAGCCTCTCATTGCTTCTCGCTATTCCTGTTCATCTTCCGCAGAAATTACAAACTGGGCCAAACAGGAGGTTAAAGGGACTGACTCTCCAAGTCGGGAGAGTGTTAGTAAAGCGTCTGGAATGTTGCACCCGAGTACCAGGGTAGGAAAACTGAGACATATTTGAACACGTCTCCCGTTCACATGGTTGATCATACTCTGGGTTCCACATGCATGTTTTAGCTGAAGGAAGAATACCTTAAACCTGGAGAGTTGAGACCCGTGGAATGGGTACCATGCAATATGACTTCAAAGGGTTTTCATTTGCTCACCGAACCTCTCCAATCCTATCACTGCTGCGTTTATGCCCCTGTACACATGCTTGATTCTCTTTCGGAGACATAGCAATCCATAGGTTTTAAGATACTTACTAGTCAGGTACATTCTTAGGCGTTTAATATGGGGTGTTGAGTCCATTTCGTTGAGCAAGGAGTAGCTCTTGTCTATTCCATATTTGGCTTAAGGAACTTTATCTGTGCTCATTTCAATCTCTGGTTTTATGCAGCAACCCAGCTCACCTTTCCCCTTAAGCAAGCATAAGTTGGTTTTCTAAAATTGAGAACCTGTTCTGATTTGGAATTCAGTTCCTGTGTAGCCAAGTTTCCATTCCGTGTATTACTGATATCTTATGATGTTTCTTTTTCTGTGTGACTTATTTCAGTTAGAATCATCGTACCTGAATCTACTCATTATGCTGCTACGGGCCTGATGACATAGATTTCATTGCTGAGTGATACTGCATTGTACGTAAGTACCACAAGTTCTTTATCCATTTTTCACTTTCTGTGATATTGAACTTGTACGGTAAACGAGGTTCTTGTAAACAGAGGCGTCCCAAACTTTGCGGTGGCTGTGTCTTTTTGATTTTAATTTCCCTAAGCTATAGGACCATAAGTGGAAGTGCCCTAGGCTCTGTTGCTTTGTTTTTTAGATGTTTCAGGAAACACCATACACTTCTCCCGAGTGTCTGTTGGCAATTTACATCCCGCCCATCAGCATAACAAGGCTCCCAGTTCTCCATGGCCTGTCCTGCCTTTCTGGATTTTACCCTTTTTTCAGATGGCCCTTTTGACCGGGGGGAAGTGAGACTTCATTGTAGTGCAGATTTCCTTTGCAAGTTTGCTTGGTTGGCCAAAAAGGGCGTATGCGTTTTTTCCTGAATATATTCAGGAAAAAACGCATACGCCCTTTTTGGCCAAGTGCATCATTGTGGACGTTCTGCCTCTTTTCCTATGCTTTCAATGCAATTCCAGTCTACCTCCTGAAATCGGTTTCCTGCAATTCTGCCCCGCTTTCAAGTCCTCTTGGCAGCCTTACTTCAGTCTATTTTTGGACGATAGCTGTCATTTATAACTCTGCAGGTTTGTGAATTACAGTGCCCCTGAGCTCCTTTCTTCAACTCGCTTTCTTGTGACCTGGCCACAACACCGCAGGATGGCTTCAGGCCCTAATCTGGTTCCGGCACGGCACGCTGAGCCTTTGGTTATTTCCTCTTCCTGGTGGGAAATGAGAGTTAAATTTGCCCGTCCAGACACCTCCAGCTAGCCTCTCATTGGTTCTCGCTATTCCTGTTCATCTTCCGCAGAAATTGCAAACTGGGCCAAACAGGAGGTTAAAGGCACTGACTCTCCAAGTGGGGAGAGTGTTAGTAAAGCGTCTGGAATGTTGCACCCGAGTACCAGGGGAGGAAAACTGAGACATATTTGAACACGTCTCCCAATCACATGGTTGATCATACTCTGGGTTCCACATGCATGTTTTAGCTGAAGGAAGAATACCTAAAACCTGGGTAGTTGAAACCCGTGGAATGGGTACCATGCAATATGAGTTCAAAGGGTCTTCATTTGCTCACTGAACCTCTCCAATCCTATCACTGCTGCGTTTATGCCCCTGTACACATGCTTGATTCTCTTTCGGAGACATAGCAATCCCTAGGTTTTAAGATACTTATTAGTCAGGTACATTCTTAGGCGTTTAATATGCGGTGTTGAGTCCATTTCGTTGAGCAAGGAGTAGCTCTTGTCTATTCCATATTTGGCTTAAGGAACTTTATCTGTGCTCATTTCAATCTCTGGTTTTATGCAGCACCCCAACTCACCTTTACCCTTAAGCAAGCATAAGTTGGTTTTCTAAATTTGAGACCCTGTTCTGTTCTGTAATTCAGTTCCTGTGTAGCCAAGTTTACATTCCGTGTATTACTGATATCTTATGATGTTTCTTTTTCTGTGTGACTTATTTCAGTTAGAATCATCATACCTGAATCCACTCATTGTGCTGCTAAGGGCCTGATGACACAGATTTCATTGCTGAGTGATATTGCTTTGTAAGTAAATACCACAACTTTTTTATCCATTTTTCACTTTCTGCGATGTTGAACTTGTACTGTAAACGAGGTTCTTGTAAACAGAACCGTTCCAAACTTTGGGGTGGCTGTGTCTTTTTGATTTTAAATTCCCTAAGCTATAGGACCATAAGTGGAAGTGCCCTAGGCTCTGTTGCTTTGTTTTTTAGATGTTTCAGGAAACACCATACACTTCTCCCTAGTGTTTGTTGGCAATTTACATCCCGCCCTTCAGCATAACAAGGCTCCCAGTTCTCCATGGCCTGTCCTGCCTTTCTGGATTTTACACTTTTTTCAGATGGCCCTTTTGACCGGGGGGAAGTGAGACTTCATTGTAGTGCAGATTTCCTTTGCAAGCTTGCTTGGTTGGCCAAAAAGGGCGTATGCGTTTTTTCCTGAATATATTCAGGAAAAAACGCATACGTCCTTTTTGGCCAAGTGCATCATTGTGGACGTTCTGCCTCTTTTCCTATGCTTTCAATGCAATTCCAGTCTACCTCCTGAAATGGGTTCCCTGCAATTCTGCCCCGTTTCAAGTCCTCTTGGCAGCCTTACTTCAGTCTATTTTTGGACGATAGCTGTCATTTATAACTCTGCAGGTTTGTGAATTACAGTGCCCCTGAGCTCCTTTCTTCAACTCGCTTTCTTGTGACCTCGCCCCAACACCGCAGGATGGCTTCAGGCCCTAATCTGGTTCCGACCCCGCATGCTGAGCCTTTGGTTAATTCCTCTTCCTGGTGGGAAATGAGAGTTAAATTTGCCCGTCCAGACACCTGCAGCTAGTCTCTCATTGGTTCTCGCTATTCCTGTTCATCTTCCGCAGAAATTGCAAACTAGGCCAAACAGGAGGTTAAAGGGACTGACTCTCCAAGTAGGGAGAGTGTTAGTAAAGCGTCTGGAATGTTGCACCCGAGTACCAGGGTACGAAAACTGAGACATATTTGAACACGTCTCCCGATCACATGGTTGATCATACTCTAGGTTCCACATGCATGTTTTAGCTGAAGGAAGAATACCTTAAACCTGGGTAGGTGAAACCCGTGGAATGGGTACCATGCAATATGACTTCAAAGGGTCTTCATTTGCTCACCGAACATCTCCAATCCTATCACTGCTGCGTTTATGCCCCTGTACACATGCTTGATTCTCTTTCGGAGACATAACAATCCATAGGTTTTAAGATACTTACTAGTCAGTTACATTCTTAGGCGTTTAATATGCGGTGTTGAGTCCATTTCGTTGAGCAAGGAGTAGCTCTTGTCTATTCCATATTTGGCTTAAGGAACTTTATCTGTGCTCATTTCAATCTCTGGTTTTATGCAGCACCCCAACTCACCTTTACCCTTAAGCAAGCATAAGTTGGTTTTCTGAATTTGAGACCCTGTTCTGTTCTGTAATTCAGTTCCTGTGTAGCCAAGTTTCCATTCTGTGTATTACTGATAACTTATGATGTTTCTTTTTCTGTGTGACTTATTTCAGTTAGAATCATCATACCTGAATCCACTCATTGTGCTGCTAAGGGCCTGATGAAATAGATTTCATTGCTGAGTGATATTGCTTTGTAAGTGAATACCACAACTTCTTTCTCCATTTTTCACTTTCTGCGATGTTGAACTTGTACTGTAAACGAGGTTCTTGTAAACAGAGCCGTTCCAAACTTTGGGGTGGCTGTGTCTTTTTGATTTTAATTTCCCTAAGCTATAGGACCATAAGTGGAAGTGCCCTAGGCTCTGTTGCTTTGTTTTTTAGATGTTTCAGGAAACACCATACACTTCTCCCAAGTGTCTGTTGGCAATTTACATCCCGCCCATCAGCATAACAAGGCTCCCAGTTCTCCATGGCCTGTCCTGCCTTTCTGGACTTTACACTTTTTTCAGATGGCCCTTTTGACCGGGGGGAAGTGAGACTTCATTGTAGTGCAGATTTCCTTTGCAAGCTTGCTTGGTTGGCCAAAAAGGGCGTATGCGTTTTTTCCTGAATATATTCAGGAAAAAACGCATACGCCCTTTTTGGCCAAGTGCATCATTGTGGACGTTCTGCCTCTTTTCCTATGCTTTCAATGCAATTCCAGTCTACCTCCTGAAATGGGTTTCCTGCAATTCTGCCCCGCTTTCAAGTTCTCTTGGCAGCCTTACTTCAGTCTATTTTTGGACGATAGCTGTCATTTATAACTCTGCAGGTTTGTGAATTAAAGTGCCCCTGAGCTCCTTTCTTCAACTCGCTTTCTTGTGACCTGGCCGCAACACCGCAGGATGGCTTCAGGCCCTAATCTGGTTCTGGCACGGCACGCTGAGCCTTTGGTTAATTCCTCTTCCTGGTGGGAAATGAGAGTTAAATTTGCCCGTCCAGACACCTCCAGCTAGTCTCTCATTGGTTTTCGCTATTCCTGTTCATCTTCCGCAGAAATTGCAAACTGGGCCAAACAGGAGGTTAAAGGCACTGACTCTCCAAGTGGGGAGAGTGTTAGTAAAGCGTCTGGAATGTTGCACCCGAGTACCTGGGTACGAAAACTGAGACATATTTGAACACATCTCCCGATCACATGGTTGATCATACTCTGGGTTCCACATGCATGTTTTAGCTGAAGGAAGAATACCTAAAACCTGGGTAGTTGAAACCCGTGGAATGGGTACCATGCAATATGACTTCAAAGGGTCTTCATTTGCTCACCGAACCTCTCCAATCCTATCACTGCTGCGTTTATGCCCCTGTACACATGCTTGATTCTCTTTCGGAGACATAGCAATCCCTAGGTTTTAAGATACTTACTAGTCAGGTACATTCTTAGGCGTTTAATATGCGGTGTTGAGTCCATTTCGTTGAGCAAGGAGTAGCTCTTGTCTATTCCATATTTGGCTTAAGGAACTTTATCTGTGCTCATTTCAATCTCTGGTTTTATGCAGCAACCCAGCTCAAGTTTCCCCTTAAGCAAGCATAAGTTGGTTTTCTAAATTTGAGAACCTGTTCTGTTTTGGAATTCAGTTCCTGTGTAGCCAAGTTTACATTCCGTGTATTACTGATATCTTATGATGTTTCTTTTTCTGTGTGACTTATTTCAGTTAGAATCATCGTACCTGAATCTACTCATTATGCTGCTATGGGCCTGATGACATAGATTTCATTGCTGAGTGATACTGCATTGTACGTAAGTACCACAAGTTCTTTATCCATTTTTCACTTTCTGTGATATTGAACTTGTACGGTAAACGAGGTTCTTGTAAACAGAGGCGTCCCAAACTTTGCGGTGGCTGTGTCTTTTTGATTTTAATTTCCCTAAGCTATAGGACCATAAGTGGAAGTGCCCTAGGCTCTGTTGCTTTGTTTTTTAGATGTTTCAGGAAACACCATACACTTCTCCCGAGTGGTTGTTGGCAATTTACATCCCGCCCATCAGCATAACAAGGCTCCCAGTTCTCCATGGCCTGTCCTGCCTTTCTGGATTTTACACTTTTTTCAGATGGCCCTTTTGACCGGGGGGAAGTGAGACTTCATTGTAGTGCAGATTTCGTTTGCAAGCTTGCTTGGTTGGCCAAAAAGGGCGTATGCGTTTTTTCCTGAATATATTCAGGAAAAAACGCATACGCCCTTTTTGGCCAAGTGCATCATTGTGGACGTTCTGCCTCTTTTCCTATGCTTTCAATGCAATTCCAGTCTACCTCCTGAAATCGGTTTCCTGCAATTCTGCCCCGCTTTCAAGTCCTCTTGGCAGCCTTACTTCAGTATATTTTTGGACGATAGCTGTCATTTATAACTCTGCAGTTTTGTGAATTACAGTGCCCCTGAGCTCCTTTCTTCAACTCGCTTTCTTGTGACCTGGCCGCAACACCGCAGGATGGCTTCAGGCCCTAATCTGGTTCCAGCACGGCACGCTGAGCTTTTGGTTATTTCCTCTTCCTGGTGGGAAATGAGAGTTAAATTTGCCCATCCAGACACCTCCAGCTAGTCTCTCATTGGTTCTCGCTATTCCTGTTCATCTTCCACAGAAATTGCAAACTGGGCCAAACAGGAGGTTAAAGGCGCTGACTCTCCAAGTGGGGAGAGTGTTAATAAAGCGTCTGGAATGTTGCACCCGAGTACCAGGGGAGGAAAACTGAGACATATTTGAACACGTCTCCCGATCACATGGTTGATCATACTCTAGGTTCCACATGCATGTTTTAGCTGAAGGAAGAATACCTTAAACCTGGGTAGTTGAAACCCGTGGAATGGGTACCATGCAATATGACTTCAAAGGGTCTTCATTTGCTCACGAACCTCTCCAATCCTATCACTGCTGCATTTATGCCCCTGTACACATGCTTGATTCTCTTTCGGAGACATAGCAATCCATAGGTTTTAAGATACTTACTAGTCAGGTACATTTTTAGGCGTTTAATATGCGGTGTTGAGTCCATTTCGTTGAGCAAGGAGTAGCTCTTGTCTATTCCATATTTGGCTTAAGGAACTTTATCTGTGCTCATTTCAATCTCTGGTTTTATGCAGCACCCCAACTCACCTTTACCCTTAAGCAAGCATAAGTTGGTTTTCTAAATTTGAGACCCTGTTCTGTTCTGTAATTCAGTTCCTGTGTAGCCAAGTTTACATTCCGTGTATTACTGATATCTTATGATGTTTCTTTTTCTGTGTGACTTATTTCAGTTAGAATCATCATACCTGAATCCACTCATTGTGCTGCTACGGGCCTGATGACATAGATTTCATTGCTGAGTGATATTGCTTTGTAAGTAAATACCACAACTTCTTTATCCATTTTTCACTTTCTGCTATGTTGAACTTGTACGGTAAACGAGGTTCTTGTAAACAGAGGCGTCCCAAACTTTGGGGTGGCTGTGTCTTTTTGATTTTAATTTCCCTAAGCTATAGGACCATAAGTGGCAGTGCCCTAGGCTCTGTTGCTTTGTTTTTTAGATGTTTCAGGAAACACCATACACTTCTCCTGAGTGTCTGTTGGTAATTTACATCCCACCCATCAGCATAACAAGGCTCCCAGTTCTCCATGGCCTGTCCTGCCTTTCTGGATTTTACACTTTTTTCAGATGGCCCTTTTGACCGGGGCTAAGTGAGACTTCATTGTAGTGCAGATTTCCTTTGCAAGGTTGCTTGGTTGGCCAAAAAGGGCGTATGCGTTTTTTCCTGAATATATTCAGGAAAAAACGCATACGCCCTTTTTGGCCAAGTGCATCATTGTGGACGTTCTGCCTCTTTTCCTATGCTTTCAATGCAATTCCAGTCTACCTCCTGAAATCGGTTTCCTGCAATTCTGCCCCGCTTTCAAGTCCTCTTGGCAGCCTTACTTCAGTCTATTTTTGGACGATAGCTGTCATTTATAACTCTGCAGGTTTGTGAATTACAGTGCCCCTGAGCTCCTTTCTTCAACTCGCTTTCTTTTGAGCTGGCCGCAACACCGCAGGATGGCTTCAGGCCCTAATCTGGTTCCGGCACGGCACGCTGAGCCTTTGGTTAATTCCTCTTCCTGGTGGGAAATGAGAGTTAAATTTGCCCGTCCAGACACCTCCAGCTAACCTCTCATTGGTTCTCACTATTCCTGTTCATCTTCCGCAGAAATTGCAAACTGGGCCAAACAGGAGGTTAAAGGGACTGACTCTCCAAGTCGGGAGAGTGTTAGTAAAGCGTCTGGAATGTTGCACCCGAGTACCAGGGTACGAAAACTGAGACATATTTGAACACGTCTCCCGATCACATGGTTGATCATACTCTAGGTTCCACATGCATGTTTTAGCTGAAGGAAGAATACCTAAAACCTGGGTAGTTGAAACCCGTGGAATGGGTACCATGCAATATGACTTCAAAGGGTCTTCATTTGCTCACGAACCTCTCCAATCCTATCACTGCTGCGTTTATGCCCCTGTACACATGCTTGATTCTCTTTCGGAGACATAGCAATCCATAGGTTTTAAGATACTTACTAGTCAGGTACATTCTTAGGCGTTTAATATGGGGTGTTGAGTTCATTTCGTTGAGCAAGGAGTAGCTCTTGTCTATTCCATATTTGGCTTAAGGAACTTTATCTGTGCTCATTTCAATCTCTGGTTTTATGCAGCACCCCAACTCACCTTTACCCTTAAGCAAGCATAAGTTGGTTTTCTAAATTTGAGACCCTGTTCTGTTCTGTAATTCAGTTCCTGTGTAGCCAAGTTTACATTCCGTGTATTACTGATATCTTATGATGTTTCTTTTTCTGTGTGACTTATTTCAGTTAGAATCATCATACCTGCATCCACTCATTGTGCTGCTAAGGGCCTGATGACACAGATTTCATTGCTGAGTGATATTGCTTTGTAAGTAAATACCACAACTTCTTTACCCATTTTTCACTTTCTGCGATGTTGAACTTGTACTGTAAACGAGGTTCTTGTAAACAGAGCCGTTCCAAACTTTGGGGTGGCTGTGTCTTTTTGATTTTAATTTCCCTAAGCTATAGGACCATAAGTGGAAGTGCCCTAGGTTCTGTTGCTTTGTTTTTTAGATGTTTCAGGAAACACCATACACTTCTCCCGAGTGGTTGTTGGCAATTTACATCCCGCCCATCAGCATAACAAGGCTCCCAGTTCTCCATGGCCTGTCCTGCCTTTCTGGATTTTACACTTTTTTCAGATGGCCCTTTTGACCGGGGGGAAGTGAGACTTCATTGTAGTGCAGATTTCCTTTGCAAGCTTGCTTGGTTGGCCAAAAAGGGCGTATGCGTTTTTTCCTGAATATATTCAGGAAAAAACGCATACGCCCTTTTTGGCCAAGTGCATCATTGTGGACGTTCTGCCTCTTTTCCTATGCTTTCAATGCAATTCCAGTCTACCTCCTGAAATCGGTTTCCTGCAATTCTGCCCCGCTTTCAAGTCCTCTTGGCAGCCTTACTTCAGTATATTTTTGGACGATAGCTGTCATTTATAACTCTGCAGGTTTGTGAATTACAGTGCCCCTGAGCTCCTTTCTTCAACTCGCTTTCTTGTGACCTGGCCGCAACACCGCAGGATGGCTTCAGGCCCTAATCTGGTTCCAGCACGGCACGCTGAGCCTTTGGTTATTTCCTCTTCCTGGTGGGAAATGAGAGTTAAATTTGCCCATCCAGACACCTCCAGCTAGTCTCTCATTGGTTCTCGCTATTCCTGTTCATCTTCCACAGAAATTGCAAACTGGGCCAAACAGGAGGTTAAAGGCGCTGACTCTCCAAGTGGGGAGAGTGTTAATAAAGCGTCTGGAATGTTGCACCCGAGTACCAGGGGAGGAAAACTGAGACATATTTGAACACGTCTCCCGATCACATGGTTGATCATACTCTAGGTTCCACATGCATGTTTTAGCTGAAGGAAGAATACCTTAAACCTGGGTAGTTGAAACCCGTGGAATGGGTACCATGCAATATGACTTCAAATGGTCTTCATTTGCTCACGAACCTCTCCAATCCTATCACTGCTGCATTTATGCCCCTGTACACATGCTTGATTCTCTTTCGGAGACATAGCAATCCATAGGTTTTAAGATACTTACTAGTCAGGTACATTTTTAGGCGTTTAATATGCGGTGTTGAGTCCATTTCGTTGAGCAAGGAGTAGCTCTTGTCTATTCCATATTTGGCTTAAGGAACTTTATCTGTGCTCATTTCAATCTCTGGTTTTATGCAGCACCCCAACTCACCTTTACCCTTAAGCAAGCATAAGTTGGTTTTCTAAATTTGAGACCCTGTTCTGTTCTGTAATTCAGTTCCTGTGTAGCCAAGTTTACATTCCGTGTATTACTGATATCTTATGATGTTTCTTTTTCTGTGTGACTTATTTCAGTTAGAATCGTCATACCTGAATCCACTCATTGTGCTGCTACGGGCCTGATGACATAGATTTCATTGCTGAGTGATATTGCTTTGTAAGTAAATACCACAACTTCTTTATCCATTTTTCACTTTCTGCTATGTTGAACTTGTACGGTAAACGAGGTTCTTGTAAACAGAGGCGTCCCAAACTTTGGGGTGGCTGTGTCTTTTTGATTTTAATTTCCCTAAGCTATAGGACCATAAGTGGCAGTGCCCTAGGCTCTGTTGCTTTGTTTTTTAGATGTTTCAGGAAACACCATACACTCCTCCTGAGTGTCTGTTGGTAATTTACATCCCACCCATCAGCATAACAAGGCTCCCAGTTCTCCATGGCCTGTCCTGCCTTTCTGGATTTTACACTTTTTTCAGATGGCCCTTTTGACCGGGGGGAATTGAGACTTCATTGTAGTGCAGATTTCCTTTGCAAGCTTGCTTGGTTGGCCAAAAAGGGCGTATGCGTTTTTTCCTGAATATATTCAGGAAAAAACGCATACGCCCTTTTTGGCCAAGTGCATCATTGTGGACGTTCTGCCTCTTTTCCTATGCTTTCAATGCAATTCCAGTCTACCTCCTGAAATCGGTTTCCTGCAATTCTGCCCCGCTTTCAAGTCCTCTTGGCAGCCTTACTTCAGTCTATTTTTGGATGATAGCTGTCATTTATAACTCTGCAGGTTTGTGAATTACAGTGCCCCTGAGCTCCTTTCTTCAACTCGCTTTCTTTTGAGCTGGCCGCAACACCGCAGGATGGCTTCAGGCCCTAATCTGGTTCCGGCACGGCACGCTGAGCCTTTGGTTAATTCCTCTTCCTGGTGGGAAATGAGAGTTAAATTTGCCCGTCCAGACACCTCCAGCTAGCCTCTCATTGGTTCTCACTATTCCTGTTCATCTTCCGCAGAAATTGCAAACTGGGCCAAACAGGAGGTTAAAGGGACTGACTCTTCAAGTCGGGAGAGTGTTAGTAAAGCGTCTGGAATGTTGCACCCGAGTACCAGGGTACGAAAACTGAGACATATTTGAACACGTCTCCCGATCACATGGTTGATCATACTCTAGGTTCCACATGCATGTTTTAGCTGAAGGAAGAATACCTAAAACCTGGGTAGTTGAAACCCGTGGAATGGGTACCATGCAATATGACTTCAAAGGGTCTTCATTTGCTCACGAACCTCTCCAATCCTATCACTGCTGCGTTTATGCCCCTGTACACATGCTTGATTCTCTTTCGGAGACATAGCAATCCATAGGTTTTAAGATACTTACTAGTCAGGTACATTCTTAGGCGTTTAATATGGGGTGTTGAGTTCATTTCGTTGAGCAAGGAGTAGCTCTTGTCTATTCCATATTTGGCTTAAGGAACTTTATCTGTGCTCATTTCAATCTCTGGTTTTATGCAGCACCCCAACTCACCTTTACCCTTAAGCAAGCATAAGTTGGTTTTCTAAATTTGAGACACTGTTCTGTTCTGTAATTCAGTTCCTGTGTAGCCAAGTTTCCATTCCGTGTATTACTGATATCTTATGATGTTTCTTTTTCTGTGTGACTTATTTCAGTTAGAATCATCATACCTGAATCCACTCATTGTGCTGCTAAGGGCCTGATGACACAGATTTCATTGCTGAGTGATATTGCTTTGTAAGTAAATACCACAACTTCTTTACCCATTTTTCACTTTCTGCGATGTTGAACTTGTACTGTAAACGAGGTTCTTGTAAACAGAGCCGTTCCAAACTTTGGGGTGGCTGTGCCTTTTTGATTTTAATTTCCCTAAGCTATAGGACCATAAGTGGAAGTGCCCTAGGTTCTGTTGCTTTGTTTTTTAGATGTTTCAGGAAACACCATACACTTCTCCCGAGTGGTTGTTGGCAATTTACATCCCGCCCATCAGCATAACAAGGCTCCCAGTTCTCCATGGCCTGTCCTGCCTTTCTGGATTTTACACTTTTTTCAGATGGCCCTTTTGACCGGGGGGAAGTGAGACTTCCTTGTAGTGCAGATTTCCTTTGCAAGCTTGCTTGGTTGGCCAAAAAGGGCGTATGCGTTTTTTCCTGAATATATTCAGGAAAAAACGCATACGCCCTTTTTGGCCAAGTGCATCATTGTGGACGTTCTGCCTCTTTTCCTATGCTTTCAATGCAATTCCAGTCTACCTCCTGAAATCGGTTTCCTGCAATTCTGCCCCGCTTTCAAGTCCTCTTGGCAGCCTTACTTCAGTATATTTTTGGTCGATAGCTGTCATTTATAACTCTGCAGGTTTGTGAATTACAGTGCCCCTGAGCTCCTTTCTTCAACTCGCTTTCTTGTGACCTGGCCGCAACACCGCAGGATGGCTTCAGGCCCTAATCTGGTTCCAGCACGGCACGCTGAGCCTTTGGTTATTTCCTCTTCCTGGTGGGAAATGAGAGTTAAATTTGCCCATCCAGACACCTCCAGCTAGTCTCTCATTGGTTCTCGCTATTCCTGTTCATCTTCCACAGAAATTGCAAACTGGGCCAAACAGGAGGTTAAAGGGACTGACTCTCCAAGTGGGGAGAGTGTTAGTAAAGCATCTGGAATGTTGCACCCGAGTACCAGGGTACGAAAACTAAGACATATTTGAACACGTCTCCCGATCACATGGTTGATCATACTCTAGGTTCCACATGCATGTTTTAGCTGAAGGAAGAATACCTTAAACCTGGGTAGTTGAAACCCGTGGAATGGGTACCATGCAATATGACTTCAAAGGGTCTTCATTTGCTCACGAACCTCTCCAATCCTATCACTGCTGCGTTTATGCCCCTGTACACATGCTTGATTCTCTTTCGGAGACATAGCAATCCATAGGTTTTAAGATACTTACTAGTCAGGTACATTCTTAGGCGTTTAATATGCGGTGTTGAGTCCATTTCGTTGAGCAAGGAGTAGCTCTTGTCTATTCCATATTTGGCTTAAGGAACTTTATCTGTGCTCATTTCAATCTCTGGTTTTATGCAGCACCCCAACTCACCTTTCCCCTTAAGCAAGCATAAGTTGGTTTTCTAAATTTGAGACCCTGTTCTGTTCTGTAATTCAGTTCCTGTGTAGCCAAGTTTACATTCCGTGTATTACTGATATCTTATGATGTTTCTTTTTCTGTGTGACTTATTTCAGTTAGAATCATCATACCTGAATCCACTCATTGTGCTGCTAAGGGCCTGATGACATAGATTTCATTGCTGAGTGATATTGCTTTGTAAGTAAATACCACAACTTCTTTATCCATTTTTCACTTTCTGCGATGTTGAACTTGTACTGTAAACGAGGTTCTTGTAAACAGAGCCGTCCCAAACTTTGGGGTGGCTGTGTCTTTTTGATTTTAATTTCCCTAAGCTATAGGACCATAAGTGGAAGTGCCCTAGGTTCTGTTGCTTTGTTTTTTAGATGTTTCAGGAAACACCATACACTTCTCCCGAGTGGTTGTTGGCAATTTACATCCCGCCCATCAGCATAACAAGGCTCCCAGTTCTCCATGGCCTGTCCTGCCTTTCTGGATTTTACACTTTTTTCAGATGGCCCTTTTGACCAGGGGGAAGTGAGACTTCATTGTAGTGCAGATTTCCTTTGCAAGCTTGCTTGGTTGGCCAAAAAGGGCGTATGCGTTTTTTCCTGAATATATTCAGGAAAAAACGCATACGCCCTTTTTGGCCAAGTGCATCATTGTGGACGTTCTGCCTCTTTTCCTATGCTTTCAATGCAATTCCAGTCTACCTCCTGAAATCGGTTTCCTGCAATTCTGCCCCGCTTTCAAGTCCTCTTGGCAGCCTTACTTCAGTATATTTTTGGACGATAGCTGTCATTTATAACTCTGCAGTTTTGTGAATTACAGTGCCCCTGAGCTCCTTTCTTCAACTCGCTTTCTTGTGACCTGGCCACAACACCGCAGGCTGGCTTCAGGCCCTAATCTGGTTCCAGCACGGCACGCTGAGCCTTTGGTTAATTCCTCTTCCTGGTGGGAAATGAGAGTTAAATTTGCCCGTCCAGACACCTCCAGCTAGCCTCTCATTGGTTCTCGCTATTCCTGTTCATCTTCCGCAGAAATTGCAAACTGGGCCAAACAGGAGGTTAAAGGGACTGACTCTCCAAGTCGGGAGAGTGTTAGTAAAGCGTCTGGAATGTTGCACCCGAGTACCAGGGTACGAAAACTGGGACATATTTGAACACGTCTCCCGATCACGTGGTTGATCATACTCTAGGTTCCACATGCATGTTTTAGCTGAAGGAAGAATACCTAAAACCTGGGTAGTTGAAACCCGTGGAATGGATACCATGCAATATGACTTCAAAGGGTCTTCATTTGCTCACGAACCTCTCCAATCCTATCACTGCTGCGTTTATGCCCCTGTACACATGCTTGATTCTCTTTCGGAGACATAGCAATCCATAGGTTTTAAGATACTTACTAGTCAGGTACATTCTTAGGCGTTTAATATGGGGTGTTGAGTTCATTTCGTTGAGCAAGGAGTAGCTCTTGTCTATTCCATATTTGGCTTAAGGAACTTTATCTGTGCTCATTTCAATCTCTGGTTTTATGCAGCACCCCAACTCACCTTTACCCTTAAGCAAGCATAAGTTGGTTTTCTAAATTTGAGACCCTGTTCTATTCTGTAATTCAGTTCCTGTGTAGCCAAGTTTACATTCCGTGTATTACTGATATCTTATGATGTTTCTTTTTCTGTGTGACTTATTTCAGTTAGAATCATCATACCTGAATCCACTCATTGTGCTGCTAAGGGCCTGATGACACAGATTTCATTGTTGAGTGATATTGCTTTGTAAGTAAATACCACAACTTCTTTACCCATTTTTCACTTTCTGCGATGTTGAACTTGTACTGTAAACGAGGTTCTTGTAAACAGAGCCGTTCCAAACTTTGGGGTGGCTGTGTCTTTTTGATTTTAATTTCCCTAAGCTATAGGACCATAAGTGGAAGTGCCCTAGGTTCTGTTGCTTTGTTTTTTAGATGTTTCAGGAAACACCATACACTTCTCCCGAGTGGTTGTTGGCAATTTACATCCCGCCCATCAGCATAACAAGGCTCCCAGTTCTCCAAGGCCTGTCCTGCCTTTCTGGATTTTACACTTTTTTCAGATGGCCCTTTTGACCGGGGGGAAGTGAGACTTCATTGTAGTGCAGATTTCCTTTGCAAGCTTGCTTGGTTGGCCAAAAAGGGCGTATGCGTTTTTTCCTGAATATATTCAGGAAAAAACGCATACGCCCTTTTTGGCCAAGTGCATCATTGTGGACGTTCTGCCTCTTTTCCTATGCTTTCAATGCAATTCCAGTCTACCTCCTGAAATCGGTTTCCTGCAATACTGCCCCGCTTTCAAGTCCTCTTGGCAGCCTTACTTCAGTATATTTTTGGACGATAGCTGTCATTTATAACTCTGCAGGTTTGTGAATTACAGTGCCCCTGAGCTCCTTTCTTCAACTCGCTTTCTTGTGACCTGGCCGCAACACCGCAGGATGGCTTCAGGCCCTAATCTGGTTCCAGCACGGCACGCTGAGCCTTTGGTTATTTCCTCTTCCTGGTGGGAAATGAGAGTTAAATTTGCCCATCCAGACACCTCCAGCTAGTCTCTCATTGGTTCTCGCTATTCCTGTTCATCTTCCACAGAAATTGCAAACTGGGCCAAACAGGAGGTTAAAGGGACTGACTCTCCAAGTGGGGAGAGTGTTAGTAAAGCGTCTGGAATGTTGCACCCGAGTACCAGGGTACGAAAACTAAGACATATTTGAACACGTCTCCCGATCACATGGTTGATCATACTGTAGGTTCCACATGCATGTTTTAGCTGAAGGAAGAATACCTTAAACCTGGGTAGTTGAAACCCGTGGAATGGGTACCATGCAATATGACTTCAAAGGGTCTTCATTTGCTCACGAACCTCTCCAATCCTATCACTGCTGCGTTTATGCCCCTGTACACATGATTGATTCTCTTTCAGAGACATAGCAATCCATAGGTTTTAAGATACTTACTAGTCAGGTACATTCTTAGGCGTTTAATATGCGGTGTTGAGTCCATTTCGTTGAGCAAGGAGTAGCTCTTGTCTATTCCATATTTGGCTTAAGGAACTTTATCTGTGCTCATTTCAATCTCTGGTTTTATGCAGCACCCCAACTCACCTTTCCCCTTAAGCAAGCATAAGTTGGTTTTCTAAATTTGAGACCCTGTTCTGTTCTGTAATTCAGTTCCTGTGTAGCCAAGTTTCCATTCCGTGTATTACTGATATCTTATGATGTTTCTTTTTCTGTGTGACTTATTTCAGTTAGAATCATCATACCTGAATCCACTCATTGTGCTGCTAAGGGCCTGATGACACAGATTTCATTGTTGAGTGATATTGCTTTGTAAGTAAATACCACAACTTCTTTACCCATTTTTCACTTTCTGCGATGTTGAACTTGTACTGTAAACGAGGTTCTTGTAAACAGAGCCGTTCCAAACTTTGGGGTGGCTGTGTCTTTTTGATTTTAATTTCCCTAAGCTATAGGACCATAAGTGGAAGTGCCCTAGGTTCTGTTGCTTTGTTTTTTAGATGTTTCAGGAAACACCATACACTTCTCCCGAGTGGTTGTTGGCAATTTACATCCCGCCCATCAGCATAACAAGGCTCCCAGTTCTCCATGGCCTGTCCTGCCTTTCTGGATTTTACACTTTTTTCAGATGGCCCTTTTGACCGGGGGGAAGTGAGACTTCATTGTAGTGCAGATTTCCTTTGCAAGCTTGCTTGGTTGGCCAAAAAGGGCGTATGCGTTTTTTCCTGAATATATTCAGGAAAAAACGCATACGCCCTTTTTGGCCAAGTGCATCATTGTGGACGTTCTGCCTCTTTTCCTATGCTTTCAATGCAATTCCAGTCTACCTCCTGAAATCGGTTTCCTGCAATTCTGCCCCGCTTTCAAGTCCTCTTGGCAGCCTTACTTCAGTTTATTTTTGGACGATAGCTGTCATTTATAACTCTGCAAGTTTGTGAATTACAGTGCCCATGAGCTCCCTTCTTCAACTCGCTTTCTTGTGACCTGGCCGCAACACCGCAGGATGGCTTCAGGCCCTAATCTGGTTCCGGCACGGCACGCTGAGCCTTTGGTTATTTCCTCTTCCTGGTGGGAAATGAGAGTTAAATTTGCCCATCCAGACACCTCCAGCTAGTCTCTCATTGGTTCTCGCTATTCCTGTTCATCTTCCACAGAAATTGCAAACTGGGCCAAACAGGAGGTTAAAGGGACTGACTCTCCAAGTGGGGAGAGTGTTAGTAAAGCGTCTGGAATGTTGCACCCGAGTACCAGGGTATGAAAACTGAGACATATTTGAACACGTCTCCCGATCACATGGTTGATCATACTGTAGGTTCCACATGCATGTTTTAGCTGAAGGAAGAATACCTTAAACCTGGGTAGTTGAAACCCGTGGAATGGGTACCATGCAATATGACTTCAAAGGGTCTTCATTTGCTCACGAACCTCTCCAATCCTATCACTGCTGCGTTTATGCCCCTGTACACATGCTTGATTCTCTTTCGGAGACATAGCAATCCATAGGTTTTAAGATACTTACTAGTCAGGTACATTCTTAGGCGTTTAATATGCGGTGTTGAGTCCATTTCATTGAGCAAGGAGTAGCTCTTGTCTATTCCATATTTGGCTTAAGGAACTTTATCTGTGCTCATTTCAATCTCTGGTTTTATGCAGCACCCCAACTCACCTTTCCCCTTAAGCAAGCATAAGTTGGTTTTCTAAATTTGAGACCCTGTTCTGTTCTGTAATTCAGTTCCTGTGTAGCCAAGTTTACATTCCGTGTATTACTGATATCTTAAGATGTTTCTTTTTCTGTGTGACTTATTTCAGTTAGAATCATCATACCTGAATCCACTCATTGTGCTGCTAAGGGCCTGATGACATAGATTTCATTGCTGAGTGATATTGCTTTGTAAGTAAATACCACAACTTCTTTATCCATTTTTCACGTTCTGTGATGTTGAACTTGTACTGTAAACGAGGTTCTTGTAAACAGAGGCGTCCCAAACTTTGGGGTGGCTGTGTCTTTTTGATTTTAATTTCCCTAAGCTATAGGACCATAAGTGGCAGTGCCCTAGGCTCTGTTGCTTTGTTTTTTAGATGTTTCAGGAAACACCATACACTTCTTCTGAGTGTCTGTTGGTAATTTACATCCCGCCCATCAGCATAACAAGGCTCCCAGTTCTCCATGGCCTGTCCTGCCTTTCTGGATTTTACACTTTTTTCAGATGGCCCTTTTGACCGGGGGGAAGTGAGACTTCATTGTAGTGCAGATTTCCTTTGCAAGCTTGCTTGGTTGGCCAAAAAGGGCGTATGCGTTTTTTCCTGAATATATTCAGGAAAAAACGCATACGCCCTTTTCGGCCAAGTGCATCATTGTGGACGTTCTGCCTCTTTTCCTATGCTTTCAATGCAATTCCAGTCTACCTCCTGAAATCGGTTTCCTGCAATTCTGCCCCGCTTTCAAGTCCTCTTGGCAGCCTTACTTCAGTCTATTTTTGGACGATAGCTGTCATTTATAACTCTGCAGGTTTGTGAATTACAGTGCCCCTGAGCTCCTTTCTTCAACTCGCTTTCTTGTGACCTGGCCGCAACACCGCAGGATGGCTTCAGGCCCTAATCTGGTTCCGGTACGGCACGCTGAGCCTTTGGTTATTTCCTCTTCCTGGTGGGAAATGAGAGTTAAATTTGCCCGTCCAGACACCTCCAGCTAGCCTCTCATTGGTTCTCGCTATTCCTGTTCATCTTCCGCAGAAATTGCAAACTGTGCCAAACAGGAGGTTAAAGGCGCTGACTCTCCAGGTGGGGAGAGTGTTAGTAAAGCGTCTGGAATGTTGCACCCGAGTACCAGGGGAGGAAAACTGAGACATATTTGAACACGTTTCCCAATCACATGGTTGATCATACTCTGGGTTCCACATGCATGTTTTAGCTGAAGGAAGAATACCTAAAACCTGGGTAGTTGAAACCCGTGGAATGGGTACCATGCAATAAGACTTCAAAGGGTCTTCATTTGCTCACCGAACCTCTCCAATCCTATCACTGCTGCGTTTATGCCCCTGTACACATGCTTGATTCCCTTTCGGAGACATAGCAATCCATAGGTTTTAAGATACTTACTAGTCAGGTACATTCTTAGGCGTTTAATATGCGGTGTTGAGTCCATTTCGTTGAGCAAGGAGTAGCTCTTGTCTATTCCATATTTGGCTTAAGGAACTTTATCTGTGCTCATTTCAATCTCTGGTTTTATGCAGCAACCCAACTCACCTTTCCCCTTAAGCAAGCATAAATTGGTTTTCTAAATTTGAGAAACTGTTCTGTTTTGGAATTCAGTTCCTGTGTAGCCAAGTTTACATTCCGTGTATTAGTGATATCTTATGATGTTTCTTTTTCTGTGTGACTTATTTCAGTTAGAATCATCGTACCTGAATCTACTCATTATGCTGCTACGGGCCTGATGACATAGATTTCATTGCTGAGTGATACTGCATTGTACGTAAGTACCACAAGTTCTTTATCCATTTTTCACTTTCTGTGATATTGAACTTGTACGGTAAACGAGGTTCTTGTAAACAGAGGCGTCCCAAACTTTGGGGTGGCTGTGTCTTTTTGATTTTAATTTCCCTAAGCTATAGGACCATAAGTGGAAGTGCCCTAGGCTCTGTTGCTTTGTTTTTTAGATGTTTCAGGAAACACCATACACTTCTCCTGAGTGTCTGTTGGCAATTTACATCCCGCCCATCAGCATAACAAGGCTCCCAGTTCTCCATGGCCTGTCCTGCCTTTCTGGATTTTACACTTTTTTCAGATGGCCCTTTTGACCGGGGGGAAGTGAGACTTCATTGTAGTGCAGATTTGCTTTGCAAGCTTGCTTGGTTGGCCAAAAAGGGCGTATGCGTTTTTTCCTGAATATATTCAGGAAAAAACGCATACGCCCTTTTTGGCCAAGTGCATCATTGTGGACGTTCTGCCTCTTTTCCTATGCTTTCAATGCAATTCCAGTCTACCTCCTGAAATCGGTTTCCTGCAATTCTGCCCCGCTTTCAAGTCCTCTTGGCAGCCTTACTTCAGTCTATTTTTGGATGATAGCTGTCATTTATAACTCTGCAGGTTTGTGAATTACAGTGCCCCTGAGCTCCTTTCTTCAACTCGCTTTCTTGTGACCTGGCCGCAACACCGCAGGATGTCTTCAGGCCCTAATCTGGTTCTGGCACGGCACGCTGAGCCTTTGGTTAATTCCTCTTCCTGGTGGGAAATGAGAGTTAAATTTGCCCATCCAGACACCTCCAGCTAGTCTCTCATTGGTTCTCGCTATTCCTGTTCATCTTCCACAGAAACTGCAAACTGGGCCAAACAGGAGGTTAAAGGGACTGACTCTCCAAGTGGGGAGAGTGTTAGTAAAGCGTCTGGAATGTTGCACCCGAGTACCAGGGTACGAAAACTGAGACATATTTGAACACGTCTCCCGATCACATGGTTGATCATACTCTAGGTTCCACATGCATGTTTTAGCTGAAGGAAGAATACCTTAAACCTGGGTAGTTGAAACCCGTGGAATGGGTACCATGCAATATGACTTCAAAGGGTCTTCATTTGCTCACGAACCTCTCCAATCCTATCACTGCTGCGTTTATGCCCCTGTACACATGCTTGATTCTCTTTCGGAGACATAGCAATCCATAGGTTTTAAGATACTTACTAGTCAGGTACATTCTTAGGCGTTTAATATGCGGTGTTGAGTCCATTTCGTTGAGCAAGGAGTAGCTCTTGTCTATTCCATATTTGGCTTAAGGAACTTTATCTGTGCTCATTTCAATCTCTGGTTTTATGCAGCACCCCAACTCACCTTTACCCTTAAGCAAGCATAAGTTGGTTTTCTAAATTTGAGACCCTGTTCTGTTCTGTAATTCAGTTCCTGTGTAGCCAAGTTTCCATTCCGTGTATTACTGATATCTTATGATGTTTCTTTTTCTGTGTGACTTATTTCAGTTAGAATCATCATACCTGAATCCACTCATTGTGCTGCTAAGGGCCTGATGACACAGATTTCACTGCTGAGTGATATTGCTTTGTAAGTAAATACCACAACTTTTTTATCCATTTTTCACTTTCTGCGATGTTGAACTTGTACTGTAAACGAGGTTCTTGTAAACAGAGCCGTTCGAAACTTTGGGGTGGCTGTGTCTTTTTGATTTTAATTTCCCTAAGCTATAGGACCATAAGTGGAAGTGCCCTAGGTTCTGTTGCTTTGTTTTTTAGATGTTTCAGGAAACACCATACACTTCTCCCGAGTGTCTGTTGGCAATTTTCATCCCGCCCATCAGCATAACAAGGCTCCCAGTTCTCCATGGCCTGTCCTGCCTTTCTGGATTTTACACTTTTTTCAGATGGCCCTTTTGACCGGGGGGAAGTGAGACTTCATTGTAGTGCAGATTTCCTTTGCAAGCTTGCTTGGTTGGCCAAAAAGGGCGTATGCGTTTTTTCCTGAATATATTCAGGAAAAAACGCATACGCCCTTTTTGGCCAAGTGCATCATTGTGGACGTTCTGCCTCTTTTCCTATGCTTTCAATGCAATTCCAGTCTACCTCCTGAAATCGGTTTCCTGCAATTCTGCCCCGCTTTCAAGTCCTCTTGGCAGCCTTACTTCAGTCTATTTTTGGACGATAGCTGTCATTTATAACTCTGCAGGTTTGTGAATTACAGTGCCCCTGAGCTCCTTTCTTCAACTCGCTTTCTTGTGAGCTGGCCGAAACACCGCAGGATGTCTTCAGGCCCTAATCTGGTTCTGGCACGGCACGCTGAGCCTTTGGTTAATTCCTCTTCCTGGTGGGAAATGAGAGTTAAATTTTCCCGTCCAGACACCTCCAGCTAGTCTCTCATTGGTTCTCGCTATTCCTGTTCATCTTCCGCAGAAATTGCAAACTGGGCCAAACAGGAGGTTAAAGGGACTGACTCTCCAAGTCGGGAGAGTGTTAGTAAAGCGTCTGGAATGTTGCACCCGAGTACCAGGGTACGAAAACTGAGACATATTTGAACACGTCTCCCGATCACATGGTTGATCATACTCTAGGTTCCACATGCATGTTTTAGCTGAAGGAAGAATACCTTAAACCTGGGTAGTTGAAACCCGTGGAATGGGTACCATGCAATATGACTTCAAAGGGTCTTCATTTGCTCACCGAACATCTCCAATCCTATCACTGCTGCGTTTATGCCCCTGTACACATGCTTGATTCTCTTTTGGAGACATAGCAATCCATAGGTTTTAAGATACTTACTAGTCAGGTACATTCTTAGGCGTTTAATATGCGGTGTTGAGTCCATTTCGTTGAGCAAGGAGTAGCTCTTGTCTATTCCATATTTGGCTTAAGGAACTTTATCTGTGGTCATTTCAATCTGGTTTTATGCAGCACCCCAACTCACCTTTCCCCTTTAGCAAGCATAAGTTGGTTTTCTAAATTTGAGACCCTGTTCTGTTCTGTAATTCAGTTCCTGTGTAGCCAAGTTTACATTCCGTGTATTACTGATATCTTTTTTTTTTTTTTTTGCCGTAACTACCTTTATTGGTATCGCTTGTGTATCAGTTCATCAAAACCTTTGTTTCATATTTCTCGCCTTAATCCCCTGAAAGTTCCAGATGGGCAAAAATACTTTTAAATACGCAGCTGGCTTCTGTCTTATGTGCTTAATATTATACATTTGTTGCTTGTTTTGCACATGTCTATGGCTGCACTACTTGCAAGACGAAAGTCACATATAAAAATACAGACTAATCGAAACACAAAAGTCAGCCATTGTCTAGAATGTGGTTTACAATACAGAGCTTGCAGACAACACAGAGTATATATATAAGTCATCTGTCTGAAAACAGAAAGTAGTGTCTCAGACTGACTTCGGAGAAAGGTGCTGACACACAGGGAAACTCACTGATGATTCTCCTTTATGTTTATTAGATAGATCAATACCAAATTATTTCACATATATTATATTCAATATCTATATATATATATCTTGTAACCAAATTCTGGTTTAAAAGTCACAAACCAACATGTAAATACAAAATGTTAGGAAAGGTTTAACATACGTAGGGGAAAACATGTCTTATGCCTCGCAAAGACTTTCTACAATCTAGCATAAAGGCAAATGTGGTTGAAAAAAAAGGAAATCCATATACAATTACAGAAAAACATTTAGTCAAGCCACCTAATATAAAATATTTCAGATATCATGTCCAAAAACGTCCACGTGTTGCAGAGGTCTCTACAAATCAATTAGAATGACGTCAACAAGATCTGCAAACCGAAGTCTTAGCAAGTAAACGTGACTCATGTTTTTCTCTCTGAGACAATGAGGCTTGACATTCAGTTAAAGGCAGGTAAACACGACTATGAAGAAACCCTTCTTTACAACAGCTTAACGGTACCCATTTAGGGCAATATACCCGCTTTCCCAGCTATGTGTGCACGCAGTGTTCTGTGATAAAATGACTCAGTTACTTTAAAAAAGCATAAATGGCAAAACAAAATAACCAGAACTCCGCGAAGCTGGTAAAACCACAAAGACACTGAAATCCAGCAACTCCTGAGAGGCTGAGAGATCAAATGAATCATAAAATCTGGATGACTCTGATTTGGGGTTTAACTTTGGTTAAAACTGAAAAGTCTGAAAAGAACCAATGTTTTGGAAGAAGCAGTGTCACTTGTAAACATCCTGCCACCTAACTAAAAGGACGGCCTCTTCTTCTAGACCCACGACTTAATAAGACAGGAAGCTCTCAACACACAGCGCTGGAGAAGATGGATTCCACAAGTCAAACTTGAGTGAAACTGTTCTAATGCAATGTACCAAACACGCGTTTGTTCTTAGGAAAAATTACAAAACTAACAAATATTTTTCTCCAGAATTATAAAAGATAAAATCTATGAATCAGTACTGTTATGTGATTACAGAACAATAGCCAACTGAAAAAAAAAAACAAAACACCAACCCACAGGCCGTCTACACCGTCCCCAATCCATTTCCTGCAGCCAGTACTTCCCACCTGCTCTGAGGACTGAGCCTTAGACACCGTTGACTGTATTTAAAGTTGAGTCAACAGTACTCTCTGTCTCTGGGGCAAAAGTAATGCAGCTCATTACTTACACACAACACTTGTTTCATTCTTCAGGACTTTCTTTGACGGAATTACTCAATGTTGGTTACTTTAAAGGTAACAAAAGGTGTCAGAAAAAAATGCCTTGGAATTCTTTTGCAATTCCACAAAGACACCTGGCAATCTGATACGTTCATTCCTCTCCCCATCACAATTTTTGTTTTTTAAAATTACAATTGACAACTCACGTAAGATGTAATTAATTTACTTAAAATAAGAGAGGGCTTTTCAATCAAGTATCCACGTTCCAAATAACTAAAACATTTAGTTAAATCTTTTAAATTAATCTTTTAATAAATCTTTAATTACTCGGTGCCAGTAATTAAGAGGTTGATTCCGTAAAATTCAAACTTGCACATAGGCGTGTCCCACTCAGAAAAGATTTCACACACTTAGCAACTTGTGCTTTTTGTCTCACCTTTTATAAGAAACACAGATTAATTTCAACTTCAGTTTTCCTTTCTGATGCAGACACGTGTACCTTGTGTAAGAAACGGTCTCCAGGCCACCTCCACGTGTAGACCTCAGCATTTCCTGAGAGTGTGAAGTCAACCCCTCCTCCAGGAGACTCTCGCCCTTTTGAGACATTCCCCCTTGCACCTTATGTTTGTCAGACTATGTTTACAGAAATCAGATGACTGGATGAAAACTCTACAGGACAGTCAAGGACAGACGAGAAGACGAGATGCAGAGCGGGAGCCCCTTCCTCCTCCAGTGCACCTGCTGCGGGCAGCCCTCCAGGAAGGCTTGGCCTCCTCCCCTGGACCACAGACTTACTTTTCTCTGTAATAAAGCAGGTAGTACTTCAGGGGATCTGGCAGAGGGAGGCTCAGGACCTTCTCACGCAGGAAGTTCACCGGGGGCTCGGGCTTGGTGTCCGGCGGGGTTGTCACCTCTTCTTCTTGCCGCTCGTCTTCCAGGTCTCCGCAGCTGGTGTCATCAGAGGGGTTGGAGAGCCGACTGGCAAACACCTCTTTGTCCAAAAAGACAATCGTTTCCATTCGGCGGCGGCGAACTCTCCTCCGTTTAAACCTGGGAGTGTTCTTCAGTCCGTTCCCGTTTTTGTTCACAGCTTCCTGGTGGATGACCTTCTTAATGGTGCCCCGGATGGCAATGCGCGCCAGGTCCTGGAGGCTGCGAACCGCCAGGGGTGTGGACAAGTCGTGATTCTCCTGACTCCGACTGGCAGGGCTGGACGAGTGGAGCAAAAGACACAGCCAGAATCTTTTTGGTTTCCCAGGCGGAAGGACCCGTCCGAGTTATCTTAGTCAACTTCTCTTCCAGCGGCATGACCAGGACACCCCCGACTTTGAGGAGGCTCTTCATGTACCCCTCGTGCTGCTTCTGCACGCCTGCCCCACAGTACACCCGGTCATACTGAGAGCAGCCTGGAGAGATCTCCAGGCAATTGCTGGTGACGAAGGAGGGCTCGCAGAAGTCAAACTTGTCGAAGCTGTCACTCGTCCTGATGAAAAAGTCCAGCTTCTGCTTCGCATACTCTGTCACATCTGAATGGAGTTCCACCCCATGGTTCACACCAAAAGGACCGAGGATGAGCCCCACCATGGAGCTGAGGTAGCCGGTGCCGCTGCCCAGGTTCAGGAAGGAAAGGCCAGGCTGCAGGTCCAGGGCCTCCATCACCTCCGAATAGATGCACGGAGCAGAGAGGTGGATGTTCCCGTGCTTCCACGCCAGGTCCTTGTACGCGTTCTCCTTAAACTCCTCGAGGTAATAGTCGGCGCGGTCAACAGCTCTGAAGGCCTGCTCCACCAGCTCGGAGCGGATGTACTGCGCCGCCTTCAGATGGTCTATCAGCTCGTCGTTGTCTTCACCAGCACTCACCGCGCCTCCAATCTTCGGGACCGCGCTTACAGAAAGCTGCCGCTGGAGAGACCTCGGGAACCCCCAGAATGCTGGAGGGCGGACCCCCGGGGAGGGGGGAGGGGCGACGGGAGACGCCTGGGACGCGGAGGGGTGTTTATACTTGGGGGTGGGGAACGAGAGGACAGCGGAAGAGGACAGGAAGACGGGGAGAGGAGAATGCGGCCCTGGGGGAGGGTCCGGGAGCCCGGGACCACGGGAAGGGGAGGGGTGGAGAGGAGGGAGAGAGGGGGAGGGGGCCGAGGGGCCGCACCGCCCCCATACCCCGCTGCAGGCCGGGCCAAGGGCGGCGGCGGCGGCGGCGGCGGCTCAGTACCTCCTGGCTCGGCGGGCCCGCGGAATCGGCCGCTGGGCCGCACCTGCAGCTCTTCCGGCGCCCCTCGCCAGTCCGCCTCCCACTACGCAGCCCCGACCTCCGCCCTACTGATATCTTATGATGTTTCTTTTTCTGTGTGACTTATTTCAGTTAGAATCATCATACCTGAATCCACTCATTGTGCTGCTAAGGGCCTGATGACACAGATTTCATTGCTGAGTGATATTGCTTTGTAAGTAAATACCACAACTTTTTTATCCATTTTTCACTTTCTGCGATGTTGAACTTGTACTGTAAACGAGGTTCTTGTAAACAGAGCCGTTCCAAACTTTGGGGTGGCTGTGTCTTTTTGATTTTAAATTCCCTAAGCTATAGGACCATAAGTGGAAGTGCCCTAGGCTCTGTTGCTTTGTTTTTTAGATGTTTCAGGAAACACCATACACTTCTCCCAAGTGTCTGTTGGCAATTTACATCCCGCCCTTCAGCATAACAAGGCTACCAGTTCTCCATGGCCTGTCCTGCCTTTCTGGATTTTACACTTTTTTCAGATGGCCCTTTTGACCGGGGGGAAGTGAGACTTCATTGTAGTGCAGATTTCCTTTGCAAGCTTGCTTGGTTGGCCAAAAAGGGCGTATGCGTTTTTTCCTGAATATATTCAGGAAAAAACGCATACGCCCTTTTTGGCCAAGTGCATCATTGTGGACGTTCTGCCTCTTTTCCTATGCTTTCAATGCAATTCCAGTCTACCTCCTGAAATCGGTTTCCTGCAATTCTGCCCCGCTTTCAAGTCCTCTTGGCAGCCTTACTTCAGTCTATTTTTGAACGATTGCTGTCATTTATAACTCTGCAGGTTTGTGAATTACAGTGCCCCTGAGCTCCTTTCTTCAACTCGCTTTCTTGTGACCTGGCCGCAACACCGCAGGATGGCTTCAGGCCCTAATCTGGTTCCGGCCCGGCATGCTGAGCCTTTGGTTAATTCCTCTTCCTGGTGGGAAATGAGAGTTAAATTTGCCCGTTCAGACACCTCCAGCTAGCCTCTCATTGCTTCTCGCTATTCCTGTTCATCTTCCGCAGAAATTGCAAACTGGGCCAAACAGGAGGTTAAAGGGACTGACTCTCCAAGAGGGGAGAGTGTTAGTAAAGCGTCTGGAATGTTGCACCCGAGTACCAGGGGAGGAAAACTGAGACATATTTGAACACGTCTCCCGTTCACATGGTTGATCATACTCTGGGTTCCACATGCATGTTTTAGCTGAAGGAAGAATACCTTAAACCTGGAGAGTTGAGACCCGTGGAATGGGTACCATGCAATATGACTTCAAAGGGTCTTCATTTGCTCACCAAACCTCTCCAATCCTATCACTGCTGCGTTTATGCCCTTGTACACACGCTTGATTCTCTTTTGGAGACATAGCAATCCATAGGTTTTAAGATACTTACTAGTCAGGTACATTCTTAGGCGTTTAATATGGGGTGTTGAGTCCATTTCGTTGAGCAAGGAGTAGCTCTTGTCTATTCTATATTTGGCTTAAGGAACTTTATCTGTGCTCATTTCAATCTCTGGTTTTATGCAGCAACCCAACTCACCTTTCCCCTGAAGCAAGCATAAGTTGGTTTTCTAAATTTGAGACCCTGTTCTGTTTTGGAATGCAGTTCCTGTGTAGCCAAGTTTACATTCCGTGTATTAGTGATATCTTATGATGTTTCTTTTTCTGTGTGACTTATTTCAGTTAGAATCATCGTACCTGAATCCACTCATTATGCTGCTACGGGCCTGATGACATAGATTTCATTGCTGAGTGATACTGCATTGTACGTAAGTACCACAAGTTCTTTATCCATTTTTCACTTTCTGTGATATTGAACTTGTACGGTAAACGAGGTTCTTGTAAACGGAGGCGTCCCAAACTTTGGGGTGGCTGTGTCTTTTTGATTTTAATTTCCCTAAGCTATAGGACCATAAGTGGAAGTGCCCTAGGCTCTGTTGCTTTGTTTTTTAGATGTTTCAGGAAACACCATACACTTCTCCCGAGTGGTTGTTGGCAATTTACATCCCGCCCATCAGCATAACAAGGCTCCCAGTTCTCCATGGCCTGTCCTGCCTTTCTGGATTTTACACTTTTTTCAGATGGCCCTTTTGACCGGGGGGAAGTGAGACTTCATTGTAGTGCAGATTTCCTTTGCAAGCTTGCTTGGTTGGCCAAAAAGGGCGTATGCGTTTTTTCCTGAATATATTCAGGAAAAAACGCATACGCCCTTTTTGGCCAAGTGCATCATTGTGGACGTTCTGCCTCTTTTCCTATGCTTTCAATGCAATTCCAGTCTACCTCCTGAAATCGGTTTCCTGCAATTCTGCCCCGCTTTCAAGTCCTCTTGGCAGCCTTACTTCAGTCTATTTTTGGACGATAGCTGTCATTTATAACTCTGCAGGTTTGTGAATTACAGTGCCCCTGAGCTCCTTTCTTCAACTCGCTTTCTTTTGAGCTGGCCGCAACACCGCAGGATGGCTTCAGGCCCTAATCTGATTCTGGCATGGCACGCTGAGCCTTTGGTTAATTCCTCTTCCTGGTAGGAAATGAGAGTTAAATTTGCCCGTCCAGACACCTCCAGCTAGTCTCCATTGGTTCTCGCTATTCCTGTTCATCTTACGCAGAAATTGCAAAGTGGGCCAAACAGGAGGTTAAAGGCGCTGACTCTCCAAGTGGGGAGAGTGTTAGTAAAGCGTCTGGAATGTTGCACCCGAGTACCAGGGTACGAAAACTGAGACATATTTGAACACGTCTCCCGTTCACATGGTTGATCATACTTGGGTTCCACATGCATGTTTTAGCTGAAGGAAGAATACCTTAAACCTGGAGAGTTGAGACCCGTGGAATGGGTACCATGCAATATGACTTCAAAGGGTCTTCATTTGCTCACCGAACCTCTCCAATCCTATCACTGCTGCGTTTATGCCCCTGTACACATGCTTGATTCTCTTTCGGAGACATAGCAATCCATAGGTTTTAAGATACTTACTAGTCAGGTACATTCTTAGGCGTTTAATATGCGGTGTTGAGTCCATTTCGTTGAGCAAGGAGTAGCTCTTGTCTATTCCATATTTGGCTTAAGGAACTTTATCTGTGCTCATTTCAATCTCTGGTTTTATGCAGCACCCCAACTCACCTTTACCCTTAAGCAAGCATAAGTTGTTTTTCTAAATTTGAGTCCCTGTTCTGTTCTGTAATTCAGTTCCTGTGTAGCCAAGTTTACATTCCGTGTATTACTGATATCTTATGATGTTTCTTTTTCTGTGTGACTTACTTCAGTTAGAATCATCATACCTGAATCCACTCATTGTGCTGCTAAGGGCCTGATGACACAGATTTCATTGCTGAGTGATATTGCTTTGTAAGTAAATACCACAACTTCTTTCTCCATTTTTCACTTTCTGCGATGTTGAACTTGTACTGTAAACGAGGTTCTTGTAAACAGAGCCGTTCCAAACTTTGGGGTGGCTGTGTCTTTTTGATTTTAATTTCCCTAAGCTATAGGACCATAAGTGGAAGTGCCCTAGGTTCTGTTGCTTTGTTTTTTAGATGTTTCAGGAAACACCATACACTTCTCCCGAGTGGTTGTTGGCAATTTACATCCCGCCCATCAGCATCACAAGGCTCCCAGTTCTCCATGGCCTGTCCTGCCTTTCTGGATTTTACACTTTTTTCAGATGGCCCTTTTGACCGGGGGGAAGTGAGACTTCATTGTAGTGCAGATTTCCTTTGCAAGCTTGCTTGGTTGGCCAAAAAGGGCGTATGCGTTTTTTCCTGAATATATTCAGGAAAAAACGCATACGCCCTTTTTGGCCAAGTGCATCATTGTGGACGTTCTGCCTCTTTTCCTATGCTTTCAATGCAATTCCAGTCTACCTCCTGAAATCGGTTTCCTGCAATTCTGCCCCGCTTTCACGTCTTCTTGGCAGCCTTACTTCAGTCTATTTTTGGACGATAGCTGTCATTTATAACTCTGCAGGTTTGTGAATTACAGTGCCCCTGAGCTCCTTTCTTCAACTCGCTTTCTTTTGAGCTGGCCGCAACACCGCAGGATGGCTTCAGGCCCTAATCTGGTTCCGGTACGGCACGCTGAGCCTTTGGTTATTTCCTCTTCCTGGTGGGAAATGAGAGTTAAATTTGCCCGTCCAGACACCTCCAGCTAGCCTCTCATTGGTTCTCGCTATTCCTGTTCATCTTCCGCAGAAATTGCAAACTGGGCCAAACAGGAGGTTAAAGGCGCTGACTCTCCAAGTGGGGAGAGTGTTAGTAAAGCGTCTGGAATGTTACACCCGAGTACCAGGGGAGGAAAACTGAGACATATTTGAACATGTCTCCCGTTCACATGGTTGATCATACTTGGGTTCCACATGCATGTTTTAGCTGAAGGAAGAATACCTTAAACCTGGAGAGTTGAGACCCGTGTAATGGGTACCATGCAATATGACTTCAAAGGGTCTTCATTTGCTCACCGAACCTCTCCAATCCTATCACTGCTGCGTTTATGCCCCTGTACACATGCTTGATTCTCTTTCGGAGACATAGCAATCCATAGGTTTTAAGATACTTACTAGTCAGGTACATTCTTAGGCGTTTAATATGCGGTGTTGAGTCCATTTCCTTGAGCAAGGAGTAGCTCTTGTCTATTCCATATTTGACTTAAGGAACTTTATCTGTGCTCATTTCAATCTCTGGTTTTATGCAGCACCCCAACTCACCTTTCCCCTTAAGCAAGCATAAGTTGGTTTTCTAAATTTGAGACCCTGTTCTGTTCTGTAATTCAGTTGCTGTGTAGCCAAGTTTACATTCCGTGTATTAAAGATATCTTATGATGTTTCTTTTTCTGTGTGACTTATTTCAGTTAGAATCATCATACCTGAATCCACTCATTGTGATGCTAAGGGCCTGATGACATAGATTTCATTGCTGAGTGATATTGCTTTGTAAGTAAATACCACAACTTCTTTATCCAATTTTCACTTTCTGCGATGTTGAACTTGTACTGTAAACGAGGTTCTTGTAAACAGAGGCGTCCCAAACTTTGGGGTGGCTGTGTCTTTTTGATTTTAATTTCCCTAAGCTATAGGACCATAAGTGGCAGTGCCCTAGGCTCTGTTGCTTTGTTTTTTAGATGTTTCAGGAAACACCATACACTTCTCCCGAGTGTCTGTTGGCAATTTACATCCCGCCCATCAGCATCACAAGGCTCCCAGTTCTCCATGGCCTGTCCTGCCTTTCTGGATTTTACACTTTTTTCAGATGGCCCTTTTGACCGGGGGGAAGTGAGACTTCATTGTAGTGCAGATTTCCTTTGCAAGCTTGCTTGGTTGGCCAAAAAGGGCGTATGCGTTTTTTCCTGAATATATTCAGGAAAAAACGCATACGCCCTTTTTGGCCAAGTGCATCATTGTGGACGTCCTGCCTCTTTTCCTATGCTTTCAATGCAATTCCAGTCTACCTCCTGAAATCGGTTTCCTGCAATTCTGCCCCGCTTTCAAGTCCTCTTGGCAGCCTTACTTCAGTCTATTTTTGGACGATAGCTGTCATTTATAACTCTGCAGGTTTGTGAATTACAGTGCCCCTGAGCTCCTTTCTTCAACTCGCTTTCTTTTGAGCTGGCCGCAACACCGCAGGATGGCTTCAGGCCCTAATCTGGTTCCGGTACGGCACGCTGAGCCTTTGATTATTTCCTCTTCCTGGTGGGAAATGAGAGTTAAATTTGCCCGTCCAGACACCTCCAGCTAGCCTCTCATTGGTTCTCGCTATTCCTGTTCATCTTCCGCAGAAATTGCAAACTGGGCCAAACAGGAGGTTAAAGGCGCTGACTCTCCAAGTGGGGAGAGTGTTAGTAAAGCGTCTGGAATGTTGCACCCGAGTACCAGGGGAGGAAAACTGAGACATATTTGAACACGTCTCCCGATCACATGGTTGATCATACTCTGGGTTCCACATGCATATTTTAGCTGAAGGAAGTATACCTAAAACCTGGGTAGTTGAAACCCGTGGAATGGGTACCATGCAATATGACTTCAAAGGGTCTTCATTTGCTCACCGAACCTCTCCAATCCTATCACTCCTGCGTTTATGCCCCTGTACACATGCTTGATTCTCTTTCGGAGACATAGCAATCCATAGGTTTTAAGATACTTACTAGTCAGGTACATTCTTAGGCGTTTAATATGCGGTGTTGAGTCCATTTCGTTGAGCAAGGAGTAGCTCTTGTCTATTCCATATTTGGCTTAAGGAACTTTATCTGTGCTCATTTCAATCTCTGGTTTTATGCAGCACCCCAACTCACCTTTCCCCTTAAGCAAGCATAAGTTGGTTTTCTAAATTTGAGACCCTGTTCTGTTTTGGAATGCAGTTCCTGTGTAGCCAAGTTTACATTCCGTGTATTAGTGATATCTTATGATGTTTCTTTTTCTGTGTGACTTATTTCAGTTAGAATCATCTTACCTGAATCCACTCATTATGCTGCTACGGGCCTGATGACATAGATTTCATTGCTGAGTGATACTGCATTGTACGTAAGTACCACAAGTTCTTTATCCATTTTTCACTTTCTGCGATGTTGAACTTGTACTGTAAACGGGGTTCTTGTAAACAGAGCCGTTCCAAACTTTGGGGTGGCTGTGTCTTTTTGATTTTAATTTCCCTAAGCTATAGGACCATAAGTGGCAATGCCCTAGGCTCTGTTGCTTTGTTTTTTAGATGTTTCAGGAAACACCATACACTTCTCCCGAGTGTCTGTTGGCAATTTACATCCCGCCCCTCAGCATAACAAGGCTGCCAGTTCTCAATGGCCTGTTGCCTTTCTGGATTTTACACTTTTTTCAGATGGCCCTTTTGACCAGGGGGAAGTGAGACTTCATTGTAGTGCAGATTTCCTTTGCAAGCTTGCTTGGTTGGCCAAAAAGGGCGTATGCGTTTTTTCCTGAATATATTCAGGAAAAAACGCATACGCCCTTTTTGGCCAAGTGCATCATTGTGGACGTTCTGCCTCTTTTCCTATACTTTCAATGCAATTCCAGTCTACCTCCTGAAATCGGTTTCCTGCAATTCTGCCCCGCTTTCACGTCCTCTTGGCAGCCTTACTTCAGTCTATTTTTGGACGATAGCTGTCATTTATAACTCTGCAGGTTTGTGAATTACAGTGCCCCTGAGCTCCTTTCTTCAACTCGCTTTCTTGTGACCTGGCCGCAACACCGCAGGATGGCTTCAGGCCCTAATCTGGTTCCGGCACGGAACGCTGAGCCTTTGGTTAATTCCTCTTCCTGGTGGGAAATGAGAGTTAAATTTGCCCGTTCAGACACCTCCAGCTAGTCTCTCATTGGTTCTCGCTATTCCTGTTCATCTTCCGCAGAAATTGCAAACTGGACTAAACAGGAGGTTAAAGGGACTGACTCTCCAAGTCGGGAGAGTGTTAGTAAAGCGTCTGGAATGTTGCACCTGAGTACCAGGGGAGGAAAACTGAGACATATTTGAACACGTCTCCCGTTCACATGGTTGATCATACTCTGGGTTCCACATGCATGTTTTAGCTGAAGGAAGAATACCTTAAACCTGGAGAGTTGAGACCCGTGGAATGGGTACCATGCAATATGACTTCAAAGGGTCTTCATTTGCTCACCGAACCTCTCCAATCCTATCACTGCTGCGTTTATGCCCCTGTACACACGCTTGATTCTCTTTCGGAGACATAGCAATCCATAGGTTTTAAGATACTTACTAGTCAGGTACATTCTTAGGCGTTTAATATGCGGTGTTGAGTCCATTTCGTTGAGCAAGGAGTAGCTCTTGTCTATTCCATATTTGGCTTAAGGAAATTTATCTGTGCTCATTTCAATCTCTGGTTTTATGCAGCAACCCAACTCACCTTTCCCCTGAAGCAAGCATAAGTTGGTTTTCTAAATTTGAGAACCTGTTCTGTTTTGGAATGCAGTTCCTGTGTAGCCAAGTTTACATTCCGTGTATTAGTGATATCTTATGATGTTTCTTTTTCTGTGTGACTTATTTCAGTTAGAATCATCGTACCTGAATCCACTCATTGTGATGCTAAGGGCCTGATGACATAGATTTCATTGCTGAGTGATATTGCTTTGTAAGTAAATACCACAACTTCTTTCTCCATTTTTCACTTTCTGCGATGTTGAACTTGTACTGTAAACGAGGTTCTTGTAAACAGAGCCGTTCCAAACTTTGGGGTGGCTGTGTCTTTTTGATTTTAATTTCCCTAAGCTATAGGACCATAAGTGGAAGTGCCCTAGGTTCTGTTGCTTTGTTTTTTAGATGTTTCAGGAAACACCATACACTTCTCCCGAGTGTCTGTTGGCAATTTACATCCCGCCCATCAGCATAACAAGGCTCCCAGTTCTCCATGGCCTGTCCTGCCTTTCTGGATTTTACACTTTTTTCAGATGGCCCTTTTGACCGGGGGGAAGTGAGACTTCATTGTAGTGCAGATTTCCTTTGCAAGCTTGCTTGGTTGGCCAAAAAGGGCGTATGCGTTTTTTCCTGAATATATTCAGGAAAAAACGCATACGCCCTTTTTGGCCAAGTGCATCATTGTGGACGTTCTGCCTCTTTTCCTATGCTTTCAATGCAATTCCAGTCTACCTCCTGAAATCGGTTTCCTGCAATTCTGCCCCGCTTTCAAGTCCTCTTGGCAGCCTTACTTCAGTCTATTTTTGGACGATAGCTGTCATTTATAACTCTGCAGGTTTGTGAATTACAGTGCCCCTGAGCTCCTTTCTTCAACTCGCTTTCTTGTGACCTGGCCGCAACACCGCAGGATGGCTTCAGGCCCTAATCTGGTTCCGGTACGGCATGCTGAGCCTTTGGTTAATTCCTCTTCCTGGTGGGAAATGAGAGTTAAATTTGCCCGTTCAGACACCTCCAGCTAGTCTCTCATTGGTTCTCGCTATTCCTGTTCATCTTCCGCAGAAATTGCAAACTGGGCCAAACAGGAGGTTAAAGGGACTGACTCTCCAAGTCGGGAGAGTGTTAGTAAAGCGTCTGGAATGTTGCACCCGAGTACCAGGGGAGGAAAACTGAGACATATTTGAACACGTCTCCCGTTCACATGGTTGATCATACTCTGGGTTCCACATGCATGTTTTAGCTGAAGGAAGAATACCTTAAACCTGGAGAGTTGAGACCCGTGGAATGGGTACCATGCAATATGACTTCAAAGGGTCTTCATTTGCTCACCGAACCTCTCCAATCCTATCACTGCTGCGTTTATGCCCCTGTACACATGCTTGATTCTCTTTTGGAGACATAGCAATCCATAGGTTTTAAGATACTTACAAGTCAGGTACATTCTTAGGCGTTTAATATGCAGTGTTGAGTCCATTTCGTTGAGCAAGGAGTAGCTCTTGTCTATTCCATATTTGGCTTAAGGAACTTTATCTGTGCTCATTTCAATCTCTGGTTTTATGCAGCACCCCAACTCACCTTTACCCTTAAGCAAGCATAAGTTGTTTTTGTAAATTTGAGTCCCTGTTCTGTTCTGTAATTCAGTTCCTGTGTAGCCAAGTTTACATTCCGTGTATTACTGATATCTTATGATGTTTCTTTTTCTGTGTGACTTACTTCAGTTAGAATCATCATAACTGAATCCACTCATTGTGATGCTAAGGGCCTGATGACATAGATTTCATTGCTGAGTGATATTGCTTTGTAAGTAAATACCACAACTTCTTTCTCCATTTTTCACTTTCTGCGATGTTGAACTTGTACTGTAAACGAGGTTCTTGTAAACAGAGCCGTTCCAAACTTTGGGGTGGCTGTGTCTTTTTGATTTTAATTTCCCTAAGCTATAGGACCATAAGTGGAAGTGCCCTAGGTTCTGTTGCTTTGTTTTTTAGATGTTTCAGGAAACACCATACACTTCTCCCCAGTGGTTGTTGGCAATTTACATCCCGCCCATCAGCATAACAAGGCTCCCAGTTCTCCATGGCCTGTCCTGCCTTTCTGGATTTTACACTTTTTTCAGATGGCCCTTTTGACCGGGGGGAAGTGAGACTTCATTGTAGTGCAGATTTCCTTTGCAAGCTTGCTTGGTTGGCCAAAAAGGGTGTATGCGTTTTTTCCTGAATATATTCAGGAAAAAACGCATACGCCCTTTTTGGCCAAGTGCATCATTGTGGACGTTCTGCCTCTTTTCCTATGCTTTCAATGCAATTCCAGTCTACCTCCTGAAATCGGTTTCCTGCAATTCTGCCCCGCTTTCAAGTCCTCTTGGCAGCCTTACTTCAGTCTATTTTTGGACGATAGCTGTCATTTATAACTCTGCAGGTTTGTGAATTACAGTGCCCCTGAGCTCCTTTCTTCAACTCGCTTTCTTTTGAGCTGGCCGCAACACCGCAGGATGGCTTCAGGCCCTAATCTGGTTCCGGTACGGCACGCTGAGCCTTTGGTTATTTCCTCTTCCTGGTGGGAAATGAGAGTTAAATTTGCCCGTCCAGACACCTCCAGCTAGCCTTTCTTTGGTTCTCGCTATTCCTGTTCATCTTCCGCAGAAATTGCAAACTGGGCCAAACAGGAGGTTAAAGGCGCTGACTCTCCAAGTGGGGAGAGTGTTAGTAAAGCGTCTGGAATGTTGCACCCGAGTACCAGGGGAAGAAAACTGAGACATATTTGAACACGTCTCCCGTTCACATGGTTGATCATACTTGGGTTCCACATGCATGTTTTAGCTGAAGGAAGAATACCTTAAACCTGGAGAGTTGAGACCCGTGTAATGGGTACCATGCAATATGACTTCAAAGGGTCTTCATTTGCTCACCGAACCTCTCCAATCCTATCACTGCTGCGTTTATGCCCCTGTACACATGCTTGATTCTCTTTCGGAGACATAGCAATCCATAGGTTTTAAGATACTTACTAGTCAGGTACATTCTTAGGCGTTTAATATGCGGTGTTGAGTCCATTTCCTTGAGCAAAGAGTAGCTCTTGTCTATTCCATATTTGACTTAAGGAACTTTATCTGTGCTCATTTCAATCTCTGGTTTTATGCAGCACCCCAACTCACCTTTCCCCTTAAGCAAGCATAAGTTGCTTTTCTAAATTTGAGACCCTGTTCTGTTCTGTAATTCAGTTCCTGTGTAGCCAAGTTTACATTCCGTGTATTAATGATATCTTATGATGTTTCTTTTTCTGTGTGACTTATTTCAGTTAGAATCATCATACCTGAATCCACTCATTGTGATGCTAAGGGCCTGATGACATAGATTTCATTGCTGAGTGATATTGCTTTGTAAGTAAATACCACAACTTCTTTATCCATTTTTCACTTTCTGCGATGTTGAACTTGTACTGTAAACGAGGTTCTTGTAAACAGAGGCGTCCCAAACTTTGGGGTGGCTGTGTCTTTTTGATTTTAATTTCCCTAAGCTATAGGACCATAAGTGGCAGTGCACTAGGCTCTGTTGCTTTGTTTTTTAGATGTTTCAGGAAACACCATACACTTCTCCCGAGTGTCTGTTGGTAATTTACATCCCGCCCATCAGCATCACAAGGCTCCCAGTTCTCCATGGCCTGTCCTGCCTTTCTGGATTTTACACTTTTTTCAGATGGCCCTTTTGACCGGGGGGAAGTGAGACTTCATTGTAGTGCAGATTTCCTTTGCAAGCTTGCTTGGTTGGCCAAAAAGGGCGTATGCGTTTTTTCCTGAATATATTCAGGAAAAAACGCATACGCCCTTTTTGGCCAAGTGCATCATTGTGGACGTCCTGCCTCTTTTCCTATGCTTTCAATGCAATTCCAGTCTACCTCCTGAAATCGGTTTCCTGCAATTCTGCCCCGCTTTCAAGTCCTCTTGGCAGCCTTACTTCAGTCTATTTTTGGACGATAGCTGTCATTTATAACTCTGCAGGTTTGTGAATTACAGTGCCCCTGAGCTCCTTTCTTCAACTCGCTTTCTTTTGAGCTGGCCGCAACACCGCAGGATGGCTTCAGGCCCTAATCTGGTTCCGGTACGGCACGCTGAGCCTTAGGTTATTTCCTCTTCCTGGTGGGAAATGAGAGTTAAATTTGCCCGTCCAGACACCTCCAGCTAGCCTCTCATTGGTTCTCGCTATTCCTGTTCATCTTCCGCAGAAATTGCAAACTGGGCCAAACAGGAGGTTAAAGACGCTGACTCTCCAAGTGGGGAGAGTGTTAGTAAAGCGTCTGGAATGTTGCACCCGAGTACCAGGGGAGGAAAACTGAGACATATTTGAACACGTCTCCCGATCACATGGTTGATCATACTCTGGGTTCCACATGCATATTTTAGCTGAAGGAAGTATACCTAAAACCTGGGTAGTTGAAACCCGTGGAATGGGTACCATGCAATATGACTTCAAAGGGTCTTCATTTGCTCACCGAACCTCTCCAATCCTATCACTGCTGCATTTATGCCCCTGTACACATGCTTGATTCTCTTTCGGAGACATAGCAATCCATAGGTTTTAAGATACTTACTAGTCAGGTACATTCTTAGGCGTTTAATATGCGGTGTTGAGTCCATTTCGTTGAGCAAGGAGTAGCTCTTGTCTATTCCATATTTGGCTTAAGGAACTTTATCTGTGCTCATTTCAATCTCTGGTTTTATGCAGCACCCCAACTCACCTTTCCCCTTAAGCAAGCATAAGTTGGTTTTATAAATTTGCGACCGTGTTCTGTTTTGGAATGCAGTTCCTGTGTAGCCAAGTTTACGTTCCGTGTATTAGTGATATCTTATGATGTTTCTTTTTCTGTGTGAGTTATTTCAGTTAGAATCATCGTACCTGAATCCACTCATTGTGATGCTAAGGGCCTGATGACATAGATTTCATTGCTGAGTGATATTGCTTTGTAAGTAAATACCACAACTTCTTTATCCATTTTTCACTTTCTGCGATGTTGAACTTGTACTGTAAACGAGGTTCTTGTAAACAGAGCCGTTCCAAACTTTGGGGTGGCTGTGTCTTTTTGATTTTAATTTCCCTAAGCTATAGGACCATAAGTGGAAGTGCCCTAGGTTCTGTTGCTTTGTTTTTTAGATGTTTCAGGAAACACCATACACTTCTCCCGAGTGGTTGTTGGCAATTTACATCCCACCCATCAGCATAACAAGGCTCCCAGTTCTCCATGGCCTGTCCTGCCTTTCTGGATTTTACACTTTTTTCAGATGGCCCTTTTGACTGGGGGGAAGTGAGACTTCATTGTAGTGCAGATTTCCTTTGCAAGCTTGCTTGGTTGGCCAAAAAGGGCGTATGCGTTTTTTCCTGAATATATTCAGGAAAAAACGCATACGCCCTTTATGGCCAAGTGTATCATTGTGGACGTTCTGCCTCTTTTCCTATGCTTTCAATGCAATTCCAGTCTACCTCCTGAAATCGGTTTCCTGCAATTCTGCCCCGCTTTCAAGTCCTCTTGGCAGCCTTACTTCAGTCTATTTTTGGACGATAGCTGTCATTTATAACTCAGCAGGTTTGTGAATTACAGTGCCCCTGAGCTCCTTTCTTCAACTCGCTTTCTTGTGACCTGGCCGCAACACCGCAGGATGGCTTCAGGCCCTCATCTGATTCTGGCATGGCACGCTGAGCCTTTGGTTATTTCCTCTTCCTGGTGGGAAATGAGAGTTAAATTTGCCCGTCCAGACACCTCCAGCTAGCCTCTCATTGGTTCTCGCTATTCCTGTTCATCTTCCGCAGAAATTGCAAACTGGGCCAAACAGGAGGTTAAAGGCGCTGACTCTCCAAGTGGGGAGTGTGTTAGTAAAGCGTCTGGAATGTTGCACCCGAGTACCAGGGGAGGAAAACTGAGACATATTTGAACACGTCTCCCGTTCACATGGTTGATCATACTTGGGTTCCACATGCATGTTTTAGCTGAAGGAAGAATACCTTAAACCTGGAGAGTTGAGACCCGTGGAATGGGTACCATGCAATATGACTTCAAAGGGTCTTCATTTGCACACCGAACCTCTCCAATCCTATCACTGCTGCGTTTATGCCCCTGTACACATGCTTGATTCTCTTTCGGAGACATAGCAATCCATAGGTTTTAAGATACTTACTAGTCAGGTACATTCTTAGGCGTTTAATATGCGGTGTTGAGTCCATTTCGTTGAGCAAGGTGTAGCTCTTGTCTATTCCATATTTGACTTAAGGAATTTTATCTGTGCTCATTTCAATCTCTGGTTTTATGCAGCACCCCAACTCACCTTTACCCTTAAGCAAGCATAAGTTGGTTTTCTAAATTTGAGACCCTGTTCTGTTCTGTAATTCAGTTCCCGTGTAGCCAAGTTTACATTCCGTGTATTACTGATATCTTATGATGTTTCATTTTCTGTGTGACTTATTTCAGTTAGAATCATCATACCTGAATCCACTCTTTGTGATGCTAAGGGCCTGATGACATAGATTTCATTGCTGAGCGATATTGCTTTGTAAGTAAATACCACAACTTCTTTATCCATTTTTCACTTTCTGCGATGTTGAACTTGTACTGTAAACGAGGTTCTTGTAAACAGAGGCGTCCCAAACTTTGGGGTGGCTGTGTCTTTTTGATTTTAATTTCCCTAAGCTATAGGACCATAAGTGGCAGTGCCCTAGGCTCTGTTGCTTTGTTTTTTAGATGTTTCAGGAAACACCATACACTTCTCCTGAGTGTCTGTTGGCAATTTACATCCCGCCCATCAGCATAACAAGGCTCCCAGTTCTCCATGGCCTGTCCTGCCTTTCTGGATTTTACACTTTTTTCAGATGGCCCTTTTGACTGGGGGGAAGTGAGACTTCATTGTAGTGCAGATTTCCTTTGCAAGCTTGCTTGGTTGGCCAAAAAGGGCGTATGCGTTTTTTCCTGAATATATTCAGGAAAAAACGCATACGCCCTTTTTGGCCAAGTGCATCATTGTGGACGTCCTGCCTCTTTTCCTATGCTTTCAATGCAATTCCAGTCTACCTCCTGAAATCGGTTTCCTGCAATTCTGCCCCGCTTTCAAGTCCTCTTGGCAGCCTTACTTCAGTCTATTTTTGGACGATAGCTGTCATTTATAACTCTGCAGGTTTGTGAATTACAGTGCCCCTGAGCTCCTTTCTTCAACTCGCTTTCTTGTGACCTGGCCGCAACACCGCAGGATGGCTTCAGGCCCTAATCTGATTCTGGCATGGCACGCTGAGCCTTTGGTTATTTCCTCTTCCTGGTAGGAAATGAGAGTTAAATTTGCCCGTCCAGACACCTCCAGCTAGTCTATCATTGGTTCTCCCTATTCCTGTTCATCTTCCGCAGAAATTGCAAAGTGGGTCAAACAGGAGTTTAAAGCCGCTGACTCTCCAAGTGGGGAGAGTGTTAGTAAAGGGTCTGGAATGTTGCACCCGAGTACCAGGGGAGGAAAACTGAGACATATTTGAACACGTCTCCCATTCACACGGTTGATCATACTCTGGGTTCCACATGCATGTTTTAGCTGAAGGAAGAATACCTTAAACCTGGAGAGTTGAGACCTGTGGAATGGGTACCATGCAATATGACTTCAAAGGGTCTTCATTTGCTCACCGAACCTCTCCAATCCTATCACTGCTGCGTTTATACCCCTGTACACACGCTTGATTCTCTTTTGGAGACATAGCAATCCATAGGTTTTAAGATACTTACTAGTCAGGTACATTCTTAGGCGTTTAATATGGGTTGTTGAGTCCATTTCGTTGAGCAAGGAGTAGCTCTTGTCTATTCCATATTTGGCTTAAGGAACTTTATCTGTGCTCATTTCAATCTCTGGTTTTATGCAGCACCCCAACTCACCTTTCCCCTTAAGCAAGCATAAGTTGGTTTTCTAAATTTGAGACACTGTTCTGTTCTGTAATTCAGTTCCTGTGTAGCCAAGTTTACATTCCGTGTATTACTGATATCTTATGATGTTTATTTTTCTGTGTGACTAATTTCAGTTAGAATCATCATACCTGAATCCACTCATTGTGCTGCTAAGGGCCTGATGACATACATTTCATTGCTGAGCGATATTGCTTTGTAAGTAAATACCACAATTTCTTTATCCATTTTTCACTTTCTGCTATGTTGAACTTGTACTGTAAACGAGGTTCTTGTAAACAGAGGCGTCCCAAACTTTGGGGTGGCTGTGTCTTTTTGATTTTAATTTCCCTAAGCTATATGACCATAAGTGGAAGTGCCCTAGGCTCTGTTGCTTTGTTTTTCAGATGTTTCAGGAAACACCATACACTTGTCCCGAGTGTCTGTTGGCAATTTACATCCCGCCCATCAGCATAACAAGGCTCCCAGTTCTCCATGGCCTGTCCTGCCTTTCTGGATTTTACACTTTTTTCAGATGGCCCTTTTGACCGGGGGGAAGTGAGACTTCATTGTAGTGCAGATTTCCTTTGCAAGCTTCCTTGGTTGGCCAAAAAGTGTGTATGCGTTTTTTCCTGAATATATTCAGGAAAAACGCATACGCCCTTTTTGGCCAAGTGCATCATTGTGGACGCTCTGCCTCTTTTCCTATGCTTTCAATGCAATTCCAGTCTACCTCCTGAAATCGGATTCCTGCAATTCTGTCCCGCTTTCAAGTCCTCTTGGCAGCCTTACTTCAGTATATTTTTGGACGATAGCTGTCATTTATAACTCTGCAGGTTTGTGAATTACAGTGCCCCTGAACTCCTTTCTTCAACTCGCTTTCTTGTGAGCTGGCCGCAACACCGCAGGATTGCTTCAGGCCCTAATCTGGTTCCGGCACGGCACGCTGAGCCTTTGGTTAATTCCTCTTCCTGGTGGGAAATGAGAGTTAAATTTGCCCGTCCAGACACCTCCAGCTAGTCTCTCATTGGTTCTCCCCATTCCTGTTCATCTTCCGCAGAAATTGCAAACTGGGCCAAACAGGAGGTTAAAGGCGCTGACTCTCCTAGTGGGGAGAGTGTTACTAAAGCGTCTGGAATGTTGCACCCAATACCAGGGGAGGAAAACTGAGACATATTTGAACACGTCTCCCGTTCACATGGTTGATCATACTCTGGGTTCCACATGCATGTTTTAGCTGAAGGAAGAATACCTTAAACCTGGAGAGTTGAGACCCATGGAATGGGTACCATGCAATATGACTTCAAAGGGTCTTCATTTGCTAACCGAACCTCTCCAATCCTATCAGTGCTGCGTTTATTCCCCTGTACACACGCTTGATTCTCTTTTGGAGACATAGCAATCCATAGGTTTTAAGATAATTACTAGTCAGGTACATTCTTAGGCGTTTAATATGGGGTGCTGAGTCCATTTCGTTGAGCAAGGAGTAGCTCTTGTCTATTCCATATTTGGCTTAAGGAACTTTATCTGTGCTCATTTCAATCTCTGGTTTTATGCAGCACCCCAACTCACCTTTCCCCTAAGCAAGCATAAGTTGGTGTTCTAAATTTGAGACCCTGTTCTGTTTTGGAATTCAGTTCCTGTGTAGCCAAGTTTACATTCCGTGTATTAGTGATATATTATGATGTTTCTTTTTCTGTGTGACTTATTTCAGTTAGAATCATCGTACCTGAATCCACTCATTGTGATGCTAAGGGCCTGATGACATAGATTTCATTGCTGAGTGATATTGCTTTGTAAGTAAATACCACAACTTCTTTCTCCATTTTTCACTTTCTGCGATGTTGAACTTGTACTGTAAACGAGGTTCTTGTAAACAGAGCCGTTCCAAACTTTGGGGTGGCTGTGTCTTTTTGATTTTAATTTCCCTAAGCTATAGGACCATAAGTGGAAGTGCCCTAGGTTCTGTTGCTTTGTTTTTTAGATGTTTCAGGAAACACCATACACTTCTCCCAAGTGTCTGTTGGCAATTTACATCCCGCCCATCAGCATAACAAGGCTCCCAGTTCTCCATGGCCTGTCCTGCCTTTCTGGATTTTACACTTTTTTCAGATGGCCCTTTTGTCCGGGGGGAAGTGAGACTTCATTGTAGTGCAGATTTCCTTTGCAAGTTTGCTTGGTTGGCCAAAAAGGGCGTATGCGTTTTTCCCTGAATATATTCAGGAAAAAACGCATACACCCTTTTTGGCCAAGTGCATCATTGTGGACGTTCTGCCTCTTTTCCTATGCTTTCAATGCAATTCCAGTCTACCTCCTGAAATCGGTTTCCTGCAATTCTGCCCCGCTTTCAAGTCCTCTTGGCAGCCTTACTTCAGTCTATTTTTGGACGATAGCTGTCATTTATAACTCTGCAGGTTTGTGAATTACAGTGCCCCTGAGCTCCTTTCTTCAACTCGCTTTCTTTTGAGCTGGCCGCAACACCACAGGATGGCTTCAGGCCCTAATCTGGTTCCGGCACAGCACGCTGAGCCTTTGGTTATTTCCTCTTCCTGGTGGGAAATGAGAGTTAAATTTGCCCGTCCAGACACCTCCAGCTAGTCTCTCATTGGTTGTCCCTATTCCTGTTCATCTTCCGCAGAAATTGCAAAGTGGGTCAAACAGGAGTTTAAAGGCGCTGACTCTCCAAGTGGGGAGAGTGTTAGTAAAGCATCTGGAATGTTGCGCCCGAGTACCAGGGGAGGAAAACTGAGACATATTTGAACACGTCTCCCGTTCACATGGTTGATCATACTCTGGGTTCCACATGCATGTTTTAGCTGAAGGAAGAATACATTAAAACTGGAGAGTTGAAACCCGTGGAATGGGTACCATGCAATATGACTTCAAAGGGTCTTCATTTGCTCACCGAACTTCTCCAATCCTATTACTGCTGCGTTTATGCCCCTGTACACACGCTTGATTCTCTTTTGGAGACATAGCAATCCATAGGTTTTAAGATACTTACTAGTCATGTACATTCTTAGACGTTTAATATGGGATTTTGAGTCCATTTCGTTGAGCAAGTAGTAGCTCTTGTCTATTCCATATTTGGCTTAAGGAACTTTATCTGTGCTCATTTCAATCTCTGGTTTTATGCAGCACCCCAACTCACCTTTCCCCTTAAGCAAGCATAAGTTGGTTTTCTAAATTTGAGACCCTGTTCTGTTTTGGAATGCATTTCCTGTGTAGCCAAGTTTACATTCCGTGTATTAGTGATATCTTATGATGTTTCTTTTTCTGTGTGACTTACTTCAGTTAGAATCATCATAACTGAATCCACTCATTGTGATGCTAAGGGCCTGATGACATAGATTTCATTGCTGAGTGATATTGCTTTGTAAGTAAATACCACAACTTCTTTCTCCATTTTTCACTTTCTGCGATGTTGAACTTGTACTGTAAACGAGGTTCTTGTAAACAGAGCCGTTCCAAACTTTGGGGTGGCTGTGTCTTTTTGATTTTAATTTCCCTAAGCTATAGGACCATAAGTGGAAGTGCCCTAGGTTCTGTTGCTTTGTTTTTTAGTTGTTTCAAGAAACACCATACACTTCTCCCAAGTGGTTCTTGGCAATTTACATCCCGCCCATCAGCATAACAAGGCTCCCAGTTCTCCATGGCCTGTCCTGCCTTTCTGGATTTTACACTTTTTTCAGATGGCCCTTTTGACCGGGTGGAAGTGAGACTTCATTGTAGTGCAGATTTCCTTTGCAAGCTTGCTTGGTTGGCCAAAAAGGGCGTATGCGTTTTTTCCTGAATATATTCAGGAAAAAACGCATACGCCCTTTTTGGCCAAGTGCATCATTGTGGACGTTCTGCCTCTTTTCCTATGCTTTCAATGCAACTCCAGTCTACCTCCTGAAATCGGTTTCCTGCAATTCTGCCCCGCTTTCAAGTCCTCTTGGCAGCCTTACTTCAGTGTATTTTTGGACGATAGCTGTCATTTATAACTCTGCAGGTTTGTGAATTACAGTGCCCCTGAGCTCCTTTCTTCAACTCGCTTTCTTGTGACCTGGCCGCAACACCGCAGGATGGCTTCAGGCCCTAATCTTGTTCCGGCCCGGCATGCTGAGCCTTTGGTTAATTCCTCTTCCTGGTGGGAAATGAGAGTTAAATTTGCCCGTCCAGACACCTCCAGCTAGCCTCTCATTGGTTCTCGCTATTCCTGTTCATCTTCCGCAGAAATTGCAAACTGGGCCAAACAGGAGGTTAAAGGCGCTGACTCTCCAAGTGGGGAGAGTGTTAGTAAAGCGTCTGGAATGTTGCACCCGAGTACCAGGGTACGAAAACTGAGACATATTTGAACACGTCTCCCGTTCACATGGTTGATCATACTCTGGGTTCCACATGCATGTTTTAGCTGAAGGAAGAATACCTAAAATCTGGGTAGTTGAAACCCGTGGAAGGGTACCATGCAATATGACTTCAAAGGGTCCTCATTTGCTCACCAAACATCTCCAATCCTATCACTGCTGCGTTTATGCCCCTGTACATATGCTTGATTCTCTTTCGGAGACATAGCAATCCATAGGTTTTAAGATACTTACTAGTCAGGTACATTCTTAGGCGTTTAATATGCGGTGTTGAGTCCATTTTGTTGAGCTAGGAGTAGCTCTTGTCTATTCCATATTTGGCTTAAGGAACTTTATCTGTGCTCATTTCAATCTCTGGTTTTATGCAGCACCCCAACTCACCTTTACCCTTAAGCAATCATAAGTTGGTTTTCTAAATTTGAGAACCTGTTGTGTTCTGTAATTCAGTTCCTGTGTAGCCAAGTTTACATTCCGTGTATTACTGATATCTTATGATGTTTCTTTTTCTGTGTGACTTATTTCAGTTAGAATCATCGTACCTGAATCCACTCATTATGCTGCTACGGGCCTGATGACATAGATTTCATTGCTGAGTGATACTGCATTGTACGTAAGTACCACAAGTTCTTTATCCATTTTTCACTTTCTGTGATATTGAACTTGTACGGTAAACGAGCTTCTTGTAAACAGAGGCGTCCCAAACTTTGGGGTGGCTGTGTCTTTTTGATTTTAATTTCCCTAAGCTATAGGACCATAAGTGGAAGTGCCCTAGGCTCTGTTGCTTTGTTTTTTAGATGTTTCAGGAAACACCATACACTTCTCCCGAGTGTCTGTTGGCAATTTACATCCCGCCCATCAGCATAACAAGGCTCCCAGTTCTCCATGGCCTGTCCTGCCTTTCTGGATTTTACACTTTTTTCAGATGGCCCTTTTGACCGGGGGGAAGTGAGACTTCATTGTAGTGCAGATTTCCTTTGCAAGTTTGCTTGGTTGGCCAAAAAGGGCGTATGCGTTTTTTCCTGAATATATTCAGGAAAAAACGCATATGCCCTTTTTGGCCAAGTGCATCATTGTGGACGTTCTGCCTCTTTTCCTATGCTTTCAATGCAATTCCAGTCTACCTCCTGAAATCGGTTTCCTGCAATTCTGCCCCGCTTTCAAGTCCTCTTGGCAGCCTTACTTCAGTCTATTTTTGGACGATAGCTGTCATTTATAACTCTGCAGGTTTGTGAATTACAGTGCCCCTGAGCTCCTTTCTTCAACTCGCTTTCTTGTGACCTGGTCGCAACACAGCAGGATGTCTTAAGGCCCTAATCTGGTTCCGGTACGGCACGCTGAGCCTTTGGTTAATTCCTCTTCCTGGTGGGAAATGAGAGTTAAATTTGCCCATCCAGACACCTCCAGCTAGTCTCTCATTGGTTCTCGCTATTCCTGTTCATCTTCCACAGAAACTGCAAACTGGGCCAAACAGGAGGTTAAAGGGACTGACTCTCCAAGTGGGGAGAGTGTTAGTAAAGGGTCTGGAATGTTGCACCCGAGTACCAGGGTACGAAAAATGAGACATATTTGAACACGTCTCCCGATCACATGGTTGATCATACTCTAGGTTCCACATGCATGTTTTACCTGAAGGAAGAATACCTTAAACTTGGGTAGTTGAAACCTGTGGAATGGGTACCATGCAATATGACTTCAAAGGGTCTTCATTTGCTCACGAACCTCTCCAATCCTATCACTGCTGCGTTTATGCCCCTGTACACATGCTTGATTCTCTTTCGGAGACATAGCAATCCATAGGTTTTAAGATACTTACTAGTCAGGTACATTCTTAGGTGTTTAATATGTGGTGTTGAGTCCATTTCGTTGAGCAAGGAGTAGCTCTTGTCTATTCCATATTTGGCTTAAGGAACTTTATCTGTGCTCATTTCAATCTCTGGTTTTATGCAGCACCCCAACTCACCTTTCCCCTTAAGCAAGCATAAGTTGGTTTTCTAAATTTGAGACCCTGTTCTGTTCTGTAATTCAGTTCCTGTATAGCCAAGTTTACATTCCGTGTATTACTGATATCTTATGATGTTTCTTTTTCTGTGGGACTTATTTCAGTTAGAATCACCATACCCGAATCCACTCATTATGCTGCTACGGGCCTGGTGACATAGATTTCATTGCTGAGTGATATTGCTTTGTACATGAGTACCACAACTTCTTTATCCATTTTTCTCTTTCTGTGATATTGACCTTGTATGGTAAACGAGGTTCTTGTAAACAGAGGTGTCTCAAACTTTGGGGTGGCTGTGTCTTTTTGATTTTAATTTCCCTAAGCTATAGGACCATAAGTGGAAGTGCCCTAGGTTCTGTTGCTTTGTTTTTTAGATGTTTCAGGAAACACCATACACTTCTCCGGAGTGGCGGTTGGCAATTTACATCCCGCCCATCAGCATAACAAGGCTCCCAGTTCTCCATGTCCTGTCCTTCCTTTCTGGATTTTACACTTTTTTCAGATGGCCCTTTTGACCGGGGGGAAGAGAGACTTCATTGTAGTGCAGATTTCCTTTGCAAGCTTGCTTGGTTGGCCAAAAAGGGCGTATGCGTTTTTTCCTGAATATATTCAGGAAAAAACGCATACGCCCTTTTTGGCCAAATGCATCACTGTGGACGTTCTGCCTCTTTTCCTATGCTTGAAATGCAATTCCAGTCTACCTCCTGAAATCGATTTCCTGCAATTCTGCCCCTCTTTCAAGTCCTCTTGGCAGCCTTACTTCAGTCTATTTTTGGATGATAGCTGTCATTTATAACTCTGCAGGTTTGTGAATTACAGTGCCCCTGAGCTCCTTTCTTCAACTCGCTTTCTTGTGACCTGGACGCAACACCGCAGGATGCCTTCAGGCCCTAATGTGGTTCCGGCATGGCACACTGAGCCTTTGGTTAATTCCTCTTCTTGGTGGGAAATGAGAGTTAAATTTGCCCGTTCAGACACCTCCAGGTAGTCTCTCATTGGTGCTCGCTATTCCTGTTCATCTTCCGCAGAAATTGCAAACTGGGGCAAACAGGAGGTTAAAGGCACTGACTCTCCAAGTAGGGAAAGTGTTAGTAAAGCATCTGGAATGTTGCACCCGAGTACCAGGGGAGGAAAACTGAGACATATTTGAACACGTCTCCCATTCACACGGTTGATCATACTCTGGGTTCCACATGCATGTTTTAGCTGAAGGAAGAATACCTTAAACCTGGAGAGTTGAGACCCGTGTAATGGGTACCATGCAATATGACTTCAAAGGGTCTTCATTTGCTCACCGAACCTCTCCAATCCTATCACTGCTGCGTTTATGCCCCTGTACACACGCTTGATTCTCTTTTGGAGACATAGCAATCCATAGGTTTTAAGATACTTACTAGTCAGGTACATTCTTAGGCGTTTAATATGGGGTGTTGAGTCCATTTCGTTGAGCAAGGAGTAGCTCTTGTCTATTCCATATTTGGCTTAAGGAACTTTATCTGTGCTCATTTCAATCTCTGGTTTTATGCAGCACCCCAACTCACCTTTAGCCTTAAGCAAGCATAAGTTGGTTTTCTAAATTTGAGACCCTGTTTTGTTCTGTAATTCAGTTCCTGTGTAGCCAAGTTTCCATTCCGTGTATTACTGATATCTTATGATGTTTCTTTTTCTGTGGGACTTATTTCAGTTAGAATCATCATACCTGAATCCACTCATTGTGCTGCTAAGGGCCTGATGACACAGATTTCATTACTGAGTGATATTGCTTTGTAAGTAAATACCACAACTTCTTTATCCATTTTTCACTTTCTGCGATGTTGAACTTGTACTGTAAACGAGGTTCTTGTAAACAGAGCCGTTCCAAACTTTGGGGTGGCTGTGTCTTTTTGATTTTAATTTCCTTAAGCTATAGGACCATAAGTGGAAGTGCCCTAGGTTCTGTTGCTTTGTTTTTTAGATGTTTCAGGAAACACCATACACTTCTCCCGAGTGGTTGTTGGCAATTTACATCCCGCCCATCAGCATAACAAGGCTCCCAGTTCTCCATGGCCTGTCCTGCCTTTCTGGATTTTACACTTTTTTCAGATGGCCCTTTTGACCGGGGGAAGTGAGACTTCATTGTAGTGCAGATTTCCTTTGCAAGCTTGCTTGGTTGGCCAAAAAGGGCGTATGCGTTTTTTCCTGAATATATTCAGGAAAAAACGCATACGCCCTTTTTGGCCAAGTGCATCATTGTGGACGTTCTGCCTCTTTTCCTATGCTTTCAATGCAATTCCAGTCTACCTCCTGAAATCGGTTTCCTGCAATTCTGCTCCGCTTTCAAGTCCTCTTGGCAGCCTTACTTCAGTCTATTTTTGGACGATAGCTGTCATTTATAACTCTGCAGGTTTGTGAATTACAGTGCCCCTGAGCTCCTTTCTTCAACTCGCTTTCTTTTGAGCTGGCCGCAACACCGCAGGCTGGCTTCAGGCCCTAATCTGGTTCCGGTACGGCACACTGAGCCTTTGGTTATTTCCTCTTCCTGGTGGGAAATGAGAGTTAAATTTGCCCGTCCAGACACCTCCAGCTAGCCTCTCATTGGTTCTCGCTATTCCTGTTCATCTTCCGCAGAAATTGCAAACTGTGCCAAACAGGAGGTTAAAGGCGCTGACTCTCCAAGTGGGGAGAGTGTTAGTAAAGCGTCTGGAATGTTGCACCCGAGTACCAGGGGAGGAAAACTGAGACATATTTGAACATGTCTCCCGATCACATGGTTGATCATACTCTAGGTTCCACATGCATGTTTTAGCTGAAGGAAGAATACCTAAAACCTGGGTAGTTGAAACCCGTGGAATGGGTACCATGCAATATGACTTCAAAGGGTCTTCATTTGCTCACCAAACCTCTCAAATCCTATCACTGCTGCGTTTATGCCCCTGTACACATGCTTGATTCTCCTTCGGAGACATAGCAATCCATAGGTTTTAAGATACTTACTAGTCATGTACATTCTTAGGCGTTTAATATGCGGTGTTGAGTCCATTTCGTTGAGCAAGGAGTAGCTCTTGTCTATTCCATATTTGGCTTAAGGAACTTTATCTGTGCTCATTTCAATCTCTGGTTTTATGCAGCACCCCAACTCACCTTTCCCCTTAAGCAAGCATAAGTTGGTTTTCTAAATTTGAGACCCTGTTCTGTTCTGTAATTCAGTTCCTGTGTAGCCAAGTTTACATTCCGTGTATTACTGATATCTTATGATGTTTCTTTTTCTGTGTGACTTATTTCAGTTAGAATCATCGTACCTGAATCCACTCATTATGCTGCTACGGGCCTGATGACATAGATTTCATTGCTGAGTGATACTGCATTGTACGTAAGTACCACATGTTCTTTATCCATTTTTCACTTTCTGTGATATTGAACTTGTACGGTAAACGAGGTTCTTGTAAACAGAGGCGTCCCAAACTTTGGGGTGGCTGTGTCTTTTTGATTTTAATTTCCCTAAGCTATAGGACCATAAGTGGAAGTGCTCTAGGCTCTGTTGCTTTGTTTTTTTGATGTTTCAGGAAACACCATACACTTCTCCCGAGTGTCTGTTGGCAATTTACATCCCGCCCATCAGCATAACAAGGCTCCCAGTTCTCCATGGCCTGTCCTGCCTTTCTGGATTTTACACTTTTTTCAGATGGCCCTTTTGACCGGGGGGAAGTGAGACTTCATTGTAGTGCAGATTTCCTTTGCAAGCTTGCTTGGTTGGCCAAAAAGGGCGTATGCGTTTTTTCCTGAATATATTCAGGAAAAAACGCATACGCCCTTTTTGGCCAAGTGCATCATTGTGGACGTTCTGCCTCTTTTCCTATGCTTTCAATGCAATTCCAGTCTACCTCCTGAAATCGGTTTCCTGCAATTCTGCCCCGCTTTCAAGTCCTCTTGGCAGCCTTACTTCAGTCTATTTTTGGATGATAGCTGTCATTTATAACTCTGCAGGTTTGTGAATTACAGTGCCCCTGAGCTCCTTTCTTCAACTCGCTTTCTTGTGACCTGGCCGCAACACCGCAGGATGTCTTCAGGCCCTAATCTGGTTCTGGCACGGTACGCTGAGCCTTTGGTTAATTCCTCTTCCTGGTGGGAAATGAGAGTTAAATTTGCCCATCCAGACACCTCCAGCTAGTCTCTCATTGGTTCTCGCTATTCCTGTTCATCTTCCACAGAAATTGCAAACTGGGCCAAACAGGAGGTTAAAGGGACTGACTCTCCAAGTCGGGAGAGTGTTAGTAAAGCGTCTGGAATGTTGCACCCGAGTACCAGGGTACGAAAACTGAGACATATTTGAACACGTCTCCCGATCACATGGTTGATCATACTCTGGGTTCCACATGCATGTTTTAGCTGAAGGAAGAATACCTAAAACCTGGGTAGTTGAAACCCGTGGAATGGGTACCATGCAATATGACTTTAAAGGGTCTTCATTTGCTCACCGAACATCTCCAATCCTATCACTGCTGCGTTTATGCCCCTGTACACATGCTTGATTCTCTTTCGGAGACATAGCAATCCATAGGTTTTAAGATACTTACTAGTCAGGTACATTCTTAGGCGTTTAATATGCGGTGTTGAGTCCATTTCGTTGAGCAAGGAGTAGCTCTTGTCTATTCCATATTTGGCTTAAGGAACTTTATCTGTGCTCATTTCAACCTCTGGTTTTATGCAGCACCCCAACTCACCTTTACCCTTAAGCAAGCATAAGTTGGTTTTCTAAATTTGAGACCCTGTTCTGTTCTGTAATTCAGTTCCTGTGTAGCCAAGTTTACATTCCGTGTATTACTGATATCTTATGATGTTTCTTTTTCTGTGTGACTTATTTCAGTTAGAATCATCGTACCTGAATCCACTCATGATGCTGCTACGGGCCTGATGACATAGATTTCATTGCTGAGTGATACTGCATTGTACGTAAGTACCACAAGTACTTTATCCATTTTTCACTTTCTGTGATATTGAACTTGTACGGTAAACGAGGTTCTTGTAAACAGAGGCGTCCCAAACTTTGGGGTGGCTGTGTCTTTTTGATTTTAATTTCCCTAAGCTATAGGACCATAAGTGGAAGTGCCCTAGGCTCTGTTGTTTTCTTTTTTAGATGTTTCAGGAAACACCATACACTTCTCCCGAGTGTCTGTTGGCAATTTACATCCCGCCCATCAGCATAACAAGGCTCCCAGTTCTCCATGGCCTGTCCTGCCTTTCTGGATTTTACCCTTTTTTCAGATGGCCCTTTTGACCGGGGGGAAGTGAGACTTCATTGTAGTGCAGATTTCCTTTGCAAGTTTGCTTGGTTGGCCAAAAAGGGCGTATGCGTTTTTTCCTGAATATATTCAGGAAAAAACGCATACGCACTTTTTGGCCAAGTGCATCATTGTGGACGTTCTGCCTCTTTTCCTATGCTTTCAATGCAATTCCAGTCTACCTCCTGAAATCGGTTCCCTGCAATTCTGCCCCGCTTTCAAGTCCTCTTGGCAGCCTTACTTCAGTCTATTTTTGGACGATAGCTGTCATTTATAACTCTGCAGGTTTGTGAATTACAGTGCCCCTGAGCTCCTTTCTTCAACTCGCTTTCTTGTGACCTGGCCGCAACACCGCAGGATGGCTTCAGGCCCTAATCTGGTTCCGGCCCGGCATGCTGAGCCTTTGGTTAATTCCTCTTCCTGGTGGGAAATGAGAGTTAAATTTGCCCGTCCAGACACCTGCAGCTAGTCTCTCATTGGTTCTCGCTATTCCTGTTCATCTTCCGCAGAAATTGCAAACTGGGCCAAACAGGAGGTTAAAGGGACTGACTCTCCAAGTCGGGAGAGTGTTAGTAAAGCGTCTGGAATGTTGCACCCGAGTACCAGGGTACGAAAACTGAGACATATTTGAACACGTCTCCCGATCACATGGTTGATCATACTCTAGGTTCCACATGCATGTTTTAGCTGAAGGAAGAATACCTTAAACCTGGGTAGGTGAAACCCGTGGAATGGGTACCATGCAATATGACTTCAAAGGGTCTTCATTTGCTCACCAAACCTCTCCAATCCTATCACTGCTGCGTTTATGCCCCTGTACACATGCTTGATTCTCTTTCGGAGACATAACAATCCATAGGTTTTAAGATACTTACTAGTCAGTTACATTCTTAGGCGTTTAATATGCGGTGTTGAGTCCATTTCGTTGAGCAAGGAGTAGCTCTTGTCTATTCCATATTTGGCTTAAGGAACTTTATCTGTGCTCATTTCAATCTCTGGTTTTATGCAGCACCCCAACTCACCTTTACCCTTAAGCAAGCATAAGTTGGTTTTCTGAATTTGAGACCCTGTTCTGTTCTGTAATTCAGTTCCTGTGTAGCCAAGTTTCCATTCTGTGTATTACTGATATCTTATGATGTTTCTTTTTCTGTGTGACTTATTTCAGTTAGAATCATCATACCTGAATCCACTCATTGTGCTGCTAAGGGCCTGATGACATAGATTTCATTGCTGAGTGATATTGCTTTGTAAGTGAATACCACAACTTCTTTCTCCATTTTTCACTTTCTGCGATGTTGAACTTGTACTGTAAACGAGGTTCTTGTAAACAGAGCCGTTCCAAACTTTGGGGTGGCTGTGTCTTTTTGATTTTAATTTCCCTAAGCTATAGGACCATAAGTGGAAGTGCCCTAGGCTCTGTTGCTTTGTTTTTTAGATGTTTCAGGAAACACCATACACTTCTCCCAAGTGTCTGTTGGCAATTTACATCCCGCCCATCAGCATAACAAGGCTCCCAGTTCTCCATGGCCTGTCCTGCCTTTCTGGACTTTACACTTTTTTCAGATGGCCCTTTTGACCGGGGGGAAGTGAGACTTCATTGTAGTGCAGATTTCCTTTGCAAGCTTGCTTGGTTGGCCAAAAAGGGCGTATGCGTTTTTTCCTGAATATATTCAGGAAAAAATGCATACGCCCTTTTTGGCCAAGTGCATCATTGTGGACGTTCTGACTCTTTTCCTATGCTTTCAATGCAATTCCAGTCTACCTCCTGAAATGGGTTTCCTGCAATTCTGCCGCGCTTTCATGTCCTCTTGGCAGCCTTCCTTCAGTCTATTTTTGGACGATAGCTGTCATTTATAACTCTGCAGGTTTGTGAATTACAGTGCCCCTGAGCTCCTTTCTTCAACTCGCTTTCTTGTGACCTGGCCGCAACACCGCAGGATGGCTTCAGGCCCTAATCTGGTTCTGGCACGGCACGCTGAGCCTTTGGTTAATTCCTCTTCCTGGTGGGAAATGAGAGTTAAATTTGCCCGTCCAGACACCTCCAGCTAGTCTCTCATTGGTTCTCGCTATTCCTGTTCATCTTCCGCAGAAATTGCAAACTGGGCCAAACAGGAGGTTAAAGGCGCTGACTCTCCAAGTGGGGAGAGTGTTAGTAAAGCGTCTGGAATGTTGCACCCGAGTACCAGGGGAGGAAAACTGAGACATATTTGAACACGTCTCCCGATCACATGGTTGATCATACTCTGGGTTCCACATGCATGTTTTAGCTGAAGGAAGAATACCTTAAACCTGGGTAGTTGAAACCCGTGGAATGGGTACCATGCAATATGACTTCAAAGGGTCTTCATTTGCTCACCGAACCTCTCCAATCCTATCACTGCTGCGTTTATGCCCCTGTACACATGCTTGATTCTCTTTCGGAGACATAGCAATCCCTAGGTTTTAAGATACTTACTAGTCAGGTACATTCTTAGGCGTTTAATATGGGGTGTTGAGTCCATTTCATTGAGCTAGGAGTAGCTCTTGTCTATTCCATATTTGGCTTAAGGAACTTTATCTGTGCTCATTTCAATCTCTGGTTTTATGCAGCAACCCAGCTCACCTTTCCCCTTAAGCAAGCATAAGTTGGTTTTCTAAATTTGAGAACCTGTTCTGATTTGGAATTCAGTTCCTGTGTAGCCAAGTTTACATTCCGTGTATTAGTGATATCTTATGATGTTTCTTTTTCTGTGTGACTTATTTCAGTTAGAATCATCGTACCTGAATCTACTCATTATGCTGCTACGGGCCTGATGACATAGATTTCATTGCTGAGTGATACTGCATTGTACGTAAGTACCACAAGTTCTTTATCCATTTTTCACTTTCTGTGATATTGAACTTGTACGGTAAACGAGGTTCTTGTAAACAGAGGCGTCCCAAACTTTGCGGTGGCTGTGTCTTTTTGATTTTAATTTCCCTAAGCTATAGGACCATAAGTGGAAGTGCCCTAGGCTCTGTTGCTTTGTTTTTTAGATGTTTCAGGAAACACCATACACTTCTCCCGAGTGTCTGTTGGCAATTTACATCCCGCCCATCAGCATAACAAGGCTCCCAGTTCTCCATGGCCTGTCCTGCCTTTCTGGATTTTACCCTTTTTTCAGATGGCCCTTTTGACCGGGGGAAGTGAGACTTCATTGTAGTGCAGATTTCCTTTGCAAGTTTGCTTGGTTGGCCAAAAAGGGCGTATGCGTTTTTTCCTGAATATATTCAGGAAAAAACGCATACGCCCTTTTTGGCCAAGTGCATCATTGTGGACGTTCTGCCTCTTTTCCTATGCTTTCAATGCAATTCCAGTCTACCTCCTGAAATCGGTTTCCTGCAATTCTGCCCCGCTTTCAAGTCCTCTTGGCAGCCTTACTTCAGTCTATTTTTGGACGATAGCTGTCATTTATAACTCTGCAGGTTTGTGAATTACAGTGCCCCTGAGCTCCTTTCTTCAACTCGCTTTCTTGTGACCTGGCCACAACACCGCAGGATGACTTCAGGCCCTAATCTGGTTCCGGCACGGCACGCTGAGCCTCTGGTTATTTCCTCTTCCTGGTGGGAAATGAGAGTTAAATTTGCCCGTCCAGACACCTCCAGCTAGCCTCTCATTGGTTCTCGCTATTCCTGTTCATCTTCCGCAGAAATTGCAAACTGGCCCAAACAGGAGGTTAAAGGCACTGACTCTCCAAGTGGGGAGAGTGTTAGTAAAGCGTCTGGAATGTTGCACCCGAGTACCAGGGGAGGAAAACTGAGACATATTTGAACACGTCTCCCGATCACATGGTTGATCATACTCTGGGTTCCACATGCATGTTTTAGCTGAAGGAAGAATACCTTAAACCTGGAGAGTTGAGACCCGTGGAATGGGTACCATGCAATATGACTTCAAAGGGTTTTCATTTGCTCACCGAACCTCTCCAATCCTATCACTGCTGCGTTTATGCCCCTGTACACACGCTTGATTCTCTTTTGGAGACATAGCAATCCATAGGTTTTAAGATACTTACTAGTCAGGTACATTCTTAGGCGTTTAATATGCGGTGTTGAGTCCATTTCGTTGAGCAAGGAGTAGCTCTTGTCTATTCCATATTTGGCTTAAGGAACTTTATCTGTGCTCATTTCAATCTCTGGTTTTATGCAGCACCCCAACTCACCTTTACCCTTAAGCAAGCATAAGTTGGTTTTCTAAATTTGAGACCCTGTTCTGTTCTGTAATTCAGATCCTGTGTAGCCAAGTTTACATTCCGTGTATTAGTGATATCTTACGATGTTTCTTTTTCTGTGTGACTTATTTCAGTTAGAATCATCGTACCTGAATCCACTCATTATGCTGCTACGGGCCTGATGACATAGATTTCATTGCTGAGTGATACTGCATTGTACGTAAGTACCACAAGTTCTTTATCCATTTTTCACTTTCTGTGATATTGAACTTGTACGGTAAACGAGGTTCTTGTAAACAGAGCCGTTCCAAACTTTGGGGTGGCTGTGTCTTTTTGATTTTAATTTCCCTAAGCTATAGAACCATAAGTGGAAGTGCCCTAGGCTCTGTTGCTTTGTTTTTTAGATGTTTCAGGAAACACCATACACTTCTCCTGAGGGTCTGTTGGCAGTTTACATCCCGCCCATCAGCATAACAAGGCTCCCAGTTCTCCATGGCCTGTCCTGCCTTTCTGGATTTTACACTTTTTTCAGATGGCCCTTTTGACCGGGGGGAAGTGAGACTTCATTGTAGTGCAGATTTCCTTTGCAAGCTTGCTTGGTTGGCCAAAAAGGGCGTATGCGTTTTTTCCTGAATATATTCAGGAAAAAACGCATACGCCCTTTTTGGCCAAGTGCATCATTGTGGACGTTCTGCCTCTTTTCCTATGCTTTCAATGCAATTCCAGTCTACCTCCTGAAATAGGTTTCCTGCAATTCGGCCCCGCTTTCAAGTCCTCTTGGCAGCCTTACTTCAGTATATTTTTGGACGATAGCTGTCATTTATAACTCTGCAGGTTTGTGAATTACAGTGCCCCTGAGCTCCTTTCTTCAACTCGCTTTCTTGTGACCTGGCCGCAACACCGCAGGATGTCTTCAGGCCCTAATCTGGTTCTGGCACGGTACGCTGAGCCTTTGGTTAATTCCTCTTCCTGGTGGGAAATGAGAGTTAAATTTGCCCATCCAGACACCTCCAGCTAGTCTCTCATTGGTTCTCGCTATTCCTGTTCATCTTCCACAGAAATTGCAAACTGGGCCAAACAGGAGGTTAAAGGGACTGACTCTCCAAGTCGGGAGAGTGTTAGTAAAGCGTCTGGTATGTTGCACCCGAGTACCAGGGTACGAAAACTGAGACATATTTGAACACGTCTCCCGATCACATGGTTGATCATACTCTGGGTTCCACATGCATGTTTAAGCTGAAGGAAGAATACCTAAAACCTGGGTAGTTGAAACCCGTGGAATGGGTACCATGCAATATGACTTTAAAGGGTCTTCATTTGCTCACCGAACATCTCCAATCCTATCACTGCTGCGTTTATGCCCCTGTACACATGCTTGATTCTCTTTCGGAGACATAGCAATCCATAGGTTTTAAGATACTTACTAGTCAGGTACATTCTTAGGCGTTTAATATGCGGTGTTGAGTCCATTTCGTTGAGCAAGGAGTAGCTCTTGTCTATTCCATATTTGGCTTAAGGAACTTTATCTGTGCTCATTTCAACCTCTGGTTTTATGCAGCACCCCAACTCACCTTTACCCTTAAGCAAGCATAAGTTGGTTTTCTAAATTTGAGACCCTGTTCTGTTCTGTAATTCAGTTCCTGTGTAGCCAAGTTTACATTCCGTGTATTACTGATATCTTATGATGTTTCTTTTTCTGTGTGACTTATTTCAGTTAGAATCATCGTACCTGAATCCACTCATGATGCTGCTACGGGCCTGATGACATAGATTTCATTGCTGAGTGATACTGCATTGTACGTAAGTACCACAAGTACTTTATCCATTTTTCACTTTCTGTGATATTGAACTTGTACGGTAAACGAGGTTCTTGTAAACAGAGGCGTCCCAAACTTTGGGGTGGCTGTGTCTTTTTGATTTTAATTTCCCTAAGCTATAGGACCATAAGTGGAAGTGCCCTAGGCTCTGTTGTTTTCTTTTTTAGATGTTTCAGGAAACACCATACACTTCTCCCGAGTGTCTGTTGGCAATTTACATCCCGCCCATCAGCATAACAAGGCTCCCAGTTCTCCATGGCCTGTCCTGCCTTTCTGGATTTTACACTTTTTTCAGATGGCCCTTTTGACCGGGGGGAAGTGAGACTTCATTGTAGTGCAGATTTCCTTTGCAAGTTTGCTTGGTTGGCCAAAAAGGGCGTATGCGTTTTTTCCTGAATATATTCAGGAAAAAACGCATACGCACTTTTTGGCCAAGTGCATCATTGTGGACGTTCTGCCTCTTTTCCTATGCTTTCAATGCAATTCCAGTCTACCTCCTGAAATCGGTTCCCTGCAATTCTGCCCCGCTTTCAAGTCCTCTTGGCAGCCTTACTTCAGTCTATTTTTGGACGATAGCTGTCATTTATAACTCTGCAGGTTTGTGAATTACAGTGCCCCTGAGCTCCTTTCTTCAACTCGCTTTCTTGTGACCTGGCCGCAACACCGCAGGATGGCTTCAGGCCCTAATCTGGTTCCGGCCCGGCATGCTGAGCCTTTGGTTAATTCCACTTCCTGGTGGGAAATGAGAGTTAAATTTGCCCGTCCAGACACCTGCAGCTAGTCTCTCATTGGTTCTCGCTATTCCTGTTCATCTTCCGCAGAAATTGCAAACTGGGCCAAACAGGAGGTTAAAGGGACTGACTCTCCAAGTCGGGAGAGTGTTAGTAAAGCGTCTGGAATGTTGCACCCGAGTACCAGGGTACGAAAACTGAGACATATTTGAACACGTCTCCCGATCACATGGTTGATCATACTCTAGGTTCCACATGCATGTTTTAGCTGAAGGAAGAATACCTTAAACCTGGGTAGGTGAAACCCGTGGAATGGGTACCATGCAATATGACTTCAAAGGGTCTTCATTTGCTCACCGAACCTCTCCAATCCTATCACTGCTGCGTTTATGCCCCTGTACACATGCTTGATTCTCTTTCGGAGACATAACAATCCATAGGTATTAAGATACTTACTAGTCAGTTACATTCTTAGGCGTTTAATATGCGGTGTTGAGTCCATTTCGTTGAGCAAGGAGTAGCTCTTGTCTATTCCATATTTGGCTTAAGGAACTTTATCTGTGCTCATTTCAATCTCTGGTTTTATGCAGCACCCCAACTCACCTTTACCCTTAAGCAAGCATAAGTTGGTTTTCTGAATTTGAGACCCTGTTCTGTTCTGTAATTCAGTTCCTGTGTAGCCAAGTTTCCATTCTGTGTATTACTGATATCTTATGATGTTTCTTTTTCTGTGTGACTTATTTCAGTTAGAATCATCATACCTGAATCCACTCATTGTGCTGCTAAGGGCCTGATGACATAGATTTCATTGCTGAGTGATATTGCTTTGTAAGTGAATACCACAACTTCTTTCTCCATTTTTCACTTTCTGCGATGATGAACTTGTACTGTAAACGAGGTTCTTGTAAACAGAGCCGTTCCAAACTTTGGGGTGGCTGTGTCTTTTTGATTTTAATTTCCCTAAGCTATAGGACCATAAGTGGAAGTGCCCTAGGCTCTGTTGCTTTGTTTTTTAGATGTTTCAGGAAACACCATACACTTCTCCCAAGTGTCTGTTGGCAATTTACATCCCGCCCATCAGCATAACAAGGCTCCCAGTTCTCCATGGCCTGTCCTGCCTTTCTGGACTTTACACTTTTTTCAGATGGCCCTTTTGACCGGGGGGAAGTGAGACTTCATTGTAGTGCAGATTTCCTTTGCAAGCTTGCTTGGTTGGCCAAAAAGGGCGTATGCGTTTTTTCCTGAATATATTCAGGAAAAAACGCATACGCCCTTTTTGGCCAAGTGCATCATTGTGGACGTTCTGACTCTTTTCCTATGCTTTCAATGCAATTCCAGTCTACCTCCTGAAATGGGTTTCCTGCAATTCTGCCGCGCTTTCAAGTCCTCTTGGCAGCCTTCCTTCAGTCTATTTTTGGACGATAGCTGTCATTTATAACTCTGCAGGTTTGTGAATTACAGTGCCCCTGAGCTCCTTTCTTCAACTCGCTTTCTTGTGACCTGGCCGCAACACCGCAGGATGGCTTCAGGCCCTAATCTGGTTCTGGCACGGCACGCTGAGCCTTTGGTTAATTCCTCTTCCTGGTGGGAAATGAGAGTTAAATTTGCCCGTCCAGACACCTCCAGCTAGTCTCTCATTGGTTCTCGCTATTCCTGTTCATCTTCCGCAGAAATTGCAAACTGGGCCAAAGAGGAGGTTAAAGGGACTGACTCTCCAAGTCGGGAGAGTGTTAGTAAAGCGTCTGGAATGTTGCACCCGAGTACCAGGGTACGAAAACTGAGACATATTTGAACACGTCTCCCGATCACATGGTTGATCATACTCTAGGTTCCACATGCATGTTTTAGCTGAAGGAAGAATACCTTAAACCTGGGTAGGTGAAACCCGTGGAATGGGTACCATGCAATATGACTTCAAAGGGTCTTCATTTGCTCACCGAACCTCTCCAATCCTATCACTGCTGCGTTTATGCCCCTGTACACATGCTTGATTCTCTTTCGGAGACATAACAATCCATAGGTATTAAGATACTTACTAGTCAGTTACATTCTTAGGCGTTTAATATGCGGTGTTGAGTCCATTTCGTTGAGCAAGGAGTAGCTCTTGTCTATTCCATATTTGGCTTAAGGAACTTTATCTGTGCTCATTTCAATCTCTGGTTTTATGCAGCACCCCAACTCACCTTTACCCTTAAGCAAGCATAAGTTGGTTTTCTGAATTTGAGACCCTGTTCTGTTCTGTAATTCAGTTCCTGTGTAGCCAAGTTTCCATTCTGTGTATTACTGATATCTTATGATGTTTCTTTTTCTGTGTGACTTATTTCAGTTAGAATCATCATACCTGAATCCACTCATTGTGCTGCTAAGGGCCTGATGACATAGATTTCATTGCTGAGTGATATTGCTTTGTAAGTGAATACCACAACTTCTTTCTCCATTTTTCACTTTCTGCGATGTTGAACTTGTACTGTAAACGAGGTTCTTGTAAACAGAGCCGTTCCAAACTTTGGGGTGGCTGTGTCTTTTTGATTTTAATTTCCCTAAGCTATAGGACCATAAGTGGAAGTGCCCTAGGCTCTGTTGCTTTGTTTTTTAGATGTTTCAGGAAACACCATACACTTCTCCCAAGTGTCTGTTGGCAATTTACATCCCGCCCATCAGCATAACAAGGCTCCCACTTCTCCATGGCCTGTCCTGCCTTTCTGGACTTTACACTTTTTTCAGATGGCCCTTTTGACCGGGGGGAAGTGAGACTTCATTGTAGTGCAGATTTCCTTTGCAAGCTTGCTTGGTTGGCCAAAAAGGGCGTATGCGTTTTTTCCTGAATATATTCAGGAAAAAACGCATACGCCCTTTTTGGCCAAGTGAATCATTGTGGACGTTCTGACTCTTTTCCTATGCTTTCAATGCAATTCCAGTCTACCTCCTGAAATGGGTTTCCTGCAATTCTGCCGCACTTTCAAGTCCTCTTGGCAGCCTTCCTTCAGTCTATTTTTGGACGATAGCTGTCATTTATAACTCTGCAGGTTTGTGAATTACAGTGCCCCTGAGCTCCTTTCTTCAACTCGCTTTCTTGTGACCTGGCCGCAACACCGCAGGATGGCTTCAGGCCCTAATCTGGTTCTGGCACGGCACGCTGAGCCTTTGGTTAATTCCTCTTCCTGGTGGGAAATGAGAGTTAAATTTGCCCGTCCAGACACCTCCAGCTAGTCTCTCATTGGTTCTCGCTATTCCTGTTCATCTTCCGCAGAAATTGCAAACTGGGCCAAACAGGAGGTTAAAGGCGCTGACTCTCCAAGTGGGGAGAGTGTTAGTAAAGCATCTGGAATGTTGCACCCGAGTACCAGGGGAGGAAAACTGAGACATATTTGAACACGTCTCCCGATCACATGGTTGATCATACTCTGGGTTCCACATGCATGTTTTAGCTGAAGGAAGAATACCTTAAACCTGGGTAGTTGAAACCCGTGGAATGGGTACCATGCAATATGACTTCAAAGGGTCTTCATTTGCTCACCGAACCTCTCCAATCCTATCACTGCTGCGTTTATGCCCCTGTACACATGCTTGATTCTCTTTCGGAGACATAGCAATCCCTAGGTTTTAAGATACTTACTAGTCAGGTACATTCTTAGGCGTTTAATATGTGGTGTTGAGTCCATTTCGTTGAGCAAGGAGTAGCTCTTGTCTATTCCATATTTGGCTTAAGGAACTTTATCTGTGCTCATTTCAATCTCTGGTTTTATGCAGCAACCCAGCTCACCGTTCCCCTTAAGCAAGCATAAGTTGGTTTTCTAAATTTGAGAACCTGTTCTGATTTGGAATTCAGTTCCTGTGTAGCCAAGTTTACATTCCGTGTATTACTGATATCTTATGATGTTTCTTTTTCTGTGTGACTTATTTCAGTTAGAATCATCGTACCTGAATCTACTCATTATGCTGCTACGGGCCTGATGACATAGATTTCATTGCTGAGTGATACTGCATTGTACGTAAGTACCACAAGTTCTTTATCCATTTTTCACTTCCTGTGATATTGAACTTGTACGGTAAACGAGGTTCTTGTAAACAGAGGCGTCCCAAACTTTGCGGTGGCTGTGTCTTTTTGATTTTAATTTCCCTAAGCTATAGGACCATAAGTGGAAGTGCCCTAGGCTCTGTTGCTTTGTTTTTTAGATGTTTCAGGAAACACCATACACTTCTCCCGAGTGTCTGTTGGCAATTTACATCCCGCCCATCAGCATAACAAGGTTCCCAGTTCTCCATGGTCTGTCCTGCCTTTCTGGATTTTACCCTTTTTTCAGATGGCCCTTTTGACCGGGGGGAAGTGAGACTTCATTGTAGTGCAGATTTCCTTGGCAAGTTTGCTTGGTTGGCCAAAAAGGGCGTATGCGTTTTTTCCTGAATATATTAAGGAAAAAACGCATACGCCCTTTTTGGCCAAGTGCATCATTGTGGACGTTCTGCCTCTTTTCCTATGCTTTCAATGCAATTCCAGTCTACCTCCTGAAATGGGTTTCCTGCAATTCTGCCCCGCTTTCAAGTCCTCTTGGCAGCCTTACTTCAGTCTATTTTTGGACGATAGCTGTCATTTATAACTCTGCAGGTTTGTGAATTACAGTGCCCCTGAGCTCCTTTCTTCAACTCGCTTTCTTGTGACCTCGCCCCAACACCGCAGGATGGCTTCAGGCCCTAATCTGGTTCCGACCCGGCATGCTGAGCCTTTGGTTAATTCCTCTTCCTGGTGGGAAATGAGAGTTAAATTTGCCCGTCCAGACACCTGCAGCTAGTCTCTCATTGGTTCTCGCTATTCCTGTTCATCTTCCGCAGAAATTGCAAACTGGGCCAAACAGGAGGTTAAAGGGACTGACTCTCCAAGTAGGGAGAGTGTTAGTAAAGCGTCTGGAATGTTGCACCCGAGTACCAGGGTACGAAAACTGAGACATATTTGAACACGTCTCCCGATCACATGGTTGATCATACTCTAGGTTCCACATGCATGTTTTAGCTGAAGGAAGAATACCTTAAACCTTGGTAGGTGAAACCCGTGGAATGGGTACCATGCAATATGACTTCAAAGGGTCTTCATTTGCTCACCGAACATCTCCAATCCTATCACTGCTGCGTTTATGCCCCTGTACACATGCTTGATTCTCTTTCGGAGACATAACAATCCATAGGTTTTAAGATACTTACTAGTCAGTTACATTCTTAGGCGTTTAATATGCGGTGTTGAGTCCATTTCGTTGAGCAAGGAGTAGCTCTTGTCTATTCCATATTTGGCTTAAGGAACTTTATCTGTGCTCATTTCAATCTCTGGTTTTATGCAGCACCCCAACTCACCTTTACCCTTAAGCAAGCATAAGTTGGTTTTCTGAATTTGAGACCCTGTTCTGTTCTGTAATTCAGTTCCTGTGTAGCCAAGTTTCCATTCTGTGTATTACTGATATCTTATGAGGTTTCTTTTTCTGTGTGACTTATTTCAGTTAGAATCATCATACCTGAATCCACTCATTGTGCTGCTAAGGGCCTGATGACATAGATTTCATTGCTGAGTGATATTGCTTTGTAAGTGAATACCACAACTTCTTTCTCCATTTTTCACTTTCTGCGATGTTGAACTTGTACTGTAAACGAGGTTCTTGTAAACAGAGCCGTTCCAAACTTTGGGGTGGCTGTGTCTTTTTGATTTTAATTTCCCTAAGCTATAGGACCATAAGTGGAAGTGCCCTAGGCTCTGTTGCTTTGTTTTTTAGATGTTTCAGGAAACACCATACACTTCTCCCAAGTGTCTGTTGGCAATTTACATCCCGCCCATCAGCATAACAAGGCTCCCAGTTCTCCATGGCCTGTCCTGCCTTTCTGGACTTTACACTTTTTTCAGATGGCCCTTTTGACCGGGGGGAAGTGAGACTTCATTGTAGTGCAGATTTCCTTTGCAAGCTTGCTTGGTTGGCCAAAAAGGGCGTATGCGTTTTTTCCTGAATATATTCAGGAAAAAACGCATACGCCCTTTTTGGCCAAGTGCATCATTGTGGACGTTCTGCCTCTTTTCCTATGCTTTCAATGCAATTCCAGTCTACCTCCTGAAATGGGTTTCCTGCAATTCTGCCCCGCTTTCAAGTCCTCTTGGCAGCCTTACTTCAGTCTATTTTTGGACGATAGCTGTCATTTATAACTCTGCAGGTTTGTGAATTACAGTGCCCCTGAGCTCCTTTCTTCAACTCGCTTTCTTGTGACCTGGCCGCAACACCGCAGGATGGCTTCAGGCCCTAATCTGGTTCTGGCACGGCATGCTGAGCCTTTGGTTAATTCCTCTTCCTGGTGGGAAATGAGAGTTAAATTTGCCCGTCCAGACACCTCCAGCTAGTCTCTCATTGGTTCTCGCTATTCCTGTTCATCTTCCGCAGAAATTGCAAACTGGGCCAAACAGGAGGTTAAAGGCGCTGACTCTCCAAGTGGGGAGAGTGTTAGTAAAGCGTCTGGAATGTTGCACCCGAGTACCAGGGGAGGAAAACTGAGACATATTTGAACACGTCTCCCGATCACATGGTTGATCATACTCTGGGTTCCACATGCATGTTTTAGCTGAAGGAAGAATACCTAAAACCTGGGTAGTTGAAACCCGTGGAATGGGTACCATGCAATATGACTTCAAAGGGTCTTCATTTGCTCACCGAACCTCTCCAATCCTATCACTGCTGCGTTTATTCCCCTGTACACATGCTTGATTCACTTTCGGAGACATAGCAATCCCTAGGTTTTAAGATACTTACTAGTCAGGTACATTCTTAGGCGTTTAATATGCGGTGTTGAGTCCATTTCGTTGAGCAAGGAGTAGCTCTTGTCTATTCCATATTTGGCTTAAGGAACTTTATCTGTGCTCATTTCAATCTCTGGTTTTATGCAGCAACCCAGCTCACCTTTCCCCTTAAGCAAGCATAAGTTGGTTTTCTAAATTTGAGAACCTGTTCTGTTTTGGAATTCAGTTCCTGTGTAGCCAAGTTTACATTCCGTGTATTACTGATATCTTATGATGTTTCTTTTTCTGTGTGACTTATTTCAGTTAGAATCATCATACCTGAATCCACTCATTGTGCTGCTACGGGCCTGATGACATAGATTTCATTGCTGAGTGATATTGCTTTGTAAGTAAATACCACAACTTCTTTATCCATTTTTCACTTTCTGCGATGTTGAACTTGTACGGTAAACGAGGTTCTTGTAAACAGAGGCGTCCCAAACTTTGGGGTGGCTGTGTCTTTTTGATTTTAATTTCCCTAAGCTATAGGACCATAAGTGGCAGTGCCCTAGGCTCTGTTGCTTTGTTTTTTAGATGTTTCAGGAAACACCATACACTTCTCCTGAGTTTCTGTTGGTAATTTACATCCCACCCATCAGCATAACAAGGCTCCCAGTTCTCCATGGCCTGTCCTGCCTTTCTGGATTTTACACTTTTTTCAGATGGCCCTTTTGACCGGGGGGAAGTGAGACTTCATTGTAGTGCAGATTTCCTTTGCAAGGTTGCTTGGTTGGCCAAAAAGGGCGTATGCGTTTTTTCCTGAATATATTCAGGAAAAAACGCATACGCCCTTTTTGGCCAAGTGCATCATTGTGGACGTTCTGCCTCTTTTCCTATGCTTTCAATGCAATTCCAGTCTACCTCCTGAAATCGGTTTCCTGCAATTCTGCCCCGCTTTCAAGTCCTCTTGGCAGCCTTACTTCAGTCTATTTTTGGACGATAGCTGTCATTTATAACTCTGCAGGTTTGTGAATTACAGTGCCCCTGAGCTCCTTTCTTCAACTCGCTTTCTTGTGACCTGGCTGCAACACCGCAGGATGTCTTCAGGCCCTAATCTGGTTCCGGCACGGCACGCTGAGCCTTTGGTTATTTCCTCTTCCTGGTGGGAAATGAGAGTTAAATTTGCCCGTCCAGACACCTCCAGCTAGTCTCTCATTGGTTCTCGCTATTCCTGTTCATCTTCCGCAGAAATTGCAAACTGGGCCAAACAGGAGGTTAAAGGCGCTGACTCTCCAAGTGGGGAGAGTGTTAGTAAAGCGTCTGGAATGTTGCACCCGAGTACCAGGGGAGGAAAACTGAGACATATTTGAACACGTCTCCCGTTCACATGGTTGATCATACTTGGGTTCCACATGCATGTTTTAGCTGAAGGAAGAATACCTTAAACCTGGAGAGTTAAGACCCGTGTAATGGGTACCATGCAATATGACTTCAAAGGGTCTTCATTTGCTCACCGAACCTCTCCAATCCTATCACTGCTGCGTTTATGCCCCTGTACACATGCTTGATTCTCTTTTGGAGACAAAGCAATCCGTAGGTTTTAAGATACTTACTAGTCAGGTACATTCTTAGGCGTTTAATATGCGGTGTTGAGTCCATTTCGTTGAGCAAGGAGTAGCTCTTGTCTATTCCATATTTGGCTTAAGGAACTTTATCTGTGCTCATTTCAATCTCTGGTTTTAGGCAGCACCCCAACTCACCTTTCCCCTTAAGCAAGCATAAGTTGGTTTTCTAAATTTGAGACCCTGTTCTGTTCTGTAATTCAGTTCCTGTGTAGCCAAGTTTACATTCCGTGTATTACTGATATCTTATGATGTTTCTTTTTCTGTGTGACTTATATCAGTTAGAATCATCATACCTGAATCCACTCATTGTGCTGCTAAGGGCCTGATGACATAGATTTCATTGCTGAGTGATATTGCTTTGTAAGTGAATACCAAAACTTCTTTATCCATTTTTCACTTTCTGCGATGTTGAACTTGTACTGTAAACGAGGTTCTTGTAAACAGAGCCATTCCAAACTTTGGGGTGGCTGTGTCTTTTTGATTTTAAATTCCCTAAGCTATAGGACCATAAGTGGAAGTGCCCTAGGCTCTGTTGCTTTGTTTTTTAGATGTTTCAGGAAACACCATACACTTCTCCAGAGTGGCTGTTGGCAATTTACATCCCACCCATCAGCATAACAAGGCTCCCAGTTCTCCATGTCCTGTCCTGCCTTTCTGGATTTTACACTTTTTTCAGATGGCCCTTTTGACCGGGGGGAAGTGAGACTTCATTGTAGTGCAGATTTCCTTTGCAAGCTTGCTTGGTTGGCCAAAAAGGGCGTATGCGTTTTTTCCTGAATATATTCAGGAAAAAACGCATACGCCCTTTTTGGCCAAGTGCATCATTGTGGACGTTCTGCCTCTTTTCCTATGCTTTCAATGCAATTCCAGTCTACCTCCTGAAATCGGTTTCCTGCAATTCTGCCCCGCTTTCAAGTCCTCTTGGCAGCCTTACTTCAGTCTATTTTTGGACGATAGCTGTCATTTATAACTCTGCAAGTTTGTGAATTACAGTGCCCCTGAGTTCCTTTCTTCAACTCGCTTTCTTGTGACCTGGCCGCAACACCGCATGATGGCTTCAGGTCCTAATCTGGTTCCGGCACGGCATGCTGAGCCTTTGGTTAATTCCTCTTCCTGGTGAGAAATGAGAGTTAAATTTGCCCGTCCAGACACCTCCAGCTAGCGTCTCATTGGTTCTCGCTATTTCTGTTCATCTTCCGCAGAAATTGCAAACTGGGCCAAACAGGAGGTTAAAGGGACTGACTCTCCAAGTCGGGAGAGTGTTAGTAAAGCGTCTGGAATGTTGCACCCGAGTACCAGGGGAGGAAAACTGAGACATATTTGAACACGTCTCCCGTTCACATGGTTGATCATACTCTGGGTTCCACATGCATGTTTTAGCTGAAGGAAGAATACCTTAAACCTGGAGAGTTGAGACCCGTGGAATGGGTACCATGCAATATGACTTCAAAGGGTCTTCATTTGCTCACGAACCTCTCCAATCCTATCACTGCTGCGTTTATGCCCCTGTACACATGCTTGATTCTCTTTTGGAGACATAGCAATCCATAGGTTTTAAGATACTTACTAGTCAGGTACATTCTTAGGCGTTTAATATGCGGTGTTGAGTCCATTTCGTTGAGCAAGGAGTAGCTCTTGTCTATTCCATATATGGCTTAAGGAACTTTATCTGTGCTCATTTCAATCTCTGGTTTTATGCAGCACCCCAACTCACCTTTCCCCTTAAGCAAGCATAAGTTGGTTTTCTAAATTTGAGACCCTGTTCTGTTCTGTAATTCAGTTCCTGTGTAGCCAAGTTTACATTCCGTGTATTACTGATATCTTATGATGTTTCTTTTTCTGTGTGACTTATTTCAGTTAGAATCATCGTACCTGAATCCACTCATTATGCTGCTACGGGCCTGATGACATAGATTTCATTGCTGAGTGATACTGCATTGTACGTAAGTACCACAAGTTCTTTATCCATTTTTCACTTTCTGTGATATTGAACTTGTACGGTAAACGAGGTTCTTGTAAACGGAGGCGTCCCAAACTTTGGGGTGGCTGTGTCTTTTTGATTTTAATTTCCCTAAGCTATAGGACCATAAGTGGAAGTGCCCTAGGCTCTGTTGCTTTGTTTTTTAGATGTTTCAGGAAACACCATACACTTCTCCCGAGTGTCTGTTGGCAATTTACATCCCGCCCATCAGCATAACAAGGCTCCCAGTTCTCCATGGCCTGTCCTGCCTTTCTGGATTTTACACTTTTTTCAGATGGCCCTTTTGACCGGGGGGAAGTGAGACTTCATTGTAGTGCAGATTTCCTTTGCAAGCTTGCTTGGTTGGCCAAAAAGGGCGTATGCGTTTTTTCCTGAATATATTCAGGAAAAAACGCATACGCCCTTTTTGGCCAAGTGCATCATTGTGGACGTTCTGCCTCTTTTCCTATGTTTTCAATGCAATTCCAGTCTACCTCCTGAAATCGGTTTCCTGCAATTCTGCCCCGCTTTCAAGTCCTCTTGGCAGCCTTACTTCAGTCTATTTTTGGACGATAGCTGTCATTTATAACTCTGCAGGTTTGTGAATTACAGTGCCCCTGAGCTCCTTTCTTCAACTCGCTTTCTTGTGACCTGGCCGCAACACTGCAGGATGTCTTCAGGCCCTAATCTGGTTCTGGCACGGCACGCTGAGCCTTTGGTTAATTCCTCTTCCTGGTGGGAAATGAGAGTTAAATTTGCCCATCCAGAGACCTCCAGCTAGTCTTTCATTGGTTCTCGCTATTCCTGTTCATCTTCCACAGAAATTGCAAACTGGGCCAAACAGGAGGTTAAAGGGACTGACTCTCCAAGTCGGGAGAGTGTTAGTAAAGCGTCTGGAATGTTGCACCCGAGTACCAGGGTACGAAAACTGAGACATATTTGAACACGTCTCCCGATCACATGGTTGATCATACTCTAGGTTCCACATGCATGTTTTAGCTGAAGGAAGAATACCTTAAACCTGGGTAGGTGAAACCCGTGGAATGGGTACCATACAATATGACTTCAAAGGGTCTTCATTTGCTCACCGAACCTCTCCAATCCTATCACTGCTGCGTTTATGCCCCTGTACACATGCTTGATTCTCTTTCGGAGACATAGCAATCCATAGGTTTTAAGATACTTACTAGTCAGGTACATTCTTAGGCGTTTAATATGCGGTGTTGAGTCCATTTCGTTGAGCAAGGAGTAGCTCTTGTCTATTCCATATTTGGCTTAAGGAACTTTATCTGTGCTCATTTCAATCTCTGGTTTTAGGCAGCACCCCAACTCACCTTTACCCTTAAGCAAGCATAAGTTGGTTTTCTAAATTTGAGACCCTGTTCTGTTCTGTAATTCAGTTCCTGTGTAGCCAAGTTTCCATTCCGTGTATTACTGATATCTTATGATGTTTCTTTTTCTGTGTGACTTATTTTAGTTAGAATCATCATACCTGAATTCACTCATTGTGCTGCTAAGGGCCTGATGACATAGATTTCATTGCTGAGTGATATTGCTTTGTAAGTGAATACCACAACTTCTTTATCCATTTTTCACTTTCTGCGATGTTGAACTTGTACTGTAAACGAGGTTCTTGTAAACAGAGCCATTCCAAACTTTGGGGTGGCTGTGTCTTTTTGATTTTAATTTCCCTAAGCTATAGGACCATAAGTGGAAGTGCCCTAGGCTCTGTTGCTTTGTTTTTTAGATGTTTCAGGAAACACCATACACTTCTCCCGAGTGTCTGTTGGCAATTTACATCCCGCCCATCAGCATAACAAGGCTCCCAGTTCTCCATGGCCTGTCCTGCCTTTCTGGATTTTACACTTTTTTCAGATGGCCCTTTTGACCGGGGGGAAGTGAGACTTCATTGTAGTGCAGATTTCCTTTGCAAGCTTGCTTGGTTGGCCAAAAAGGGCGTATGCGTTTTTTCCTGAATATATTCAGGAAAAAACGCATACGCCCTTTTTGGCCAAGTGCATCATTGTGGACGTTCTGCCTCTTTTCCTATGTTTTCAATGCAATTCCAGTCTACCTCCTGAAATCGGTTTCCTGCAATTCTGCCCCGCTTTCAAGTCCTCTTGGCAGCCTTACTTCAGTCTATTTTTGGACGATAGCTGTCATTTATAACTCTGCAGGTTTGTGAATTACAGTGCCCCTGAGCTCCTTTCTTCAACTCGCTTTCTTGTGACCTGGCCGCAATACTGCAGGATGTCTTCAGGCCCTAATCTGGTTCTGGCACGGCACGCTGAGCCTTTGGTTAATTCCTCTTCCTGGTGGGAAATGAGAGTTAAATTTGCCCATCCAGAGACCTCCAGCTAGTCTTTCATTGGTTCTCGCTATTCCTGTTCATCTTCCACAGAAATTGCAAACTGGGCCAAACAGGAGGTTAAAGGGACTGACTCTCCAAGTCGGGAGAGTGTTAGTAAAGCGTCTGGAATGTTGCACCCGAGTACCAGGGTACGAAAACTGAGACATATTTGAACACGTCTCCCGATCACATGGTTGATCATACTCTAGGTTCCACATGCATGTTTTAGCTGAAGGAAGAATACCTTAAACCTGGGTAGGTGAAACCCGTGGAATGGGTACCATACAATATGACTTCAAAGGGTCTTCATTTGCTCACCGAACCTCTCCAATCCTATCACTGCTGCGTTTATGCCCCTGTACACATGCTTGATTCTCTTTCGGAGACATAGCAATCCATAGGTTTTAAGATACTTACTAGTCAGGTACATTCTTAGGCGTTTAATATGCGGTGTTGTGTCCATTTCATTGAGCAAGGAGTAGCTCTTGTCTATTCCATATTTGGCTTAAGGAACTTTATCTGTGCTCATTTCAATCTCTGGTTTTAGGCAGCACCCCAACTCACATTTACCCTTAAGCAAGCATAAGTTGGTTTTCTAAATTTGAGACCCTGTTCTGTTCTGTAATTCAGTTCCTGTGTAGCCAAGTTTCCATTCCGTGTATTACTGATATCTTATGATGTTTCTTTTTCTGTGTGACTTATTTTAGTTAGAATCATCATACCTGAATTCACTCATTGTGCTGCTAAGGGCCTGATGACATAGATTTCATTGCTGAGTGATATTGCTTTGTAAGTGAATACCACAACTTCTTTATCCATTTTTCACTTTCTGCGATGTTGAACTTGTACTGTAAACGAGGTTCTTGTAAACAGAGCCATTCCAAACTTTGGGGTGGCTGTGTCTTTTTGATTTTAATTTCCCTAAGCTATAGGACCATAAGTGGCAGTGCCCTAGGCTCTGTTGCTTTGTTTTTTAGATGTTTCAGGAAACACCATACACTTCTCCCGTGTGGTTGTTGGCAATTTACATCCCGCCCATCAGCATAACAAGGCTCCCAGTTCTCCATGGCCTGTCCTGCCTTTCTGGATTTTACACTTTTTTCAGATGGCCCTTTTGACCGGGGGGAAGTGAGACTTCATTGTAGTGCAGATTTCCTTTGCAAGCTTGCTTGGTTGGCCAAAAAGTGCGTATGCGTTTTTTCCTGAATATATTCAGGAAAAAACGCATACGCCCTTTTTGGCCAAGTGCATCATTGTGGACGTTCTGCCTCTTTTCCTATGCTTTCAATGCAATTCCAGTCTACCTCCTGAAATCGGTTTCCTGCAATTCTGCCCCGCTTTCAAGTCCTCTTGGCAGCCTTACTTCAGTCTATTTTTGGACGATAGCTGTCATTTATAACTCTGTAGGTTTGTGAATTACAGTGCCCTTGAGCTCCTTTCTTCAACTCGCTTTCTTGTGACCTGGCCGCAACACCGCAGGATGGCTTCAGGCCCTAATCTGGTTCCGGCCCGGCATGCTGAGCCCTTGGTTATTTCCTCTTCCTGGTGGGAAATGAGAGTTAAATTTGCCCGTCCAGACACCTCCAGCTAGCCTCTCATTGGTTCTCGCTATTCCTGTTCATCTTCCGCAGAAATTGCAAACTGGGCCAAACAGGAGGTTAAAGGGACTGACTCTCCAAGTCGGGAGAGTGTTAGTAAAGCGTCTGGAATGTTGCACCCGAGTACCAGGGGAGGAAAACTGAGACATATTTGAACACGTCTCCCGTTCACATGGTTGATCATACTCTGGGTTCCACATGCATGTTTTAGCTGAAGGAAGAATACCTTAAACCTGGAGAGTTGAGACCCGTGGAATGGGTACCATGCAATATGACTTCAAAGGGTTTTCATTTGCTCACCGAACCTCTCCAATCCTATCACTGCTGCGTTTATGCCCCTGTACACACGCTTGATTCTCTTTTGGAGACATAGCAATCCATAGGTTTTAAGATACTTACTAGTCAGGTACATTCTTAGGCGTTTAATATGCGGTGTTGAGTCCATTTCGTTGAGCAAGGAGTAGCTCTTGTCTATTCCATATTTGGCTTAAGGAACTTTATCTGTGCTCATTTCAATCTCTGGTTTTATGCAGCACCCCAACTCACCTTTCCCCTTAAGCAAGCATAAGTTGGTTTTCTAAATTTGAGACCCTGTTCTGTTCTGTAATTCAGATCCTGTGTAGCCAAGTTTACATTCCGTGTATTAGTGATATCTTACGATGTTTCTTTTTCTGTGTGACTTATTTCAGTTAGAATCATCGTACCTGAATCCACTCATTATGCTGCTACGGGCCTGATGACATAGATTTCATTGCTGAGTGATACTGCATTGTACGTAAGTACCACAAGTTCTTTATCCATTTTTCACTTTCTGTGATATTGAACTTGTACGGTAAACGAGGTTCTTGTAAACAGAGCCGTTCCAAACTTTGGGGTGGCTGTGTCTTTTTGATTTTAATTTCCCTAAGCTATAGAACCATAAGTGGAAGTGCCCTAGGCTCTGTTGCTTTGTTTTTTAGATGTTTCAGGAAACACCATACACTTCTCCTGAGGGTCTGTTGGCAGTTTACATCCCGCCCATCAGCATAACAAGGCTCCCAGTTCTCCATGGCCTGTCCTGCCTTTCTGGATTTTACACTTTTTTCAGATGGCCCTTTTGACCGGGGGGAAGTGAGACTTCATTGTAGTGCAGATTTCTTTGCAAGCTTGCTTGGTTGGCCAAAAAGGGCGTATGCGTTTTTTCCTGAATATATTCAGGAAAAAACGCATACGCCCTTTTTGGCCAAGTGCATCATTGTGGACGTTCTGCCTCTTTTCCTATGCTTTCAATGCAATTCCAGTCTACCTCCTGAAATCGGTTTCCTGCAATTCTGCCCCGCTTTCAAGTCCTCTTGGCAGCCTTACTTCAGTCTATTTTTGGATGATAGCTGTCATTTATAACTCTGCAGGTTTGTGAATTACAGTGCCCCTGAGCTCCTTTCTTCAACTCGCTTTCTTGTGACCTGGCCGCAACACCGCAGGATGTCTTCAGGCCCTAATCTGGTTCTGGCACGGTACGCTGAGCCTTTGGTTAATTCCTCTTCCTGGTGGGAAATGAGAGTTAAATTTGCCCATCCAGACACCTCCAGCTAGTCTCTCATTGGTTCTCGCTATTCCTGTTCATCTTCCACAGAAATTGCAAACTGGGCCAAACAGGAGGTTAAAGGGACTGACTCTCCAAGTCGGGAGAGTGTTAGTAAAGCGTCTGGAATGTTGCACCCGAGTACCAGGGTACGAAAACTGAGACATATTTGAACACGTCTCCCGATCACATGGTTGATCATACTCTGGGTTCCACATGCATGTTTTAGCTGAAGGAAGAATACCTAAAACCTGGGTAGTTGAAACCCGTGGAATGGGTACCATGCAATATGACTTTAAAGGGTCTTCATTTGCTCACCGAACATCTCCAATCCTATCACTGCTGCGTTTATGCCCCTGTACACATGCTTGATTCTCTTTCGGAGACATAGCAATCCATAGGTTTTAAGATACTTACTAGTCAGGTACATTCTTAGGCGTTTAATATGCGGTGTTGAGTCCATTTCGTTGAGCAAGGAGTAGCTCTTGTCTATTCCATATTTGGCTTAAGGAACTTTATCTGTGCTCATTTCAACCTCTGGTTTTATGCAGCACCCCAACTCACCTTTACCCTTAAGCAAGCATAAGTTGGTTTTCTAAATTTGAGACCCTGTTCTGTTCTGTAATTCAGTTCCTGTGTAGCCAAGTTTACATTCCGTGTATTACTGATATCTTATGATGTTTCTTTTTCTGTGTGACTTATTTCAGTTAGAATCATCGTACCTGAATCCACTCATGATGCTGCTACGGGCCTGATGACATAGATTTCATTGCTGAGTGATACTGCATTGTACGTAAGTACCACAAGTACTTTATCCATTTTTCACTTTCTGTGATATTGAACTTGTACGGTAAACGAGGTTCTTGTAAACAGAGGCGTCCCAAACTTTGGGGTGGCTGTGTCTTTTTGATTTTAATTTCCCTAAGCTATAGGACCATAAGTGGAAGTGCCCTAGGCTCTGTTGTTTTCTTTTTTAGATGTTTCAGGAAACACCATACACTTCTCCCGAGTGTCTGTTGGCAATTTACATCCCGCCCATCAGCATAACAAGGCTCCCAGTTCTCCATGGCCTGTCCTGCCTTTCTGGATTTTACCCTTTTTTCAGATGGCCCTTTTGACCGGGGGGAAGTGAGACTTCATTGTAGTGCAGATTTCCTTTGCAAGTTTGCTTGGTTGGCCAAAAAGGGCGTATGCGTTTTTTCCTGAATATATTCAGGAAAAAACGCATACGCACTTTTTGGCCAAGTGCATCATTGTGGACGTTCTGCCTCTTTTCCTATGCTTTCAATGCAATTCCAGTCTACCTCCTGAAATCGGTTCCCTGCAATTCTGCCCCGCTTTCAAGTCCTCTTGGCAGCCTTACTTCAGTCTATTTTTGGACGATAGCTGTCATTTATAACTCTGCAGGTTTGTGAATTACAGTGCCCCTGAGCTCCTTTCTTCAACTCGCTTTCTTGTGACCTGGCCGCAACACCGCAGGATGGCTTCAGGCCCTAATCTGGTTCCGGCCCGGCATGCTGAGCCTTTGGTTAATTCCTCTTCCTGGTGGGAAATGAGAGTTAAATTTGCCCGTCCAGACACCTGCAGCTAGTCTCTCATTGGTTCTCGCTATTCCTGTTCATCTTCCGCAGAAATTGCAAACTGGGCCAAACAGGAGGTTAAAGGGACTGACTCTCCAAGTCGGGAGAGTGTTAGTAAAGCGTCTGGAATGTTGCACCCGAGTACCAGGGTACGAAAACTGAGACATATTTGAACACGTCTCCCGATCACATGGTTGATCATACTCTAGGTTCCACATGCATGTTTTAGCTGAAGGAAGAATACCTTAAACCTGGGTAGGTGAAACCCGTGGAATGGGTACCATGCAATATGACTTCAAAGGGTCTTCATTTGCTCACCAAACCTCTCCAATCCTATCACTGCTGCGTTTATGCCCCTGTACACATGCTTGATTCTCTTTCGGAGACATAACAATCCATAGGTTTTAAGATACTTACTAGTCAGTTACATTCTTAGGCGTTTAATATGCGGTGTTGAGTCCATTTCGTTGAGCAAGGAGTAGCTCTTGTCTATTCCATATTTGGCTTAAGGAACTTTATCTGTGCTCATTTCAATCTCTGGTTTTATGCAGCACCCCAACTCACCTTTACCCTTAAGCAAGCATAAGTTGGTTTTCTGAATTTGAGACCCTGTTCTGTTCTGTAATTCAGTTCCTGTGTAGCCAAGTTTCCATTCTGTGTATTACTGATATCTTATGATGTTTCTTTTTCTGTGTGACTTATTTCAGTTAGAATCATCATACCTGAATCCACTCATTGTGCTGCTAAGGGCCTGATGACATAGATTTCATTGCTGAGTGATATTGCTTTGTAAGTGAATACCACAACTTCTTTCTCCATTTTTCACTTTCTGCGATGTTGAACTTGTACTGTAAACGAGGTTCTTGTAAACAGAGCCGTTCCAAACTTTGGGGTGGCTGTGTCTTTTTGATTTTAATTTCCCTAAGCTATAGGACCATAAGTGGAAGTGCCCTAGGCTCTGTTGCTTTGTTTTTTAGATGTTTCAGGAAACACCATACACTTCTCCCAAGTGTCTGTTGGCAATTTACATCCCGCCCATCAGCATAACAAGGCTCCCAGTTCTCCATGGCCTGTCCTGCCTTTCTGGACTTTACACTTTTTTCAGATGGCCCTTTTGACCGGGGGGAAGTGAGACTTCATTGTAGTGCAGATTTCCTTTGCAAGCTTGCTTGGTTGGCCAAAAAGGGCGTATGCGTTTTTTCCTGAATATATTCAGGAAAAAACGCATACGCCCTTTTTGGCCAAGTGCATCATTGTGGACGTTCTGACTCTTTTCCTATGCTTTCAATGCAATTCCAGTCTACCTCCTGAAATGGGTTTCCTGCAATTCTGCCGCGCTTTCAAGTCCTCTTGGCAGCCTTCCTTCAGTCTATTTTTGGACGATAGCTGTCATTTATAACTCTGCAGGTTTGTGAATTACAGTGCCCCTGAGCTCCTTTCTTCAACTCGCTTTCTTGTGACCTGGCCGCAACACCGCAGGATGGCTTCAGGCCCTAATCTGGTTCTGGCACGGCACGCTGAGCCTTTGGTTAATTCCTCTTCCTGGTGGGAAATGAGAGTTAAATTTGCCCGTCCAGACACCTCCAGCTAGTCTCTCATTGGTTCTCGCTATTCCTGTTCATCTTCCGCAGAAATTGCAAACTGGGCCAAACAGGAGGTTAAAGGCGCTGACTCTCCAAGTGGGGAGAGTGTTAGTAAAGCGTCTGGAATGTTGCACCCGAGTACCAGGGGAGGAAAACTGAGACATATTTGAACACGTCTCCCGATCACATGGTTGATCATACTCTGGGTTCCACATGCATGTTTTAGCTGAAGGAAGAATACCTTAAACCTGGGTAGTTGAAACCCGTGGAATGGGTACCATGCAATATGACTTCAAAGGGTCTTCATTTGCTCACCGAACCTCTCCAATCCTATCACTGCTGCGTTTATGCCCCTGTACACATGCTTGATTCTCTTTCGGAGACATAGCAATCCCTAGGTTTTAAGATACTTACTAGTCAGGTACATTCTTAGGCGTTTAATATGTGGTGTTGAGTCCATTTCATTGAGCTAGGAGTAGCTCTTGTCTATGCCATATTTGGCTTAAGGAACTTTATCTGTGCTCATTTCAATCTCTGGTTTTATGCAGCAACCCAGCTCACCTTTCCCCTTAAGCAAGCATAAGTTGGTTTTCTAAATTTGAGAACCTGTTCTGATTTGGAATTCAGTTCCTGTGTAGCCAAGTTTACATTCCGTGTATTAGTGATATCTTATGATGTTTCTTTTTCTGTGTGACTTATTTCAGTTAGAATCATCGTACCTGAATCTACTCATTATGCTGCTACGGGCCTGATGACATAGATTTCATTGCTGAGTGATACTGCATTGTACGTAAGTACCACAAGTTCTTTATCCATTTTTCACTTTCTGTGATATTGAACTTGTACGGTAAACGAGGTTCTTGTAAACAGAGGCGTCCCAAACTTTGCGGTGGCTGTGTCTTTTTGATTTTAATTTCCCTAAGCTATAGGACCATAAGTGGAAGTGCCCTAGGCTCTGTTGCTTTGTTTTTTAGATGTTTCAGGAAACACCATACACTTCTCCCGAGTGTCTGTTGGCAATTTACATCCCGCCCATCAGCATAACAAGGCTCCCAGTTCTCCATGGCCTGTCCTGCCTTTCTGGATTTTACCCTTTTTTCAGATGGCCCTTTTGACCGGGGGGAAGTGAGACTTCATTGTAGTGCAGATTTCCTTTGCAAGTTTGCTTGGTTGGCCAAAAAGGGCGTATGCGTTTTTTCCTGAATATATTCAGGAAAAAACGCATACGCCCTTTTTGGCCAAGTGCATCATTGTGGACGTTCTGCCTCTTTTCCTATGCTTTCAATGCAATTCCAGTCTACCTCCTGAAATCGGTTTCCTGCAATTCTGCCCCGCTTTCAAGTCCTCTTGGCAGCCTTACTTCAGTCTATTTTTGGACGATAGCTGTCATTTATAACTCTGCAGGTTTGTGAATTACAGTGCCCCTGAGCTCCTTTCTTCAACTCGCTTTCTTGTGACCTGGCCACAACACCGCAGGATGACTTCAGGCCCTAATCTGGTTCCGGCACGGCACGCTGAGCCTCTGGTTATTTCCTCTTCCTGGTGGGAAATGAGAGTTAAATTTGCCCGTCCAGACACCTCCAGCTAGCCTCTCATTGGTTCTCGCTATTCCTGTTCATCTTCCGCAGAAATTGCAAACTGGCCCAAACAGGAGGTTAAAGGCACTGACTCTCCAAGTGGGGAGAGTGTTAGTAAAGCGTCTGGAATGTTGCACCCGAGTACCAGGGGAGGAAAACTGAGACATATTTGAACACGTCTCCCGATCACATGGTTGATCATACTCTGGGTTCCACATGCATGTTTTAGCTGAAGGAAGAATACCTTAAACCTGGAGAGTTGAGACCCGTGGAATGGGTACCATGCAATATGACTTCAAAGGGTTTTCATTTGCTCACCGAACCTCTCCAATCCTATCACTGCTGCGTTTATGCCCCTGTACACACGCTTGATTCTCTTTTGGAGACATAGCAATCCATAGGTTTTAAGATACTTACTAGTCAGGTACATTCTTAGGCGTTTAATATGCGGTGTTGAGTCCATTTCGTTGAGCAAGGAGTAGCTCTTGTGTATTCCATATTTGGCTTAAGGAACTTTATCTGTGCTCATTTCAATCTCTGGTTTTATGCAGCACCCCAACTCACCTTTCCCCTTAAGCAAGCATAAGTTGGTTTTCTAAATTTGAGACCCTGTTCTGTTCTGTAATTCAGATCCTGTGTAGCCAAGTTTACATTCCGTGTATTAGTGATATCTTACGATGTTTCTTTTTCTGTGTGACTTATTTCAGTTAGAATCATCGTACCTGAATCCACTCATTATGCTGCTACGGGCCTGATGACATAGATTTCATTGCTGAGTGATACTGCATTGTACGTAAGTACCACAAGTTCTTTATCCATTTTTCACTTTCTGTGATATTGAACTTGTACGGTAAACGAGGTTCTTGTAAACAGAGCCGTTCCAAACTTTGGGGTGGCTGTGTCTTTTTGATTTTAATTTCCCTAAGCTATAGAACCATAAGTGGAAGTGCCCTAGGCTCTGTTGCTTTGTTTTTTAGATGTTTCAGGAAACACCATACACTTCTCCTGAGGGTCTGTTGGCAGTTTACATCCCGCCCATCAGCATAACAAGGCTCCCAGTTCTCCATGGCCTGTCCTGCCTTTCTGGATTTTACACTTTTTTCAGATGGCCCTTTTGACCGGGGGGAAGTGAGACTTCATTGTAGTGCAGATTTCCTTTGCAAGCTTGCTTGGTTGGCCAAAAAGGGCGTATGCGTTTTTTCCTGAATATATTCAGGAAAAAACGCATACGCCCTTTTTGGCCAAGTGCATCATTGTGGACGTTCTGCCTCTTTTCCTATGCTTTCAATGCAATTCCAGTCTACCTCCTGAAATAGGTTTCCTGCAATTCTGCCCCGCTTTCAAGTCCTCTTGGCAGCCTTACTTCAGTATATTTTTGGACGATAGCTGTCATTTATAACTCTGCAGGTTTGTGAATTACAGTGCCCCTGAGCTCCTTTCTTCAACTCGCTTTCTTGTGACCTGGCCGCAACACCGCAGGATGTCTTCAGGCCCTAATCTGGTTCTGGCACGGTACGCTGAGCCTTTGGTTAATTCCTCTTCCTGGTGGGAAATGAGAGTTAAATTTGCCCATCCAGACACCTCCAGCTAGTCTCTCATTGGTTCTCGCTATTCCTGTTCATCTTCCACAGAAATTGCAAACTGGGCCAAACAGGAGGTTAAAGGGACTGACTCTCCAAGTCGGGAGAGTGTTAGTAAAGCGTCTGGTATGTTGCACCCGAGTACCAGGGTACGAAAACTGAGACATATTTGAACACGTCTCCCGATCACATGGTTGATCATACTCTGGGTTCCACATGCATGTTTTAGCTGAAGGAAGAATACCTAAAACCTGGGTAGTTGAAACCCGTGGAATGGGTACCATGAAATATGACTTTAAAGGGTCTTCATTTGCTCACCGAACATCTCCAATCCTATCACTGCTGCGTTTATGCCCCTGTACACATGCTTGATTCTCTTTCGGAGACATAGCAATCCATAGGTTTTAAGATACTTACTAGTCAGGTACATTCTTAGGCGTTTAATATGCGGTGTTGAGTCCATTTCGTTGAGCAAGGAGTAGCTCTTGTCTATTCCATATTTGGCTTAAGGAACTTTATCTGTGCTCATTTCAACCTCTGGTTTTATGCAGCACCCCAACTCACCTTTACCCTTAAGCAAGCATAAGTTGGTTTTCTAAATTTGAGACCCTGTTCTGTTCTGTAATTCAGTTCCTGTGTAGCCAAGTTTACATTCCGTGTATTACTGATATCTTATGATGTTTCTTTTTCTGTGTGACTTATTTCAGTTAGAATCATCGTACCTGAATCCACTCATGATGCTGCTACGGGCCTGATGACATAGATTTCATTGCTGAGTGATACTGCATTGTACGTAAGTACCACAAGTACTTTATCCATTTTTCACTTTCTGTGATATTGAACTTGTACGGTAAACGAGGTTCTTGTAAACAGAGGCGTCCCAAACTTTGGGGTGGCTGTGTCTTTTTGATTTTAATTTCCCTAAGCTATAGGACCATAAGTGGAAGTGCCCTAGGCTCTGTTGTTTTCTTTTTTAGATGTTTCAGGAAACACCATACACTTCTCCCGAGTGTCTGTTGGCAATTTACATCCCGCCCATCAGCATAACAAGGCTCCCAGTTCTCCATGGCCTGTCCTGCCTTTCTGGATTTTACACTTTTTTCAGATGGCCCTTTTGACCGGGGGGAAGTGAGACTTCATTGTAGTGCAGATTTCCTTTGCAAGTTTGCTTGGTTGGCCAAAAAGGGCGTATGCGTTTTTTCCTGAATATATTCAGGAAAAAACGCATACGCACTTTTTGGCCAAGTGCATCATTGTGGACGTTCTGCCTCTTTTCCTATGCTTTCAATGCAATTCCAGTCTACCTCCTGAAATCGGTTCCCTGCAATTCTGCCCCGCTTTCAAGTCCTCTTGGCAGCCTTACTTCAGTCTATTTTTGGACGATAGCTGTCATTTATAACTCTGCAGGTTTGTGAATTACAGTGCCCCTGAGCTCCTTTCTTCAACTCGCTTTCTTGTGACCTGGCCGCAACACCGCAGGATGGCTTCAGGCCCTAATCTGGTTCCGGCCCGGCATGCTGAGCCTTTGGTTAATTCCACTTCCTGGTGGGAAATGAGAGTTAAATTTGCCCGTCCAGACACCTGCAGCTAGTCTCTCATTGGTTCTCGCTATTCCTGTTCATCTTCCGCAGAAATTGCAAACTGGGCCAAACAGGAGGTTAAAGGGACTGACTCTCCAAGTCGGGAGAGTGTTAGTAAAGCGTCTGGAATGTTGCACCCGAGTACCAGGGTACGAAAACTGAGACATATTTGAACACGTCTCCCGATCACATGGTTGATCATACTCTAGGTTCCACATGCATGTTTTAGCTGAAGGAAGAATACCTTAAACCTGGGTAGGTGAAACCCGTGGAATGGGTACCATGCAATATGACTTCAAAGGGTCTTCATTTGCTCACCGAACCTCTCCAATCCTATCACTGCTGCGTTTATGCCCCTGTACACATGCTTGATTCTCTTTCGGAGACATAACAATCCATAGGTATTAAGATACTTACTAGTCAGTTACATTCTTAGGCGTTTAATATGCGGTGTTGAGTCCATTTCGTTGAGCAAGGAGTAGCTCTTGTCTATTCCATATTTGGCTTAAGGAACTTTATCTGTGCTCATTTCAATCTCTGGTTTTATGCAGCACCCCAACTCACCTTTACCCTTAAGCAAGCATAAGTTGGTTTTCTGAATTTGAGACCCTGTTCTGTTCTGTAATTCAGTTCCTGTGTAGCCAAGTTTCCATTCTGTGTATTACTGATATCTTATGATGTTTCTTTTTCTGTGTGACTTATTTCAGTTAGAATCATCATACCTGAATCCACTCATTGTGCTGCTACGGGCCTGATGACATAGATTTCATTGCTGAGTGATATTGCTTTGTAAGTGAATACCACAACTTCTTTCTCCATTTTTCACTTTCTGCGATGTTGAACTTGTACTGTAAACGAGGTTCTTGTAAACAGAGCCGTTCCAAACTTTGGGGTGGCTGTGTCTTTTTGATTTTAATTTCCCTAAGCTATAGGACCATAAGTGGAAGTGCCCTAGGCTCTGTTGCTTTGTTTTTTAGATGTTTCAGGAAACACCATACACTTCTCCCAAGTGTCTGTTGGCAATTTACATCCCGCCCATCAGCATAACAAGGCTCCCAGTTCTCCATGGCCTGTCCTGCCTTTCTGGACTTTACACTTTTTTCAGATGGCCCTTTTGACCGGGGGGAAGTGAGACTTCATTGTAGTGCAGATTTCCTTTGCAAGCTTGCTTGGTTGGCCAAAAAGGGCGTATGCGTTTTTTCCTGAATATATTCAGGAAAAAACGCATACGCCCTTTTTGGCCAAGTGCATCATTGTGGACGTTCTGACTCTTTTCCTATGCTTTCAATGCAATTCCAGTCTACCTCCTGAAATGGGTTTCCTGCAATTCTGCCGCGCTTTCAAGTCCTCTTGGCAGCCTTCCTTCAGTCTATTTTTGGACGATAGCTGTCATTTATAACTCTGCAGGTTTGTGAATTACAGTGCCCCTGAGCTCCTTTCTTCAACTCGCTTTCTTGTGACCTGGCCGCAACACCGCAGGATGGCTTCAGGCCCTAATCTGGTTCTGGCACGGCACGCTGAGCCTTTGGTTAATTCCTCTTCCTGGTGGGAAATGAGAGTTAAATTTGCCCGTCCAGACACCTCCAGCTAGTCTCTCATTGGTTCTCGCTATTCCTGTTCATCTTCCGCAGAAATTGCAAACTGGGCCAAACAGGAGGTTAAAGGGACTGACTCTCCAAGTCGGGAGAGTGTTAGTAAAGCGTCTGGAATGTTGCACCCGAGTACCAGGGTACGAAAACTGAGACATATTTGAACACGTCTCCCGATCACATGGTTGATCATACTCTAGGTTCCACATGCATGTTTTAGCTGAAGGAAGAATACCTTAAACCTGGGTAGGTGAAACCCGTGGAATGGGTACCATGCAATATGACTTCAAAGGGTCTTCATTTGCTCACCGAACCTCTCCAATCCTATCACTGCTGCGTTTATGCCCCTGTACACATGCTTGATTCTCTTTCGGAGACATAACAATCCATAGGTATTAAGATACTTACTAGTCAGTTACATTCTTAGGCGTTTAATATGCGGTGTTGAGTCCATTTCGTTGAGCAAGGAGTAGCTCTTGTCTATTCCATATTTGGCTTAAGGAACTTTATCTGTGCTCATTTCAATCTCTGGTTTTATGCAGCACCCCAACTCACCTTTACCCTTAAGCAAGCATAAGTTGGTTTTCTGAATTTGAGACCCTGTTCTGTTCTGTAATTCAGTTCCTGTGTAGCCAAGTTTCCATTCTGTGTATTACTGATATCTTATGATGTTTCTTTTTCTGTGTGACTTATTTCAGTTAGAATCATCATACCTGAATCCACTCATTGTGCTGCTAAGGGCCTGATGACATAGATTTCATTGCTGAGTGATATTGCTTTGTAAGTGAATACCACAACTTCTTTCTCCATTTTTCACTTTCTGCGATGTTGAACTTGTACTGTAAACGAGGTTCTTGTAAACAGAGCCGTTCCAAACTTTGGGGTGGCTGTGTCTTTTTGATTTTAATTTCCCTAAGCTATAGGACCATAAGTGGAAGTGCCCTAGGCTCTGTTGCTTTGTTTTTTAGATGTTTCAGGAAACACCATACACTTCTCCCAAGTGTCTGTTGGCAATTTACATCCCGCCCATCAGCATAACAAGGCTCCCACTTCTCCATGGCCTGTCCTGCCTTTCTGGACTTTACACTTTTTTCAGATGGCCCTTTTGACCGGGGGGAAGTGAGACTTCATTGTAGTGCAGATTTCCTTTGCAAGCTTGCTTGGTTGGCCAAAAAGGGCGTATGCGTTTTTTCCTGAATATATTCAGGAAAAAACGCATACGCCCTTTTTGGCCAAGTGAATCATTGTGGACGTTCTGACTCTTTTCCTATGCTTTCAATGCAATTCCAGTCTACCTCCTGAAATGGGTTTCCTGCAATTCTGCCGCAATTTCAAGTCCTCTTGGCAGCCTTCCTTCAGTCTATTTTTGGACGATAGCTGTCATTTATAACTCTGCAGGTTTGTGAATTACAGTGCCCCTGAGCTCCTTTCTTCAACTCGCTTTCTTGTGACCTGGCCGCAACACCGCAGGATGGCTTCAGGCCCTAATCTGGTTCTGGCACGGCACGCTGAGCCTTTGGTTAATTCCTCTTCCTGGTGGGAAATGAGAGTTAAATTTGCCCGTCCAGACACCTCCAGCTAGTCTCTCATTGGTTCTCGCTATTCCTGTTCATCTTCCGCAGAAATTGCAAACTGGGCCAAACAGGAGGTTAAAGGCGCTGACTCTCCAAGTGGGGAGAGTGTTAGTAAAGCATCTGGAATGTTGCACCCGAGTACCAGGGGAGGAAAACTGAGACATATTTGAACACGTCTCCCGATCACATGGTTGATCATACTCTGGGTTCCACATGCATGTTTTAGCTGAAGGAAGAATACCTTAAACCTGGGTAGTTGAAACCCGTGGAATGGGTACCATGCAATATGACTTCAAAGGGTCTTCATTTGCTCACCGAACCTCTCCAATCCTATCACTGCTGCGTTTATGCCCCTGTACACATGCTTGATTCTCTTTCGGAGACATAGCAATCCCTAGGTTTTAAGATACTTACTAGTCAGGTACATTCTTAGGCGTTTAATATGTGGTGTTGAGTCCATTTCGTTGAGCAAGGAGTAGCTCTTGTCTATTCCATATTTGGCTTAAGGAACTTTATCTGTGCTCATTTCAATCTCTGGTTTTATGCAGCAACCCAGCTCACCGTTCCCCTTAAGCAAGCATAAGTTGGTTTTCTAAATTTGAGAACCTGTTCTGATTTGGAATTCAGTTCCTGTGTAGCCAAGTTTACATTCCGTGTATTACTGATATCTTATGATGTTTCTTTTTCTGTGTGACTTATTTCAGTTAGAATCATCGTACCTGAATCTACTCATTATGCTGCTACGGGCCTGATGACATAGATTTCATTGCTGAGTGATACTGCATTGTACGTAAGTACCACAAGTTCTTTATCCATTTTTCACTTTCTGTGATATTGAACTTGTACGGTAAACGAGGTTCTTGTAAACAGAGGCGTCCCAAACTTTGCGGTGGCTGTGTCTTTTTGATTTTAATTTCCCTAAGCTATAGGACCATAAGTGGAAGTGCCCTAGGCTCTGTTGCTTTGTTTTTTAGATGTTTCAGGAAACACCATACACTTCTCCCGAGTGTCTGTTGGCAATTTACATCCCGCCCATCAGCATAACAAGGCTCCCAGTTCTCCATGGCCTGTCCTGCCTTTCTGGATTTTACCCTTTTTTCAGATGGCCCTTTTGACCGGGGGGAAGTGAGACTTCATTGTAGTGCAGATTTCCTTTGCAAGTTTGCTTGGTTGGCCAAAAAGGGCGTATGCGTTTTTTCCTGAATATATTCAGGAAAAAACGCATACGCCCTTTTTGGCCAAGTGCATCATTGTGGACGTTCTGCCTCTTTTCCTATGCTTTCAATGCAATTCCAGTCTACCTCCTGAAATGGGTTCCCTGCAATTCTGCCCCGCTTTCAAGTCCTCTTGGCAGCCTTACTTCAGTCTATTTTTGGACGATAGCTGTCATTTATAACTCTGCAGGTTTGTGAATTACAGTGCCCCTGAGCTCCTTTCTTCAACTCGCTTTCTTGTGACCTCGCCCCAACACCGCAGGATGGCTTCAGGCCCTAATCTGGTTCCGACCCGGCATGCTGAGCCTTTGGTTAATTCCTCTTCCTGGTGGGAAATGAGAGTTAAATTTGCCCGTCCAGACACCTGCAGCTAGTCTCTCATTGGTTCTCGCTATTCCTGTTCATCTTCCGCAGAAATTGCAAACTGGGCCAAACAGGAGGTTAAAGGGACTGACTCTCCAAGTAGGGAGAGTGTTAGTAAAGCGTCTGGAATGTTGCACCCGAGTACCAGGGTACGAAAACTGAGACATATTTGAACACGTCTCCCGATCACATGGTTGATCATACTCTAGGTTCCACATGCATGTTTTAGCTGAAGGAAGAATACCTTAAACCTGGGTAGGTGAAACCCGTGGAATGGGTACCATGCAATATGACTTCAAAGGGTCTTCATTTGCTCACCGAACATCTCCAATCCTATCACTGCTGCGTTTATGCCCCTGTACACATGCTTGATTCTCTTTCGGAGACATAACAATCCATAGGTTTTAAGATACTTACTAGTCAGTTACATTCTTAGGCGTTTAATATGCGGTGTTGAGTCCATTTCGTTGAGCAAGGAGTAGCTCTTGTCTATTCCATATTTGGCTTAAGGAACTTTATCTGTGCTCATTTCAATCTCTGGTTTTATGCAGCACCCCAACTCACCTTTACCCTTAAGCAAGCATAAGTTGGTTTTCTGAATTTGAGACCCTGTTCTGTTCTGTAATTCAGTTCCTGTGTAGCCAAGTTTCCATTCTGTGTATTACTGATATCTTATGAGGTTTCTTTTTCTGTGTGACTTATTTCAGTTAGAATCATCATACCTGAATCCACTCATTGTGCTGCTAAGGGCCTGATGACATAGATTTCATTGCTGAGTGATATTGCTTTGTAAGTGAATACCACAACTTCTTTCTCCATTTTTCACTTTCTGCGATGTTGAACTTGTACTGTAAACGAGGTTCTTGTAAACAGAGCCGTTCCAAACTTTGGGGTGGCTGTGTCTTTTTGATTTTAATTTCCCTAAGCTATAGGACCATAAGTGGAAGTGCCCTAGGCTCTGTTGCTTTGTTTTTTAGATGTTTCAGGAAACACCATACACTTCTCCCAAGTGTCTGTTGGCAATTTACATCCCGCCCATCAGCATAACAAGGCTCCCAGTTCTCCATGGCCTGTCCTGCCTTTCTGGACTTTACACTTTTTTCAGATGGCCCTTTTGACCGGGGGGAAGTGAGACTTCATTGTAGTGCAGATTTCCTTTGCAAGGTTGCTTGGTTGGCCAAAAAGGGCGTATGCGTTTTTTCCTGAATATATTCAGGAAAAAACGCATACGCCCTTTTTGGCCAAGTGCATCATTGTGGACGTTCTGCCTCTTTTCCTATGCTTTCAATGCAATTCCAGTCTACCTCCTGAAATGGGTTTCCTGCAATTCTGCCCCGCTTTCAAGTCCTCTTGGCAGCCTTACTTCAGTCTATTTTTGGACGATAGCTGTCATTTATAACTCTGCAGGTTTGTGAATTACAGTGCCCCTGAGCTCCTTTCTTCAACTCGCTTTCTTGTGACCTGGCCGCAACACCGCAGGATGGCTTCAGGCCCTAATCTGGTTCTGGCACGGCACGCTGAGCCTTTGGTTAATTCCTCTTCCTGGTGGGAAATGAGAGTTAAATTTGCCCGTCCAGACACCTCCAGCTAGTCTCTCATTGGTTCTCGCTATTCCTGTTCATCTTCCGCAGAAATTGCAAACTGGGCCAAACAGGAGGTTAAAGGCGCTGACTCTCCAAGTGGGGAGAGTGTTAGTAAAGCGTCTGGAATGTTGCACCCGAGTACCAGGGGAGGAAAACTGAGACATATTTGAACACGTCTCCCGATCACATGGTTGATCATACTCTGGGTTCCACATGCATGTTTTAGCTGAAGGAAGAATACCTAAAACCTGGGTAGTTGAAACCCGTGGAATGGGTACCATGCAATATGACTTCAAAGGGTCTTCATTTGCTCACCGAACCTCTCCAATCCTATCACTGCTGCGTTTATTCCCCTGTACACATGCTTGATTCACTTTCGGAGACATAGCAATCCCTAGGTTTTAAGATACTTACTAGTCAGGTACATTCTTAGGCGTTTAATATGCGGTGTTGAGTCCATTTCGTTGAGCAAGGAGTAGCTCTTGTCTATTCCATATTTGGCTTAAGGAACTTTATCTGTGCTCATTTCAATCTCTGGTTTTATGCAGCAACCCAGCTCACCTTTCCCCTTAAGCAAGCATAAGTTGGTTTTCTAAATTTGAGAACCTGTTCTGTTTTGGAATTCAGTTCCTGTGTAGCCAAGTTTACATTCCGTGTATTACTGATATCTTATGATGTTTCTTTTTCTGTGTGACTTATTTCAGTTAGAATCATCATACCTGAATCCACTCATTGTGCTGCTACGGGCCTGATGACATAGATTTCATTGCTGAGTGATATTGCTTTGTAAGTAAATACCACAACTTCTTTATCCATTTTTCACTTTCTGCTATGTTGAACTTGTACGGTAAACGAGGTTCTTGTAAACAGAGGCGTCCCAAACTTTGGGGTGGCTGTGTCTTTTTGATTTTAATTTCCCTATGCTATAGGACCATAAGTGGCAGTGCCCTAGGCTCTGTTGCTTTGTTTTTTAGATGTTTCAGGAAACACCATACACTTCTCCTGAGTTTCTGTTGGTAATTTACATCCCACCCATCAGCATAACAAGGCTCCCAGTTCTCCATGGCCTGTCCTGCCTTTCTGGATTTTACACTTTTTTCAGATGGCCCTTTTGACCGGGGGGAAGTGAGACTTCATTGTAGTGCAGATTTCCTTTGCAAGCTTGCTTGGTTGGCCAAAAAGGGCGTATGCGTTTTTTCCTGAATATATTCAGGAAAAAACGCATACGCCCTTTTTGGCCAAGTGCATCATTGTGGACGTTCTGCCTCTTTTCCTATGCTTTCAATGCAATTCCAGTCTACCTCCTGAAATCGGTTTCCTGCAATTCTGCCCCGCTTTCAAGTCCTCTTGGCAGCCTTACTTCAGTCTATTTTTGGACGATAGCTGTCATTTATAACTCTGCAGGTTTGTGAATTACAGTGCCCCTGAGCTCCTTTCTTCAACTCGCTTTCTTGTGACCTGGCCGCAACACCGCAGGATGTCTTCAGGCCCTAATCTGGTTCTGGCACGGCACGCTGAGCCTTTGGTTATTTCCTCTTCCTGGTGGGAAATGAGAGTTAAATTTGCCCATCCAGACACCTCCAGCTAGTCTCTCATTGGTTCTCGCTATTCCTGTTCATCTTCCACAGAAACTGCAAACTGGGCCAAACAGGAGGTTAAAGGGACTGACTCTCCAAGTGGGGAGAGTGTTAGTAAAGCGTCTGGAATGTTGCACCCGAGTACCAGGGTACGAAAACTGAGACATATTTGAACACGTCTCCCGATCACATGGTTGATCATACTCTAGGTTCCACATGCATGTTTTAGCTGAAGGAAGAATACCTTAAACCTGGGTAGTTGAAACCCGTGGAATGGGTACCATGCAATATGACTTCAAAGGGTCTTCATTTGCTCACGAACCTCTCCAATCCTATCACTGCTGCGTTTATGCCCCTGTACACATGCTTGATTCTCTTTCGGAGACATAGCAATCCATAGGTTTTAAGATACTTACTAGTCAGGTACATTCTTAGGCGTTTAATATGCGGTGTTGAGTCCATTTCGTTGAGCAAGGAGTAGCTCTTGTCTATTCCATATTTGGCTTAAGGAACTTTATCTGTGCTCATTTCAATCTCTGGTTTTATGCAGCACCCCAACTCACCTTTCCCCTTAAGCAAGCATAAGTTGGTTTTCTAAATTTGAGACCCTGTTCTGTTCTGTAATTCAGTTCCTGTGTAGCCAAGTTTACATTCCGTGTATTACTGATATCTTATGATGTTTCTTTTTCTGTGTGACTTATTTCAGTTAGAATCATCATACCTGAATCCACTCATTGTGCTGCTAAGGGCCTGATGACATAGATTTCATTGCTGAGTGATATTGCTTTGTAAGTAAATACCACAACTTCTTTATCCATTTTTCACTTTCTGCGATGTTGAACTTGTACTGTAAACGAGGTTCTTGTAAACAGAGGCGTCCCAAACTTTGGGGTGGCTGTGTCTTTTTGATTTTAATTTCCCTAAGCTATAGGACCATAAGTGGCAGTGCCCTAGGTCTGTTGCTTTGTTTTTTAGATGTTTCAGGAAACACCATACACTTCTCCTGAGTGTCTGTTGGTAATTTACATCCCGCCCATCAGCATAACAAGGCTCCCAGTTCTCCATGGCCTGTCCTGCCTTTCTGGATTTTACACTTTTTTCAGATGGCCCTTTTGACCGGGGGGAAGTGAGACTTCATTGTAGTGCAGATTTCCTTTGCAAGCTTGCTTGGTTGGCCAAAAAGGGCGTATGCGTTTTTTCCTGAATATATTCAGGAAAAAACGCATACGCCCTTTTTGGCCAAGTGCATCATTGTGGACGTTCTGCCTCTTTTCCTATGCTTTCAATGCAATTCCAGTCTACCTCCTGAAATCGGTTTCCTGCAATACTGCCCCGCTTTCAAGTCCTCTTGGCAGCCTTACTTCAGTATATTTTTGGACGATAGCTGTCATTTATAACTCTGCAGGTTTGTGAATTACAGTGCCCCTGAGCTCCTTTCTTCAACTCGCTTTCTTGTGACCTGGCCGCAACACCGCAGGATGGCTTCAGGCCCTAATCTGGTTCCAGCACGGCACGCTGAGCCTTTGGTTAATTCCTCTTCCTGGTGGGAAATGAGAGTTAAATTTGCCCGTCCAGACACCTCCAGCTAGCCTCTCATTGGTTCTCGCTATTCCTGTTCATCTTCCGCAGAAATTGCAAACTGGGCCAAACAGGAGGTTAAAGGGACTGACTCTCCAAGTGGGGAGAGTGTTAGTAAAGCGTCTGGAATGTTGCACCCGAGTACCAGGGTACGAAAACTGGGACATATTTGAACACGTCTCCCGATCACGTGGTTGATCATACTCTAGGTTCCACATGCATGTTTTAGCTGAAGGAAGAATACCTAAAACCTGGGTAGTTGAAACCCGTGGAATGGGTACCATGCAATATGACTTCAAAGGGTCTTCATTTGCTCACGAACCTCTCCAATCCTATCACTGCTGCGTTTATGCCCCTGTACACATGCTTGATTCTCTTTCGGAGACATAGCAATCCATAGGTTTTAAGATACTTACTAGTCAGGTACATTCTTAGGCGTTTAATATGGGGTGTTGAGTTCATTTCGTTGAGCAAGGAGTAGCTCTTGTCTATTCCATATTTGGCTTAAGGAACTTTATCTGTGCTCATTTCAATCTCTGGTTTTATGCAGCACCCCAACTCACCTTTACCCTTAAGCAAGCATAAGTTGGTTTTCTAAATTTGAGACCCTGTTCTATTCTGTAATTCAGTTCCTGTGTAGCCAAGTTTACATTCCGTGTATTACTGATATCTTATGATGTTTCTTTTTCTTTGTGACTTATTTCAGTTAGAATCATCATACCTGAATCCACTCATTGTGCTGCTAAGGGCCTGATGACACAGATTTCATTGTTGAGTGATATTGCTTTGTAAGTAAATACCACAACTTCTTTACCCATTTTTCTCTTTCTGCGATGTTGAACTTGTACTGTAAACGAGGTTCTTGTAAACAGAGCCATTCCAAACTTTGGGGTGGCTGTGTCTTTTTGATTTTAATTTCCCTAAGCTATAGGACCATAAGTGGAAGTGCCCTAGGTTCTGTTGCTTTGTTTTTTAGATGTTTCAGGAAACACCATACACTTCTCCCGAGTGGTTGTTGGCAATTTACATCCCGCCCATCAGCATAACAAGGCTCCCAGTTCTCCATGGCCTGTCCTGCCTTTCTGGATTTTACACTTTTTTCAGATGGCCCTTTTGACCGGGGGGAAGTGAGACTTCATTGTAGTGCAGATTTCCTTTGCAAGCTTGCTTGGTTGGCCAAAAAGGGCGTATGCGTTTTTTCCTGAATATATTCAGGAAAAAACGCATACGCCCTTTTTGGCCAAGTGCATCATTGTGGACGTTCTGCCTCTTTTCCTATGCTTTCAATGCAATTCCAGTCTACCTCCTGAAATCGGTTTCCTGCAATACTGCCCCGCTTTCAAGTCCTCTTGGCAGCCTTACTTCAGTATATTTTTGGACGATAGCTGTCATTTATAACTCTGCAGGTTTGTGAATTACAGTGCCCCTGAGCTCCTTTCTTCAACTCGCTTTCTTGTGACCTGGCCGCAACACCGCAGGATGGCTTCAGGCCCTAATCTGGTTCCGGTACGGCACGCTGAGCCTTTGGTTATTTCCTCTTCCTGGTGGGAAATGAGAGTTAAATTTGCCCATCCAGACACCTCCAGCTAGTCTCTCATTGGTTCTCGCGATTCCTGTTCATCTTCCACAGAAATTGCAAACTGGGCCAAAGAGGAGGTTAAAGGGACTGACTCTCCAAGTGGGGAGAGTGTTAGTAAAGCGTCTGGAATGTTGCACCCGAGTACCAGGGTACGAAAACTAAGACATATTTGAACACGTCTCCCGATCACATGGTTGATCATACTGTAGGTTCCACATGCATGTTTTAGCTGAAGGAAGAATACCTTAAACCTGGGTAGTTGAAACTCGTGGAATGGGTACCATGCAATATGACTTCAAAGGGTCTTCATTTGCTCACGAACCTCTCCAATCCTATCACTGCTGCGTTTATGCCCCTGTACACATGCTTGATTCTCTTTCGGAGACATAGCAATCCATAGGTTTTAAGATACTTACTATTCAGGTACATTCTTAGGCGTTTAATATGCGGTGTTGAGTCCATTTCGTTGAGCAAGGAGTAGCTCTTGTCTATTCCATATTTGGCTTAAGGAACTTTATCTGTGCTCATTTCAATCTCTGGTTTTATGCAGCACCCCAACTCACCTTTCCCCTTAAGCAAGCATAAGTTGGTTTTCTAAATTTGAGACCCTGTTCTGTTCTGTAATTCAGTTCCTGTGTAGCCAAGTTTCCATTCCGTGTATTACTGATATCTTATGATGTTTCTTTTTCTGTGTGACTTATTTCAGTTAGAATCATCATACCTGAATCCACTCATTGTGCTGCTAAGGGCCTGATGACACAGATTTCATTGTTGAGTGATATTGCTTTGTAAGTAAATACCACAACTTCTTTACCCATTTTTCACTTTCTGCGATGTTGAACTTGTACTGTAAACGAGGTTCTTGTAAACAGAGCCGTTCCAAACTTTGGGGTGGCTGTGTCTTTTTGATTTTAATTTCCCTAAGCTATAGGACCATAAGTGGAAGTGCCCTAGGTTCTGTTGCTTTGTTTTTTAGATGTTTCAGGAAACACCATACACTTCTCCCGAGTGGTTGTTGGCAATTTACATCCCGCCCATCAGCATAACAAGGCTCCCAGTTCTCCATGGCCTGTCCTGCCTTTCTGGATTTTACACTTTTTTCAGATGGCCCTTTTGACCGGGGGGAAGTGAGACTTCATTGTAGTGCAGATTTCCTTTGCAAGCTTGCTTGGTTGGCCAAAAAGGGTGTATGCGTTTTTTCCTGAATATATTCAGGAAAAAACGCATACGCCCTTTTCGGCCAAGTGCATCATTGTGGACGTTCTGCCTCTTTCCCTATGCTTTCAATGCAATTCCAGTCTACCTCCTGAAATCGGTTTCCTGCAATTCTGCCCCGCTTTCAAGTCCTCTTGGCAGCCTTACTTCAGTCTATTTTTGGACGATAGCTGTCATTTATAACTCTGCAGGTTTGTGAATTACAGTGCCCCTGAGCTCCTTTCTTCAACTCGCTTTCTCGTGACCTGGCCGCAACACCGCAGGATGGCTTCAGGCCCTAATCTGGTTCCGGTACGGCACGCTGAGCCTTTGGTTATTTCCTCTTCCTGGTGGGAAATGAGAGTTAAATTTGCCCGTCCAGACACCTCCAGCTAGCCTCTCATTGGTTCTCGCTATTCCTGTTCATCTTCCGCAGAAATTGCAAACTGTGCCAAACAGGAGGTTAAAGGCGCTGACTCTCCAGGTGGGGAGAGTGTTAGTAAAGCGTCTGGAATGTTGCACCCGAGTACCAGGGGAGGAAAACTGAGACATATTTGAACACGTTTCCCAATCACATGGTTGATCATACTCTGGGTTCCACATGCATGTTTTAGCTGAAGGAAGAATACCTAAAACCTGGGTAGTTGAAACCCGTGGAATGGGTACCATGCAATAAGACTTCAAAGGGTCTTCATTTGCTCACCGAACCTCTCCAATCCTATCACTGCTGCGTTTATGCCCCTGTACACATGCTTGATTCCCTTTCGGAGACATAGCAATCCATAGGTTTTAAGATACTTACTAGTCAGGTACATTCTTAGGCGTTTAATATGCGGTGTTGAGTCCATTTCGTTGAGCAAGGAGTAGCTCTTGTCTATTCCATATTTGGCTTAAGGAACTTTATCTGTGCTCATTTCAATCTCTGGTTTTATGCAGCAACCCAACTCACCTTTCCCCTTAAGCAAGCATAAGTTGGTTTTCTAAATTTGAGAACCTGTTCTGTTTTGGAATTCAGTTCCTGTGTAGCCAAGTTTACATTCCGTGTATTAGTGATATCTTATGATGTTTCTTTTTCTGTGTGACTTATTTCAGTTAGAATCATCGTACCTGAATCTACTCATTATGCTGCTACGGGCCTGATGACATAGATTTCATTGCTGAGTGATACTGCATTGTACGTAAGTACCACAAGTTCTTTATCCATTTTTCACTTTCTGTGATATTGAACTTGTACGGTAAACGAGGTTCTTGTAAACAGAGGCGTCCCAAACTTTGGGGTGGCTGTGTCTTTTTGATTTTAATTTCCCTAAGCTATAGGACCATAAGTGGCAGTGCCCTAGGCTCTGTTGCTTTGTTTTTTAGATGTTTCAGGAAACACCATACACTTCTCCCGAGTGTCTGTTGGCAATTTACATCCCGCCCATCAGCATAACAAGGCTCCCAGTTCTCCATGGCCTGTCCTGCCTTTCTGGATTTTACACTTTTTTCAGATGGCCCTTTCGACCGGGGGCAAGTGAGACTTCATTGTAGTGCAGATTTCCTTTGCAAGCTTGCTTGTTTGGCCAAAAAGGTCGTATGCGTTTTTTCCTGAATATATTCAGGAAAAAACGCATACGCCCTTTTTGGCCAAGTGCATCATTGTGGACGTTCTGCCTCTTTTCCTATGCTTTCAATGCAATTCCAGTCTACCTCCTGAAATCGGTTTCCTGCAATTCTGCCCCGCTTTCAAGTCCTCTTGGCAGCCTTACTTCAGTCTATTTTTGGACGATAGCTGTCATTTATAACTCTGCAGGTTTGTGAATTACAGTGCCCCTGAGCTCCTTTCTTCAACTCGCTTTCTTGTGACCTGGCCGCAACACCGCAGGATGGCTTCAGGCCCTAATCTGGTTCTGGCACGGCACGCTGAGCCTTTGGTTAATTCCTCTTCCTGGTGGGAAATGAGAGTTAAATTTGCCCATCCAGACACCTCCACCTAGTCTCTCATTGGTTCTCGCTATTCCTGTTCATCTTCCGCAGAAACTGCAAACTGGGCCAAACAGGAGGTTAAAGGGACTGACTCTCCAAGTGGGGAGAGTGTTAGTAAAGCGTCTGGAATGTTGCACCCGAGTACCAGGGTATGAAAACTGAGACATATTTGAACACGTCTCCCGATCACATGGTTGATCATACTCTAGGTTCCACATGCATGTTTTAGCTGAAGGAAGAATACCTTAAACCTGGGTAGTTGAAACCCGTGGAATGGGTACCATGCAATATGACTTCAAAGGGTCTTCATTTGCTCACGAACCTCTCCAATCCTATCACTGCTGCGTTTATGCCCCTGTACACATGCTTGATTCTCTTTCGGAGACATAGCAATCCATAGGTTTTAAGATACTTACTAGTCAGGTACATTCTTAGGCGTTTAATATGCGGTGTTGAGTCCATTTCGTTGAGCAAGGAGTAGCTCTTGTCTATTCCATATTTGGCTTAAGGAACTTTATCTGTGCTCATTTCAATCTCTGGTTTTATGCAGCACCCCAACTCACCTTTCCCCTTAAGCAAGCATAAGTTGGTTTTCTAAATTTGAGACCCTGTTCTGTTCTGTAATTCAGTTCCTGTGTAGCCAAGTTTACATTCCGTGTATTACTGATATCTTATGATGTTTCTTTTTCTGTTGACTTATTTCAGTTAGAATCATCATACCTGAATCCACTCATTGTGATGCTAAGGGCCTGATGACACAGATTTCATTGCTGAGTGATACTGCATTGTACGTAAGTACCACAAGTTCTTTATGCATTTTTCACTTTCTGCGATGTTGAACTTGTACTGTAAACGAGGTTCTTGTAAACAGAGGCGTCCCAAACTTTGGGGTGGCTGTGTCTTTTTGATTTTAATTTCCCTAAGCTATAGGACCATAAGTGGCAGTGCCCTAGGCTCTGTTGCTTTGTTTTTTAGATGTTTCAGGAAACACCATACACTTCTCCTGAGTGTCTGTTGGTAATTTACATCCCGCCCTTCAGCATAACAAGGCTACCAGTTCTCCATGGCCTGTCCTGCCTTTCTGGATTTTACACTTTTTTCAGATGGCCCTTTTGACCGGGGGGAAGTGAGACTTCATTGTAGTGCAGATTTCCTTTGCAAGCTTGCTTGGTTGGCCAAAAAGGGCGTATGCGTTTTTTCCTGAATATATTCAGGAAAAAACGCATACGCCCTTTTTGGCCAAGTGCATCATTGTGGACGTTCTGCCTCTTTTCCTATGCTTTCAATGCAATTCCAGTCTACCTCCTGAAATCGGTTTCCTGCAATTCTGCCCCGCTTTCAAGTCCTCTTGGCAGCCTTACTTCAGTCTATTTTTGGACGATAGCTGTCATTTATAACTCTGCAGGTTTGTGAATTACAGTGCCCCTGAGCTCCTTTCTTCAACTCGCTTTCTTGTGAGCTGGCCGAAACACCGCAGGATGTCTTCAGGCCCTAATCTGGTTCTGGCACGGCATGCTGAGCCTTTGGTTAATTCCTCTTCCTGGTGGGAAATGAGAGTTAAATTTTCCCGTCCAGACACCTCCAGCTAGTCTCTCATTGGTTCTCGCTATTCCTGTTCATCTTCCGCAGAAATTGCAAACTGGGCCAAACAGGAGGTTAAAGGGACTGACTCTCCAAGTCGGGAGAGTTTTAGTAAAGCGTCTGGAATGTTGCACCCGAGTACCAGGGTACGAAAACTGAGACATATTTGAACACGTCTCCCGATCACATGGTTGATCATACTCTAGGTTCCACATGCATGTTTTAGCTGAAGGAAGAATACCTTAAACCTGGGTAGTTGAAACCCGTGGAATGGGTACCATGCAATATGACTTCAAAGGGTCTTCATTTGCTCACCGAACATCTCCAATCCTATCACTGCTGCGTTTATGCCCCTGTACACATGCTTGATTCTCTTTTGGAGACATAGCAATCCATAGGTTTTAAGATACTTACTAGTCAGGTACATTCTTAGGCGTTTAATATGCGGTGTTGAGTCCATTTCGTTGAGCAAGGAGTAGCTCTTGTCTATTCCATATTTGGCTTAAGGAACTTTATCTGTGCTCATTTCAATCTGGTTTTATGCAGCACCCCAACTCACCTTTCCCCTTAAGCAAGCATAAGTTGGTTTTCTAAATTTGAGACCCTGTTCTGTTCTGTAATTCAGTTCCTGTGTAGCCAAGTTTACATTCCGTGTATTACTGATATCTTTTTTTTTTTTTGCCGTAACTACCTTTATTGGTATCGCTTGTGTATCAGTTCATCAAAACCTTTGTTTCATATTTCTCGCCTTAATCCCCTGAAAGTTCCAGATGGGCAAAAATACTTTTAAATACGCAGCTGGCTTCTGTCTTATGTGCTTAATATTATACATTTGTTGCTTGTTTTGCACATGTCTATGGCTGCACTACTTGCAAGACGAAAGTCACATATAAAAATACAGACTAATCGAAACACAAAAGTCAGCCATTGTCTAGAATGTGGTTTACAATACAGAGCTTGCAGACAACACAGAGTATATATATAAGTCATCTGTCTGAAAACAGAAAGTAGTGTCTCAGACTGACTTCGGAGAAAGGTGCTGACACACAGGGAAACTCACTGATGATTCTCCTTTATGTTTATTAGATAGATCAATACCAAATTATTTCACATATATTATATTCAATATCTATATATATATATCTTGTAACCAAATTCTGGTTTAAAAGTCACAAACCAACATGTAAATACAAAATGTTAGGAAAGGTTTAACATACGTAGGGGAAAACATGTCTTATGCCTCGCAAAGACTTTCTACAATCTAGCATAAAGGCAAATGTGGTTGAAAAAAAAGGAAATCCATATACAATTACAGAAAAACATTTAGTCAAGCCACCTAATATAAAATATTTCAGATATCATGTCCAAAAACGTCCACGTGTTGCAGAGGTCTCTACAAATCAATTAGAATGACGTCAACAAGATCTGCAAACCGAAGTCTTAGCAAGTAAACGTGACTCATGTTTTTCTCTCTGAGACAATGAGGCTTGACATTCAGTTAAAGGCAGGTAAACACGACTATGAAGAAACCCTTCTTTACAACAGCTTAACGGTACCCATTTAGGGCAATATACCCGCTTTCCCAGCTATGTGTGCACGCAGTGTTCTGTGATAAAATGACTCAGTTACTTTAAAAAAGCATAAATGGCAAAACAAAATAACCAGAACTCCGCGAAGCTGGTAAAACCACAAAGACACTGAAATCCAGCAACTCCTGAGAGGCTGAGAGATCAAATGAATCATAAAATCTGGATGACTCTGATTTGGGGTTTAACTTTGGTTAAAACTGAAAAGTCTGAAAAGAACCAATGTTTTGGAAGAAGCAGTGTCACTTGTAAACATCCTGCCACCTAACTAAAAGGACGGCCTCTTCTTCTAGACCCACGACTTAATAAGACAGGAAGCTCTCAACACACAGCGCTGGAGAAGATGGATTCCACAAGTCAAACTTGAGTGAAACTGTTCTAATGCAATGTACCAAACACGCGTTTGTTCTTAGGAAAAATTACAAAACTAACAAATATTTTTCTCCAGAATTATAAAAGATAAAATCTATGAATCAGTACTGTTATGTGATTACAGAACAATAGCCAACTGAAAAAAAAAACAAAACACCAACCCACAGGCCGTCTACACCGTCCCCAATCCATTTCCTGCAGCCAGTACTTCCCACCTGCTCTGAGGACTGAGCCTTAGACACCGTTGACTGTATTTAAAGTTGAGTCAACAGTACTCTCTGTCTCTGGGGCAAAAGTAATGCAGCTCATTACTTACACACAACACTTGTTTCATTCTTCAGGACTTTCTTTGACGGAATTACTCAATGTTGGTTACTTTAAAGGTAACAAAAGGTGTCAGAAAAAAATGCCTTGGAATTCTTTTGCAATTCCACAAAGACACCTGGCAATCTGATACGTTCATTCCTCTCCCCATCACAATTTTTGTTTTTTAAAATTACAATTGACAACTCACGTAAGATGTAATTAATTTACTTAAAATAAGAGAGGGCTTTTCAATCAAGTATCCACGTTCCAAATAACTAAAACATTTAGTTAAATCTTTTAAATTAATCTTTTAATAAATCTTTAATTACTCGGTGCCAGTAATTAAGAGGTTGATTCCGTAAAATTCAAACTTGCACATAGGCGTGTCCCACTCAGAAAAGATTTCACACACTTAGCAACTTGTGCTTTTTGTCTCACCTTTTATAAGAAACACAGATTAATTTCAACTTCAGTTTTCCTTTCTGATGCAGACACGTGTACCTTGTGTAAGAAACGGTCTCCAGGCCACCTCCACGTGTAGACCTCAGCATTTCCTGAGAGTGTGAAGTCAACCCCTCCTCCAGGAGACTCTCGCCCTTTTGAGACATTCCCCCTTGCACCTTATGTTTGTCAGACTATGTTTACAGAAATCAGATGACTGGATGAAAACTCTACAGGACAGTCAAGGACAGACGAGAAGACGAGATGCAGAGCGGGAGCCCCTTCCTCCTCCAGTGCACCTGCTGCGGGCAGCCCTCCAGGAAGGCTTGGCCTCCTCCCCTGGACCACAGACTTACTTTTCTCTGTAATAAAGCAGGTAGTACTTCAGGGGATCTGGCAGAGGGAGGCTCAGGACCTTCTCACGCAGGAAGTTCACCGGGGGCTCGGGCTTGGTGTCCGGCGGGGTTGTCACCTCTTCTTCTTGCCGCTCGTCTTCCAGGTCTCCGCAGCTGGTGTCATCAGAGGGGTTGGAGAGCCGACTGGCAAACACCTCTTTGTCCAAAAAGACAATCGTTTCCATTCGGCGGCGGCGAACTCTCCTCCGTTTAAACCTGGGAGTGTTCTTCAGTCCGTTCCCGTTTTTGTTCACAGCTTCCTGGTGGATGACCTTCTTAATGGTGCCCCGGATGGCAATGCGCGCCAGGTCCTGGAGGCTGCGAACCGCCAGGGGTGTGGACAAGTCGTGATTCTCCTGACTCCGACTGGCAGGGCTGGACGAGTGGAGCAAAAGACACAGCCAGAATCTTTTTGGTTTCCCAGGCGGAAGGACCCGTCCGAGTTATCTTAGTCAACTTCTCTTCCAGCGGCATGACCAGGACACCCCCGACTTTGAGGAGGCTCTTCATGTACCCCTCGTGCTGCTTCTGCACGCCTGCCCCACAGTACACCCGGTCATACTGAGAGCAGCCTGGAGAGATCTCCAGGCAATTGCTGGTGACGAAGGAGGGCTCGCAGAAGTCAAACTTGTCGAAGCTGTCACTCGTCCTGATGAAAAAGTCCAGCTTCTGCTTTGCATACTCTGTCACATCTGAATGGAGTTCCACCCCATGGTTCACACCAAAAGGACCGAGGATGAGCCCCACCATGGAGCTGAGGTAGCCGGTGCCGCTGCCCAGGTTCAGGAAGGAAAGGCCAGGCTGCAGGTCCAGGGCCTCCATCACCTCCGAATAGATGCACGGAGCAGAGAGGTGGATGTTCCCGTGCTTCCACGCCAGGTCCTTGTACGCGTTCTCCTTAAACTCCTCGAGGTAATAGTCGGCGCGGTCAACAGCTCTGAAGGCCTGCTCCACCAGCTCGGAGCGGATGTACTGCGCCGCCTTCAGATGGTCTATCAGCTCGTCGTTGTCTTCACCAGCACTCACCGCGCCTCCAATCTTCGGGACCGCGCTTACAGAAAGCTGCCGCTGGAGAGACCTCGGGAACCCCCAGAATGCTGGAGGGTGGACCCCCGGGGAGGGGGGAGGGGCGACGGGAGACGCCTGGGACGCGGAGGGGTGTTTATGCTTGGGGGTGGGGAACGAGAGGACAGCGGAAGAGGACAGGAAGACGGGGAGAGGAGAATGCGGCCCTGGGGGAGGGTCCGGGAGCCCGGGACCACGGGAAGGGGAGGGGTGGAGAGGAGGGAGAGAGGGGGAGGGGGCCGAGGGGCCGCACCGCCCCCATACCCCGCTGCAGGCCGGGCCGAGGGCGGCGGCGGCGGCGGCGGCGGCTCAGTACCTCCTGGCTCGGCGGGCCCGCGGAATCGGCCGCTGGGCCGCACCTGCAGCTCTTCCGGCGCCCCTCGCCAGTCCGCCTCCCACTACGCAGCCCCGACCTCCGCCCTACTGATATCTTATGATGTTTCTTTTTCTGTGTGACTTATTTCAGTTAGAATCATCATACCTGAATCCACTCATTGTGCTGCTAAGGGCCTGATGACACAGATTTCATTGCTGAGTGATATTGCTTTGTAAGTAAATACCACAACTTTTTTATCCATTTTTCACTTTCTGCGATGTTGAACTTGTACTGTAAACGAGGTTCTTGTAAACAGAGCCGTTCCAAACTTTGGGGTGGCTGTGTCTTTTTGATTTTAAATTCCCTAAGCTATAGGACCATAAGTGGAAGTGCCCTAGGTTCTGTTGCTTTGTTTTTTAGATGTTTCAGGAAACACCATACACTTCTCCCAAGTGTCTGTTGGCAATTCACATCCCGCCCTTCAGCATAACAAGGCTACCAGTTCTCCATGGCCTGTCCTGCCTTTCTGGATTTTACACTTTTTTCAGATGGCCCTTTTGACCGGGGGGAAGTGAGACTTCATTGTAGTGCAGATTTCCTTTGCAAGCTTGCTTGGTTGGCCAAAAAGGGCGTATGCGTTTTTTCCTGAATATATTCAGGAAAAAACGCATACGCCCTTTTTGGCCAAGTGCATCATTGTGGACGTCCTGCCTCTTTTCCTATGCTTTCAATGCAATTCCAGTCTACCTCCTGAAATCGGTTTCCTGCAATTCTGCCCCGCTTTCAAGTCCTCTTGGCAGCCTTACTTCAGTCTATTTTTGGACGATTGCTGTCATTTATAACTCTGCAGGTTTGTGAATTACAGTGCCCCTGAGTTCCTTTCTTCAACTCGCTTTCTTGTGACCTGGCCGCAACACCGCAGGATGGCTTCAGGCCCTAATCTGGTTCCGGCCCGGCATGCTGAGCCTTTGGTTAATTCCTCTTCCTGGTGGGAAATGAGAGTTAAATTTGCCCGTTCAGACACCTCCAGCTAGCCTCTCATTGCTTCTCGCTATTCCTGTTCATCTTCCGCAGAAATTGCAAACTGGGCCAAACAGGAGGTTAAAGGGACTGACTCTCCAAGAGGGGAGAGTGTTAGTAAAGCGTCTGGAATGTTGCACCCGAGTACCAGGGGAGGAAAACTGAGACATATTTGAACACGTCTCCCGTTCACATGGTTGATCATACTCTGGGTTCCACATGCATGTTTTAGCTGAAGGAAGAATACCTTAAACCTGGAGAGTTGAGACCCGTGGAATGGGTACCATGCAATATGACTTCAAAGGGTCTTCATTTGCTCACCGAACCTCTCCAATCCTATCACTGCTGCGTTTATGCCCCTGTACACACGCTTGATTCTCTTTTGGAGACATAGCAATCCATAGGTTTTAAGATACTTACTAGTCAGGTACATTCTTAGGCGTTTAATATGGGGTGTTGAGTCCATTTCTTTGAGCAAGGAGTAGCTCTTGTCTATTCTATATTTGGCTTAAGGAACTTTATCTGTGCTCATTTCAATCTCTGGTTTTATGCATCAACCCAACTCACCTTTCCCCTGAAGCAAGCATAAGTTGGTTTTCTAAATTTGAGACCCTGTTCTGTTTTGGAATGCAGTTCCTGTGTAGCCAAGTTTACATTCCGTGTATTAGTGATATCTTATGATGTTTCTTTTTCTGTGTGACTTATTTCAGTTAGAATCATCGTACCTGAATCCACTCATTATGCTGCTACGGGCCTGATGACATAGATTTCATTGCTGAGTGATACTGCATTGTACGTAAGTACCACAAGTTCTTTATCCATTTTTCACTTTCTGTGATATTGAACTTGTACGGTAAACGAGGTTCTTGTAAACGGAGGCGTCCCAAACTTTGGGGTGGCTGTGTCTTTTTGATTTTAATTTCCCTAAGCTATAGGACCATAAGTGGAAGTGCCCTAGGCTCTGTTGCTTTGTTTTTTAGATGTTTCAGGAAACACCATACACTTCTCCTGAGTGTCTGTTGGTAATTAACATCCCGCCCATCAGCATAACAAGGCTCCCAGTTCTCCATGGCCTGTCCTGCCTTTCTGGATTTTACACTTTTTTCAGATGGCCCTTTTGACCGGGGGGAAGTGAGACTTCATTGTAGTGCAGATTTCGTTTGCAAGCTTGCTTGGTTGGCCAAAAAGGGCGTATGCGTTTTTTCCTGAATATATTCAGGAAAAAACGCATACGCCCTTTTTGGCCAAGTGCATCATTGTGGACGTTCTGCCTCTTTTCCTATGCTTTCAATGCAATTCCAGTCTACCTCCTGAAATCGGTTTCCTGCAATTCTGCCCCGCTTTCAAGTCCTCTTGGCAGCCTTACTTCAGTCTATTTTTGGACGATAGCTGTCATTTATAACTCTGCAGGTTTGTGAATTACAGTGCCCCTGAGCTCCTTTCTTCAACTCGCTTTCTTTTGAGCTGGCCGCAACACCGCAGGATGGCTTCAGGCCCTAATCTGATTCTGGCATGGCACGCTGAGCCTTTGGTTAATTCCTCTTCCTGGTAGGAAATGAGAGTTAAATTTGCCCGTCCAGACACCTCCAGCTAGTCTCCATTGGTTCTCGCTATTCCTGTTCATCTTACGCAGAAATTGCAAAGTGCGCCAAACAGGAGGTTAAAGGCGCTGACTCTCCAAGTGGGGAGAGTGTTAGTAAAGCGTCTGGAATGTTGCACCCGAGTACCAGGGTACGAAAACTGAGACATATTTGAACACGTCTCCCGTTCACATGGTTGATCATACTTGGGTTCCACATGCATGTTTTAGCTGAAGGAAGAATACCTTAAACCTGGAGAGTTGAGACCCGTGGAATGGGTACCATGCAATATGACTTCAAAGGGTCTTCATTTGCTCACCGAACCTCTCCAATCCTATCACTGCTGCGTTTATGCCCCTGTACACATGCTTGATTCTCTTTCGGAGACATAGCAATCCATAGGTTTTAAGATACTTACTAGTCAGGTACATTCTTAGGCGTTTAATATGCGGTGTTGAGTCCATTTTGTTGAGCAAGGAGTAGCTCTTGTCTATTCCATATTTGGCTTAAGGAACTTTATCTGTGCTCATTTCAATCTCTGGTTTTATGCAGCACCCCAACTCACCTTTACCCTTAAGCAAGCATAAGTTGGTTTTCTAAATTTGAGACCCTGTTCTGTTCTGTAATTCAGTTCCTGTGTAGCCAAGTTTACATTCCGTGTATTAATGATATCTTATGATGTTTCTTTTTCTGTGTGACTTATTTCAGTTAGAATCATCATACCTGAATCCACTCATTGTGATGCTAAGGGCCTGATGACATAGATTTCATTGCTGAGTGATATTGCTTTGTAAGTAAATACCACAACTTCTTTATCCATTTTTCACTTTCTGCGATGTTGAACTTGTACTGTAAACGAGGTTCTTGTAAACTGAGGCGTCCCAAACTTTGGGGTGGCTGTGTCTTTTTGATTTTAATTTCCCTAAGCTATAGGACCATAAGTGGCAGTGCCCTAGGCTCTGTTGCTTTGTTTTTTAGATGTTTCAGGAAACACCATACACTTCTCCCGAGTGTCTGTTGGCAATTTACATCCCGCCCATCAGCATAACAAGGCTCCCAGTTCTCCATGGCCTGTCCTGCCTTTCTGGATTTTACACTTTTTTCAGATGGCCCTTTTGACCGGGGGGAAGTGAGACTTCATTGTAGTGCAGATTTCCTTTGCAAGCTTGCTTGGTTGGCCAAAAAGGGCGTATGCGTTTTTTCCTGAATATATTCAGGAAAAAACGCATACGCCCTTTTTGGCCAAGTGCATCATTGTGGACGTCCTGCCTCTTTTCCTATGCTTTCAATGCAATTCCAGTCTACCTCCTGAAATCGGTTTCCTGCAATTCTGCCCCGCTTTCAAGTCCTCTTGGCAGCCTTACTTCAGTCTATTTTTGGACGATAGCTGTCATTTATAACTCTGCAGGTTTGTGAATTACAGTGCCCCTGAGCTCCTTTCTTCAACTCGCTTTCTTTTGAGCTGGCCGCAACACCGCTGGATGGCTTCAGGCCCTAATCTGGTTCCGGCACGGCACGCTGAGCCTTTGGTTATTTCCTCTTCCTGGTGGGAAATGAGAGTTAAATTTGCCCGTCCAGACACCTCCAGCTAGCCTCTCATTGGTTCTCGCTATTCCTGTTCATCTTCCGCAGAAATTGCAAACTGGGCCAAACAGGAGGTTAAAGGCGCTGACTCTCCAAGTGGGGAGAGTGTTAGTAAAGCGTCTGGAATGTTGCACCCGAGTACCAGGGGAGGAAAACTGAGACATATTTGAACACGTCTCCCGTTCACATGGTTGATCATACTTGGGTTCCACATGCATGTTTTAGCTGAAGGAAGAATACATTAAACCTGGAGAGTTGAGACCCGTGGAATGGGTACCATGCAATATGACTTCAAAGGGTCTTCATTTGCTCACCGAACCTCTCCAATCCTATCACTGCTGCGTTTATGCCCCTGTACACATGCTTGATTCTCTTTCGGAGACATAGCAATCCATAGGTTTTAAGATACTTACTAGTCAGGTACATTCTTAGGTGTTTAATATGCGGTGTTGAGTCCATTTCGTTGAGCAAGGAGTAGCTCTTGTCTATTCCATATTTGGCTTAAGGAACTTTATCTGTGCTCATTTCAATCTCTGGTTTTATGCAGCACCCCAACTCACCTTTCCCCTTAAGCAAGCATAAGTTGGTTTTCTAAATTTGAGACCCTGTTCTGTTTTGGAATGCAGTTCCTGTGTAGCCAAGTTTCCATTCCGTGTATTAGTGATATCTTATGATGTTTCTTTTTCTGTGTGACTTATTTCAGTTAGAATCATCGTACCTGAATCCACTCATTATGCTGCTACGGGCCTGATGACATAGATTTCATTGCTGAGTGATACTGCATTGTACGTAAGTACCACAAGTTCTTTATCCATTTTTCACTTTCTGCGATGTTGAACTTGTACTGTAAACGGGGTTCTTGTAAACAGAGCCGTTCCAAACTTTGGGGTGGCTGTGTCTTTTTGATTTTAATTTCCCTAAGCTATAGGACCATAAGTGGCAGTGCCCTAGGCTCTGTTGCTTTGTTTTTTAGATGTTTCAGGAAACACCATACACTTCTCCCTAGTGTCTGTTGGCAATTTACATCCCGCCCATCAGCATAACAAGGCTCCCAGTTCTCCATGGCCTGTCCTGCCTTTCTGGATTTTACACTTTTTTCAGATGGCCCTTTTGACCGGGGGGAAGTGAGACTTCATTGTAGTGCAGATTTCCTTTGCAAGCTTGCTTGGTTGGCCAAAAAGGGCGTATGCGTTTTTTCCTGAATATATTCAGGAAAAAACGCATACGCCCTTTTTGGCCAAGTGCATCATTGTGGACGTCCTGCCTCTTTTCCTATGCTTTCAATGCAATTCCAGTCTACCTCCTGAAATCGGTTTCCTGCAATTCTGCCCAGCTTTCAAGTCCTCTTGGCAGCCTTACTTCAGTCTATTTTTGGACGATAGCTGTCATTTATAACTCTGCAGGTTTGTGAATTACAGTGCCCCTGAGCTTCTTTCTTCAACTCGCTTTCTTTTGAGCTGGCCGCAACACCGCAGGATGGCTTCAGTCCCTAATCTGGTTCCGGTACGGCACGCTGAGCCTTTGATTATTTCCTCTTCCTGGTGGGAAATGAGAGTTAAATTTGCCCGTCCAGACACCTCCAGCTAGCCTCTCATTGGTTCTCGCTATTCCTGTTCATCTTCCGCAGAAATTGCAAACTGGGCCAAACAGGAGGTTAAAGGGACTGACTCTCCAAGTCGGGAGAGTGTTAGTAAAGCGTCTGGAATGTTGCACCCGAGTACCAGGGGAGGAAAACTGAGACATATTTGAACACGTCTCCCGTTCACATGGTTGATCATACTCTGGGTTCCACATGCATGTTTTAGCTGAAGGAAGAATACCTTAAACCTGGAGAGTTGAGACCCGTGGAATGGGTACCATGCAATATGACTTCAAAGGGTCTTCATTTGCTCACCGAACCTCTCCAATCCTATCACTGCTGCGTTTATGCCCCTGTACACACGCTTGATTCTCTTTCGGAGACATAGCAATCCATAGGTTTTAAGATACTTACTAGTCAGGTACATTCTTAGGCGTTTAATATGCGGTGTTGAGTCCATTTCGTTGAGCAAGGAGTAGCTTTTGTCTATTCCATATTTGGCTTAAGGAACTTTATCTGTGCTCATTTCAATCTCTGGTTTTATGCAGCAACCCAACTCACCTTTCCCCTGAAGCAAGCATAAGTTGGTTTTCTAAATTTGAGACCCTGTTCTGTTTTGGAATGCAGTTCCTGTGTAGCCAAGTTTACATTCCGTGTATTAGTGATATCTTATGATGTTTCTTTTTCTGTGTGACTTATTTCAGTTAGAATCATCGTACCTGAATCCACTCATTGTGATGCTAAGGGCCTGATGACATAGATTTCATTGCTGAGTGATATTGCTTTGTAAGTAAATACCACAACTTCTTTCTCCATTTTTCACTTTCTGCGATGTTGAACTTGTACTGTAAACGAGGTTCTTGTAAACAGAGCCGTTCCAAACTTTGGGGTGGCTGTGTCTTTTTGATTTTAATTTCCCTAAGCTATAGGACCATAAGTGGAAGTGCCCTAGGTTCTGTTGCTTTGTTTTTTAGATGTTTCAGGAAACACCATACACTTCTCCCGAGTGTCTGTTGGCAATTTACATCCCGCCCATCAGCATCACAAGGCTCCCAGTTCTCCATGGCCTGTCCTGCCTTTCTGGATTTTAAACTTTTTTCAGATGGCCCTTTTGACCGGGGGGAAGTGAGACTTCATTGTAGTGCAGATTTCCTTTGCAAGCTTGCTTGGTTGGCCAAAAAGGGCGTATGCGTTTTTTCCTGAATATATTCAGGAAAAAACGCATACGCCCTTTTTGGCCAAGTGCATCATTGTGGACGTCCTGCCTCTTTTCCTATGCTTTCAATGCAATTCCAGTCTACCTCCTGAAATCGGTTTCCTGCAATTCTGCCCCGCTTTCAAGTCCTCTTGGCAGCCTTACTTCAGTCTATTTTTGGACGATAGCTGTCATTTATAACTCTGCAGGTTTGTGAATTACAGTGCCCCTGAGCTCCTTTCTTCAACTCGCTTTCTTGTGACCTGGCCGCAACACCGCAGGATGGCTTCAGGCCCTAATCTGGCTCTGGTACGGCACGCTGAGCCTTTGGTTAATTCCTCTTCCTGGTAGGAAATGAGAGTTAAATTTGCCCGTCCAGACACCTCCAGCTAGTCTCCATTGGTTCTCGCTATTCCTGTTCATCTTCCGCAGAAATTGCAAACTGGACCAAAGAGGAGGTTAAAGGGACTGACTCTCCAAGTCGGGAGAGTGTTAGTAAAGCGTCTGGAATGTTGCACCCGAGTACCAGGGTACGAAAACTGAGACATATTTGAAGACGTCTCCCGATCACATGGTTGATCATACTCTAGGTTCCACATGCATGTTTTAGCTGAAGGAAGAATACCTTAAACCTGGGTAGTTGAAACCCGTGGAATGGGTACCATGCAATATGACTTCAAAGGGTCTTCATTTGCTCACCGAACCTCTCCAATCCTATCACTGCTGCGTTTATGCCCCTGTACACATGCTTGATTCTCTTTTGGAGACATAGCAATCCATAGGTTTTAAGATACTTACAAGTCAGGTACATTCTTAGGCGTTTAATATGCAGTGTTGAGTCCATTTCGTTGAGCAAGGAGTAGCTCTTGTCTATTCCATATTTGGCTTAAGGAACTTTATCTGTGCTCATTTCAATCTCTGGTTTTATGCAGCACCCCAACTCACCTTTACCCTTAAGCAAGCATAAGTTGTTTTTGTAAATTTGAGTCCCTGTTCTGTTCTGTAATTCAGTTCCTGTGTAGCCAAGTTTACATTCCGTGTATTAGTGATATCTTATGATGTTTCTTTTTCTGTGTGACTTACTTCAGTTAGAATCATCATAACTGAATCCACTCATTGTGATGTTAAGGGCCTGATGACATAGATTTCATTGCTGAGTGATATTGCTTTGTAAGTAAATACCACAACTTCTTTCTCCATTTTTCACTTTCTGCGATGTTGAACTTGTACTGTAAACGAGGTTCTTGTAAACAGAGCCGTTCCAAACTTTGGGGTGGCTGTGTCTTTTTGATTTTAATTTCCCTAAGCTATAGGACCATAAGTGGAAGTGCCCTAGGTTCTGTTGCTTTGTTTTTTAGATGTTTCAGGAAACACCATACACTTCTCCCCAGTGGTTGTTGGCAATTTACATCCCGCCCATCAGCATAACAAGGCTCCCAGTTCTCCATGGCCTGCCCTGCCTTTCTGGATTTTACACTTTTTTCAGATGGCCCTTTTGACCGGGGGGAAGTGAGACTTCATTGTAGTGCAGATTTCCTTTGCAAGCTTGCTTGGTTGGCCAAAAAGGGCGTATGCGTTTTTTCCTGAATATATTCAGGAAAAAACGCATACGCCCTTTTTGGCCAAGTGCATCATTGTGGACGTTCTGCCTCTTTTCCTATGCTTTCAATGCAATTCCAGTCTACCTCCTGATATCGGTTTCCTGCAATTCTGCCCCGCTTTCAAGTCCTCTTGGCAGCCTTACTTCAGTCTATTTTTGGACGATAGCTGTCATTTATAACTCTGCAGGTTTGTGAATTACAGTGCCCCTGAGCTCCTTTCTTCAACTCGCTTTCTTTTGAGCTGGCCGCAACACCGCAGGATGGCTTCAGGCCCTAATCTGGTTCCGGTACGGCACGCTGAGCCTTTGGTTATTTCCTCTTCCTGGTGGGAAATGAGAGTTAAATTTGCCCGTCCAGACACCTCCAGCTAGCCTCTCATTGGTTCTCGCTATTCCTGTTCATCTTCCGCAGAAATTGCAAACTGGGCCATACAGGAGGTTAAAGGCGCTGACTCTCCAAGTGGGGAGAGTGTTAGTAAAGCATCTGGAATGTTGCACCCGAGTACCAGGGGAGGAAAACTGAGACATATTTGAACACGTCTCCCGTTCACATGGTTGATCATACTTGGGTTCCACATGCATGTTTTAGCTGAAGGAAGAATACCTTAAACCTGGAGAGTTGAGACCCGTGGAATGGGTACCATGAAATATGACTTCAAAGGGTCTTCATTTGCTCACCGAACCTCTCCAATCCTATCACTGCTGCGTTTATGCCCCTGTACACATGCTTGATTCTCTTTCGGAGACATAGCAATCCATAGGTTTTAAGATACTTACTAGTCAGGTACATTCTTAGGCGTTTAATATGCGGTGTTGAGTCCATTTCGTTGAGCAAGGAGTAGCTCTTGTCTATTCCATATTTGGCTTAAGGAACTTTATCTGTGCTCATTTCAATCTCTGGTTTTATGCAGCACCCCAACTCACCTTTCCCCTTAAGCAAGCATAAGTTGGTTTTCTAAATTTGAGACCCTGTTCTGTTTTGGAATGCAGTTCCTGTGTAGCCAAGTTTACATTCCGTGTATTAGTGATATCTTATGATGTTTCTTTTTCTGTGTGACTTATTTCAGTTAGAATCATCGTACCTGAATCCACTCATTATGCTGCTACGGGCCTGATGACATAGATTTCATTGCTGAGTGATACTGCATTGTACGTAAGTACCACAAGTTCTTTATCCATTTTTCACTTTCTGCGATGTTGAACTTGTACTGTAAACGGGGTTCTTGTAAACAGAGCCGTTCCAAACTTTGGGGTGGCTGTGTCTTTTTGATTTTAATTTCCCTAAGCTATAGGACCATAAGTGGAAGTGCCCTAGGCTCTGTTGCTTTGTTTTTTAGATGTTTCAGGAAACACCATACACTTCTCCCGAGTGTCTGTTGGCAATTTACATCCCGCCCCTCAGCATAACAAGGCTCCCAGTTCTCAATGGCCTGTTGCCTTTCTGGATTTTACACTTTTTTCAGATGGCCCTTTTGACCGGGGGGAAGTGAGACTTCATTGTAGTGCAGATTTCGTTTGCAAGCTTGCTTGGTTGGCCAAAAAGAGCGTATGCGTTTTTTCCTGAATATATTCAGGAAAAAACGCATACGCCCTTTTTGGCCAAGTGCATCATTGTGGACGTTCTGCCTCTTTTCCTATGCTTTCAATGCAATTCCAGTCTACCTCCTGAAATCGGTTTCCTGCAATTCTGCCCCGCTTTCACGTCCTCTTGGCAGCCTTACTTCAGTCTATTTTTGGACGATAGCTGTCATTTATAACTCTGCAGGTTTGTGAATTACAGTGCCCCTGAGCTCCTTTCTTCAACTCGCTTTCTTTTGAGCTGGCGGCAACACCGCATGATGGCTTCAGGCCCTAATCTGGTTCCGGTACGGCACGCTTAGCCTTTGGTTATTTCCTCTTCCTGGTGGGAAATGAGAGTTAAATTTGCCCGTCCAGACACCTCCAGCTAGCCTTTCTTTGGTTCTCGCTATTCCTGTTCATCTTCCGCAGAAATTGCAAACTGGGCCAAACAGGAGGTTAAAGGCGCTGACTCTCCAAGTGGGGAGAGTGTTAGTAAAGCGTCTGGAATGTTGCACCCGAGTACCAGGGGAAGAAAACTGAGACATATTTGAACACGTCTCCCGTTCACATGGTTGATCATACTTGGGTTCCACATGCATGTTTTAGCTGAAGGAAGAATACCTTAAACCTGGAGAGTTGAGACCCGTGTAATGGGTACCATGCAATATGACTTCAAAGGGTCTTCATTTGCTCACCGAACCTCTCCAATCCTATCACTGCTGCGTTTATGCCCCTGTACACATGCTTGATTCTCTTTCGGAGACATAGCAATCCATAGGTTTTAAGATACTTACTAGTCAGGTACATTCTTAGGCGTTTAATATGCGGTGTTGGGTCCATTTCCTTGAGCAAGGAGTAGCTCTTGTCTATTCCATATTTGACTTAAGGAACTTTATCTGTGCTCATTTCAATCTCTGGTTTTATGCAGCACCCCAACTCACCTTTCCCCTTAAGCAAGCATAAGTTGGTTTTCTAAATTTGAGACCCTGTTCTGTTCTGTAATTCAGTTCCTGTGTAGCCAAGTTTACATTCCGTGTATTAATGATATCTTATGATGTTTCTTTTTCTGTGTGACTTATTTCAGTTAGAATCATCATACCTGAATCCACTCATTGTGATGCTAAGGGCCTGATGACATAGATTTCATTGCTGAGTGATATTGCTTTGTAAGTAAATACCACAACTTCTTTACCCATTTTTCTCTTTCTGCGATGTTGAACTTGTACTGTAAACGAGGTTCTTGTAAACAGAGCAGTTCCAAACTTTGGGGTGGCTGTGTCTTTTTGATTTTAATTTCCCTAAGCTATAGGACCATAAGTGGAAGTGCCCTAGGTTCTGTTGCTTTGTTTTTTAGATGTTTCAGGAAACACCATACACTTCTCCCGAGTGGTTGTTGGCAATTTACATCCCGCCCATCAGCATAACAAGGCTCCCAGTTCTCCATGGCCTGTCCTGCCTTTCTGGATTTTACACTTTTTTCAGATGGCCCTTTTGACCGGGGGGAAGTGAGACTTCATTGTAGTGCAGATTTCCTTTGCAAGCTTGCTTGGTTGGCCAAAAAGGGCGTATGCGTTTTTTCCTGAATATATTCAGGAAAAAACGCATACGCCCTTTTTGGCCAAGTGCATCATTGTGGACGTTCTGCCTCTTTTCCTATGCTTTCAATGCAATTCCAGTCTACCTCCTGAAATCGGTTTCCTGCAATTCTGCCCCGCTTTCAAGTCCTCTTGGCAGCCTTACTTCAGTCTATTTTTGGACGATAGCTGTCATTTATAACTCTGCAGGTTTGTGAATTACAGTGCCCCTGAGCTCCTTTCTTCAACTCGCTTTCTTTTGAGCTGGCCGCAACACCGCAGGATGGCTTCAGGCCCTAATCTGGTTCCGGTACGGCACGCTGAGCCTTATGTTATTTCCTCTTCCTGGTGGGAAATGAGAGTTAAATTTGCCCGTCCAGACACCTCCAGCTAGCCTCTCATTGGTTCTCGCTATTCCTGTTCATCTTCCGCAGAAATTGCAAACTGGGCCAAACAGGAGGTTAAAGGCGCTGACTCTCCAAGTGGGGAGAGTGTTAGTAAAGCGTCTGGAATGTTGCACCCGAGTACCAGGAGAGGAAAACTGAGACATATTTGAACACGTCTCCCGATCACATGGTTGATCATACTCTGGGTTCCACATGCATATTTTAGCTGAAGGAAGTATACCTAAAACCTGGGTAGTTGAAACCCGTGGAATGGGTACCATGCAATATGACTTCAAAGGGTCTTCATTTGCTCACCGAACCTCTCCAATCCTATCACTGCTGCATTTATGCCCCTGTACACATGCTTGATTCTCTTTCGGAGACATAGCAATCCATAGGTTTTAAGATACTTACTAGTCAGGTACATTCTTAGGCGTTTAATATGCGGTGTTGAGTCCATTTCGTTGAGCAAGGAGTAGCTCTTGTCTATTCCATATTTGGCTTAAGGAACTTTATCTGTGCTCATTTCAATCTCTGGTTTTATGCAGCACCCCAACTCACCTTTCCCCTTAAGCAAGCATAAGTTGGTTTTCTAAATTTGAGACCGTGTTCTGTTTTGGAATGCAGTTCCTGTGTAGCCAAGTTTACATTCCGTGTATTAGTGATATCTTATGATGTTTCTTTTTCTGTGTGACTTATTTCAGTTCGAATCTTCATACCTGAATCCACTCATTATGCTGCTACGGGCCTGATGACATAGATTTCATTGCTGAGTGATACTGCATTGTACGTAAGTACCACAAGTTCTTTATCCATTTTTCACTTTCTGCGATGTTGAACTTGTACTGTAAACGGGGTTCTTGTAAACAGAGCCGTTCCAAACTTTGGGGTGGCTGTGTCTTTTTGATTTTAATTTCCCTAAGCTATAGGACCATAAGTGGAAGTGCCCTAGGCTCTGTTGCTTTGTTTTTTAGATGTTTCAGGAAACACCATACACTTCTCCCGAGTGTCTGTTGGCAATTTACATCCCGCCCCTCAGCATAACAAGGCTGCCAGTTCTCAATGGCCTGTTGCCTTTCTGGATTTTACACTTTTTTCAGATGGCCCTTTTGACCGGGGGGAAGTGAGACTTCATTGTAGTGCAGATTTCCTTTGCAAGCTTGCTTGGTTGGCCAAAAAGGGCGTATGCGTTTTTTCCTGAATATATTCAGGAAAAAACGCATACGCCCTTTTTGGCCAAGTGCATCATTGTGGACGTTCTGCCTCTTTTCCTATGCTTTCAATGCAATTCCAGTCTACCTCCTGAAATCGGTTTCCTGCAATTCTGCCCCGCTTTCACGTCCTCTTGGCAGCCTTACTTCAGTCTATTTTTGGACGATAGCTGTCATTTATAACTCTGCAAGTTTGTGAATTACAGTGCCCCTGAGCTCCTTTCTTCAACTCGCTTTCTTGTGACCTGGCCGCAACACCGCAGGATGGCTTCAGGCCCTAATCTGGTTCTGGCCCGGCATGCTGAGCCTTTGGTTAATTCCTCTTCCTGGTGGGAAATGAGAGTTAAATTTGCCCGTTCAGACACCTCCAGCTAGTCTCTCATTGGTTCTCGCTATTCCTGTTCATCTTCCGCAGAAATTGCAAACTGGGCCAAACAGGAGGTTAAAGGGACTGACTCTCCAAGTCGGGAGAGTGTTAGTAAAGCGTCTGGAATATTGCACCCGAGTACCAGGGGAGGAAAACTGAGACATATTTGAACACGTCTCCCGTTCACATGGTTGATCATACTCTGGGTTCCACATGCATGTTTTAGCTGAAGGAAGAATACCTTAAACCTGGAGAGTTGAGACCCGTGGAATGGGTACCATGCAATATGACTTCAAAGGGTCTTCATATGCTCACCGAACCTCTCCAATCCTATCACTGCTGCGTTTATGCCCCTGTACACACGCTTGATTCTCTTTTGGAGACATAGCAATCCATAGGTTTTAAGATACTTACTAGTCAGGTACATTCTTAGGCGTTTAATATGGGGTGTTGAGTCCATTTCGTTGAGCAAGGAGTAGCTCTTGTCTATTCCATATTTGGCTTAAGGAACTTTATCTGTGCTCATTTCAATCTCTGGTTTTATGCAGCATCCCAACTCACCTTTCCCCTGAAGCAAGCATAAGTTGGTTTTCTAAATTTGAGACCCTGTTCTGTTTTGGAATGCAGTTCCTGTGTAGCCAAGTTTACATTCCGTGTATTAGTGATATTTTATGATGTTTCATTTTCTGTGTGACTTATTTCAGTTAGAATCATCATACCTGAATCCACTCTTTGTGATGCTAAGGGCCTGATGACATAGATTTCATTGCTGAGCGATATTGCTTTGTAAGTAAATACCACAACTTCTTTATCCATTTTTCACTTTCTGCGATGCTGAACTTGTACTGTAAACGAGGTTCTTGTAAACAGAGGCGTCCCAAACTTTGGGGTGGCTGTGTCTTTTTGATTTTAATTTCCCTAAGCTATAGGACCATAAGTGGCAGTGCCCTAGGCTCTGTTGCTTTGTTTTTTAGATGTTTCAGGAAACACCATACACTTCTCCTGAGTGTCTGTTGGCAATTTACATCCCGCCCATCAGCATAACAAGGCTCCCAGTTCTCCATGGCCTGTCCTGCCTTTCTGGATTTTACACTTTTTTCAGATGGCCCTTTTGACTGGGGGGAAGTGAGACTTCATTGTAGTGCAGATTTCCTTTGCAAGCTTGCTTGGTTGGCCAAAAAGGGCGTATGCGTTTTTTCCTGAATATATTCAGGAAAAAACGCATACGCCCTTTTTGGCCAAGTGCATCATTGTGGACGTTCTGCCTCTTTTCCTATGCTTTCAATGCAATTCCAGTCTACCTCCTGAAATCGGTTTCCTGCAATTCTGCCCCGCTTTCAAGTCCTCTTGGCAGCCTTACTTCAGTCTATTTTTGGACGATAGCTGTCATTTATAACTCTGCAGGTTTGTGAATTACAGTGCCCCTGAGCTCCTTTCTTCAACTCGCTTTCTTGTGACCTGGCCGCAACACCGCAGGATGGCTTCAGGCCCTAATCTGATTCTGGCATGGCACGCTGAGCCTTTGGTTATTTCCTCTTCCTGGTAGGAAATGAGAGTTAAATTTGCCCGTCCAGACACCTCCAGCTAGTCTCTCATTGGTTCTCCCTATTCCTGTTCATCTTCCGCAGAAATTGCAAACTGGGTCAAACAGGAGTTTAAAGGCGCTGACTCTCCAAGTGGGGAGAGTGTTAGTAAAGCATCTGGAATGTTGCGCCCGAGTACCAGGGGAGGAAAACTGAGACATATTTGAACACGTCTCCCATTCACACGGTTGATCATACTCTGGGTTCCACATGCATGTTTTAGCTGAAGGAAGAATACCTTAAACCTGGAGAGTTGAGACCCGTGGAATGGGTACCATGCAATATGACTTCAAAGGGTCTTCATTTGCTCACCGAACCTCTCCAATCCTATCACTGCTGCGTTTATACCCCTGTACACACGCTTGATTCTCTTTTGGAGACATAGCAATCCATAGGTTTTAAGATACTTACTAGTCAGGTACATTCTTAGGCGTTTAACATGGGTTGTTGAGTCCATTTCGTTGAGCAAGGAGTAGCTCTTGTCTATTCCATATTTGGCTTAAGGAACTTTATCTGTGCTCATTTCAATCTCTGGTTTTATGCAGCACCCCAACTCACCTTTCCCCTTAAGCAAGCATAAGTTGGTTTTCTAAATTTGAGACACTGTTCTGTTCTGTAATTCAGTTCCTGTGTAGCCAAGTTTACACTCCGTGTATTACTGATATCTTATGATGTTTATTTTTCTGTGTGACTAATTTCAGTTAGAATCATCATACCTGAATCCACTCATTGTGCTGCTAAGTGCCTGATGACATACATTTCATTGCTGAGCGATATTGCTTTGTAAGTAAATACCACAATTTCTTTATCCATTTTTCACTTTCTGCGATGTTGAACTTGTACTGTAAACGAGGTTCTTGTAAACAGAGGCGTCCCAAACTTTGGGGTGGCTGTGTCTTTTTGATTTTAATTTCCCTAAGCTATACGACCATAAGTGGAAGTGCCCTAGCCTCTGTTGCTTTGTTTTTCAGATGTTTCAGGAAACACCATACACTTCTCCTGAGTGTCTGTTGGCAATTTACATCCCGCCCATCAGCATAACAAGGCTCCCAGTTCTCCATGGCCTGTCCTGCCTTTCTGGATTTTACACTTTTTTCATATGGACCTTTTGACCGGGGGGAAGTGAGACTTCATTGTAGTGCAGATTTCCTTTGCAAGCTTCCTTGGTTGGCCAAAAAGTGTGTATGCGTTTTTTCCTGAATATATTCAGGAAAAAACGCATACGCCCTTTTTGGCCAAGTGCATCATTGTGGACGCTCTGCCTCTTTTCCTATGCTTTCAATGCAATTCCAGTCTACCTCCTGAAATCGGATTCCTGCAATTCTGTCCCGCTTTCAAGTCCTCTTGGCAGCCTTATTTCAGTATATTTTTGGACGATAGCTGTCATTTATAACTCTGCAGGTTTGTGAATTACAGTGCCCCTGAACTCCTTTCTTCAACTCGCTTTCTTGTGAGCTGGCCGCAACACCGCAGGATTGCTTCAGGCCCTAATCTGGTTCCGGCACGGCACGCTGAGCCTTTGGTTAATTCCTCTTCCTGGTGGGAAATGAGAGTTAAATATGCCCGTCCAGACACCTCCAGCTAGTCTCTCATTGGTTCTCCCCATTCCTGTTCATCTTCCGCAGAAATTGCAAACTGGGCCAAACAGGAGGTTAAAGGCGCTGACTCTCCAAGTGGGGAGAGTGTTACTAAAGCGTCTGGAATGTTGCACCCGAGTACCAGGGGAGGAAAACTGAGACATATTTGAACACGTCTCCCGTTCACACGGTTGATCATACTCTGGGTTCCACATGCATGTTTTAGCTGAAGGAAGAATACCTTAAACCTGGAGAGTTGAGACCCGTGGAATGGGTACCATGCAATATGACTTCAAAGGGTCTTCATTTGCTAACCGAACCTCTCCAATCCTATCAGTGCTGCGTTTATTCCCCTGTACACACGCTTGATTCTCTTTTGGAGACATAGCAATCCATAGGTTTTAAGATAATTACTAGTCAGGTACATTCTTAGGCGTTTAATATGGGGTGCTGAGTCCATTTCGTTGAGCAAGGAGTAGCTCTTGTCTATTCCATATTTGGCTTAAGGAACTTTATCTGTGCTCATTTCAATCTCTGGTTTTATGCAGCACCCCAACTCACCTTTCCCCTAAGCAAGCATAAGTTGGTGTTCTAAATTTGAGACCCTGTTCTGTTTTGGAATTCAGTTCCTGTGTAGCCAAGTTTACATTCCGTGTATTAGTGATATATTATGATGTTTCTTTTTCTGTGTGACTTATTTCAGTTAGAATCATCGTACCTGAATCCACTCATTATGCTGCTACGGGCCTGATGACATAGATTTCATTGCTGAGTGATACTGCATTGTACGTAAGTACCACAAGTTCTTTATCCATTTTTCACTTTCTGTGATATTGAACTTGTACTGTAAACGAGGTTCTTGTAAACAGAGGCGTCCCAAAGTTTCGGGTGGCTGTGTCTTTTTTATTTTAATTTACCTAAGCTACAGGAGCATAAGTGGAAGTGCCCTAGGCTCTGTTGCTTTGTTTTTTAGATGTTTCAGGAAAGACCATACACTTCTCCTGAGTGTCTGTTGGCAATTTACATCCCGCCCATCAGCATAACAAGGCTCCCAGTTCTCCATGGCCTGTCCTGCCTTTCTGGATTTTACACTTTTTTCAGATGGCCCTTTTGTCCGGGGGGAAGTGAGACTTCATTGTAGTGCAGATTTCCTTTGCAAGTTTGCTTGGTTGGCCAAAAAGGGCGTATGCGTTTTTCCCTGAATATATTCAGGAAAAAACGCATACACCCTTTTTGGCCAAGTGCATCATTGTGGACGTTCTGCCTCTTTTCCTATGCTTTCAATGCAATTCCAGTCTACCTCCTGAAATCGGTTTCCTGCAATTCTGCCCCGCTTTCAAGTCCTCTTGGCAGCCTTACTTCAGTATATTTTTGGACGATAGCTGTCATTTATAACTCTGCAGGTTTGTGAATTACAGTGCCCCTGAGCTCCTTTCTTCAACTCGCTTTCTTTTGAGCTGGCCGCAACACCACAGGATGGCTTCAGGCCCTAATCTGGTTCCGGCACGGCACGCTGAGCCTTTGGTTATTTCCTCTTCCTGGTGGGAAATAAGAGTTAAATTTGCCCGTCCAGACACCTCCAGCTAGTCTCTCATTGGTTGTCCCTATTCCTGTTCATCTTCCGCAGAAATTGCAAACTGGGTCAAACAGGAGTTTAAAGGCGCTGACTCTCCAAGTGGGGAGAGTGTTAGTAAAGCATCTGGAATGTTGCGCCCGAGTACCAGGGGAGGAAAACTGAGACATATTTGAACACGTCTCCCGTTCACTCGGTTGATCATACTCTGGGTTCCACATGCATGTTTTAGCTGAAGGAAGAATACCTTAAACCTGGAGAGTTGAGACCCGTGGAATGGGTACCATGCAATATGACTTCAAAGGGTCTTCATTTGCTCACCGAACCTCTCCAATCCTATCAGTGCTGCATTTATACCCCTGTACACACGCTTGATTCTCTTTTGGAGACATAGCAATCCATAGGTTTTAAGATACTTACTAGTCAGGTACATTCTTAGGCGTTTAATATGGGTTGTTGTGTCCATTTCGTTGAGCAAGGAGTAGCTCTTGTCTATTCCATATTTGGCTTAAGGAACTTTATCTGTGCTCATTTCAATCTCTGGTTTTATGCAGCAGCCCAACTCACCTTTACCCTTAAGCAAGCATAAGTTGGTTTTCTAAATTTGAGACACTGTTCTGTTCTGTAATTCAGTTCCTGTGTAGCCAAGTTTATATTCCGTGTATTACTGATATCTTATGATGTTTATTTTTCTGTGTGACTAATTTCAGTTAGAATCATCATACCTGAATCCACTCATTGTGCTGCTAAGGGCCTGATGACATACATTTCATTGCTGAGCGATATTGCTTTGTAAGTAAATACCACAATTTCTTTATCCATTTTTCACTTTCTGCAATGTTGAACTTGTACTGTAAACGAGGTTCTTGTAAACAGAGGCGTCCCAAACTTTGGGGTGGCTGTGTCTTTTTCATTTTAATTTCCCTAAGCTATAGGACCATAAGTGGAAGTGCCCTAGGTTCTGTTGCTTTGTTTTTTAGTTGTTTCAGGAAACACCATACACTTCTCCCAAGTGGTTCTTGGCAATTTACATCCCGCCCATCAGCATAACAAGGCTCCCAGTTCTCCAAGGCCTGTCCTGCCTTTCTGGATTTTACACTTTTTTCAGATGGCCCTTTTGACCGGGGGGAAGTGAGACTTCATTGTAGTGCAGATTTCCTTTGCAAGCTTGCTTGTTTGGCCAAAAAGGACGTATGCGTTTTTTCCTGAATATATTCAGGAAAAAACGCATACGCCCTTTTTGGCCAAGTGCATCATTGTGGACGTTCTGCCTCTTTTCCTATGCTTTCAATGCAATTCCAGTCTACCTCCTGAAATCGGTTTCCTGCAATTCTGCCCCGCTTTCAAGTCCTCTTGGCAGCCTTACTTCAGTCTATTTTTGGACGATAGCTGTCATTTATAACTCTGCAGGTTTGTGAATTACAGTGCCCCTGAGCTCCTTTCTTCAACTCACTTTCTTGTGACCTGGCCGCAACACCGCAGGATGCCTTCAGGCCCTAATCTGGTTCTGGCACGGCATGATGAGCCTTTGGTTAATTCCTCTTCCTGGTGGGAAATGAGAGTTAAATTTGCCCGTCCAGACACCTCCAGGTAGCCTCTCATTGGTTCTCGCTATTCCTGTTCATCTTCCGCAGAAATTGCAAACTGGGCCAAACAGGAGGTTAAAGGGACTGACTCTCCAAGTCGGGAGAGTGTTAGTAAAGCGTCTGGAATGTTGCACCCGAGTACCAGGGGAGGAAAACTGAGACATATTTGAACACGTCTCCCGATCACATGGTTGATCATACTCTGGGTTCCACATGCATGTTTTAGCTGAAGGAAGAATACATTAAAACTGGAGAGTTGAAACCCGTGGAATGGGTACCATGCAATATGACTTCAAAGGGTCTTCATTTGCTCACCGAACTTCTCCAATCCTATTACTGCTGCGTTTATGCCCCTGTACACACGCTTGATTCTCTTTTGGAGACATAGCAATCCATAGGTTTTAAGATACTTACTAGTCATGTACATTCTTAGGCGTTTAATATGCGGTGTTGAGTCCATTTCGTTGAGCAAGGAGTAGCTCTTGTCTATTCCATATTTGGCTTAAGGAACTTTATCTGTGCTCATTTCAATCTCTGGTTTTATGCAGCACCCCAACTCACCTTTCCCCTTAAGCAAGCATAAGTTGGTTTTCTAAATTTGAGACCCTGTTCTATTTTGGAATGCAGTTCCTGTGTAGCCAAGTTTACATTCCGTGTATTAGTGATATCTTATGATGTTTCTTTTTCTGTGTGACTTACTTCAGTTAGAATCATCATAACTGAATCCACTCATTGTGATGCTAAGGGCCTGATGACATAGATTTCATTGCTGAGTGATATTGCTTTGTAAGTAAATACCACAACTTCTTTCTCCATTTTTCACTTTCTGCGATGTTGAACTTGTACTGTAAACGAGGTTCTTGTAAACAGAGCCGTTCCAAACTTTGGGGTGGCTGTGTCTTTTTGATTTTAATTTCCCTAAGCTATAGGACCATAAGTGGAAGTGCCCTAGGTTCTGTTGCTTTGTTTTTTAGTTGTTTCAAGAAACACCATACACTTCTCCCAAGTGGTTCTTGGCAATTTACATCCCGCCCATCAGCATAACAAGGCTCCCAGTTCTCCATGGCCTGTCCTGCCTTTCTGGATTTTACACTTTTTTCAGATTGCCCTTTTGACCGGGTGGAAGTGAGACTTCATTGTAGTGCAGATTTCCTTTGCAAGCTTGCTTGGTTGGCCAAAAAGGGCGTATGCGTTTTTTCCTGAATATATTCAGGAAAAAACGCATACGCCCTTTTTGGCCAAGTGCATCATTGTGGACGTTCTGCCTCTTTTCCTATGCTTTCAATGCAACTCCAGTCTACCTCCTGAAATCGGTTTCCTGCAATTCGGCCCCGCTTTCAAGTCCTCTTGGCAGCCTTACTTCAGTGTATTTTTGGACGATAGCTGTCATTTATAACTCTGCAGGTTTGTGAATTACAGTGCCCCTGAGCTCCTTTCTTCAACTCGCTTTCTTGTGAGCTGGCCGCAACACCGCAGGATGGCTTCAGGCCCTAATCTTGTTCCGGCCCGGCATGCTGAGCCTTTGGTTAATTCCTCTTCCTGGTGGGAAATGAGAGTTAAATTTGCCCGTCCAGACACCTCCAGCTAGTCTCTCATTGGTTGTCCCTATTCCTGTTCATCTTCCGCAGAAATTGCAAACTGGGTCAAACAGGAGTTTAAAGGCGCTGACTCTCCAAGTGGGGAGAGTGTTAGTAAAGCATCTGGAATGTTGCGCCCGAGTACCAGGGGAGGAAAACTGAGACATATTTGAACACGTCTCCCGTTCACTCGGTTGATCATACTCTGGGTTCCACATGCATGTTTTAGCTGAAGGAAGAATACCTTAAACCTGGAGAGTTGAGACCCGTGGAATGGGTACCATGCAATATGACTTCAAAGGGTCTTCATTTGCTCACCGAACCTCTCCAATCCTATCAGTGCTGCATTTATACCCCTGTACACACGCTTGATTCTCTTTTGGAGACATAGCAATCCATAGGTTTTAAGATACTTACTAGTCAGGTACATTCTTAGGCGTTTAATATGGGTTGTTGTGTCCATTTCGTTGAGCAAGGAGTAGCTCTTGTCTATTCCATATTTGGCTTAAGGAACTTTATCTGTGCTCATTTCAATCTCTGGTTTTATGCAGCAGCCCAACTCACCTTTACCCTTAAGCAAGCATAAGTTGGTTTTCTAAATTTGAGACACTGTTCTGTTCTGTAATTCAGTTCCTGTGTAGCCAAGTTTATATTCCGTGTATTACTGATATCTTATGATGTTTATTTTTCTGTGTGACTAATTTCAGTTAGAATCATCATACCTGAATCCACTCATTGTGCTGCTAAGGGCCTGATGACATACATTTCATTGCTGAGCGATATTGCTTTGTAAGTAAATACCACAATTTCTTTATCCATTTTTCACTTTCTGCAATGTTGAACTTGTACTGTAAACGAGGTTCTTGTAAACAGAGGCGTCCCAAACTTTGGGGTGGCTGTGTCTTTTTCATTTTAATTTCCCTAAGCTATAGGACCATAAGTGGAAGTGCCTTAGGTTCTGTTGCTTTGTTTTTTAGTTGTTTCAGGAAACACCATACACTTCTCCCAAGTGGTTCTTGGCAATTTACATCCCGCCCATCAGCATAACAAGGCTCCCAGTTCTCCAAGGCCTGTCCTGCCTTTCTGGATTTTACACTTTTTTCAGATGGCCCTTTTGACCGGGGGGAAGTGAGACTTCATTGTAGTGCAGATTTCCTTTGCAAGCTTGCTTGTTTGGCCAAAAAGGACGTATGCGTTTTTTCCTGAATATATTCAGGAAAAAACGCATACGCCCTTTTTGGCCAAGTGCATCATTGTGGACGTTCTGCCTCTTTTCCTATGCTTTCAATGCAATTCCAGTCTACCTCCTGAAATCGGTTTCCTGCAATTCTGCCCCGCTTTCAAGTCCTCTTGGCAGCCTTACTTCAGTCTATTTTTGGACGATAGCTGTCATTTATAACTCTGCAGGTTTGTGAATTACAGTGCCCCTGAGCTCCTTTCTTCAACTCACTTTCTTGTGACCTGGCCGCAACACCGCAGGATGCCTTCAGGCCCTAATCTGGTTCTGGCACGGCATGATGAGCCTTTGGTTAATTCCTCTTCCTGGTGGGAAATGAGAGTTAAATTTGCCCGTCCAGACACCTCCAGGTAGCCTCTCATTGGTTCTCGCTATTCCTGTTCATCTTCCGCAGAAATTGCAAACTGGGCCAAACAGGAGGTTAAAGGGACTGACTCTCCAAGTCGGGAGAGTGTTAGTAAAGCGTCTGGAATGTTGCACCCGAGTACCAGGGGAGGAAAACTGAGACATATTTGAACACGTCTCCCGATCACATGGTTGATCATACTCTGGGTTCCACATGCATGTTTTAGCTGAAGGAAGAATACATTAAAACTGGAGAGTTGAAACCCGTGGAATGGGTACCATGCAATATGACTTCAAAGGGTCTTCATTTGCTCACCGAACTTCTCCAATCCTATTACTGCTGCGTTTATGCCCCTGTACACACGCTTGATTCTCTTTTGGAGACATAGCAATCCATAGGTTTTAAGATACTTACTAGTCATGTACATTCTTAGGCGTTTAATATGCGGTGTTGAGTCCATTTCGTTGAGCAAGGAGTAGCTCTTGTCTATTCCATATTTGGCTTAAGGAACTTTATCTGTGCTCATTTCAATCTCTGGTTTTATGCAGCACCCCAACTCACCTTTCCCCTTAAGCAAGCATAAGTTGGTTTTCTAAATTTGAGACCCTGTTCTATTTTGGAATGCAGTTCCTGTGTAGCCAAGTTTACATTCCGTGTATTAGTGATATCTTATGATGTTTCTTTTTCTGTGTGACTTACTTCAGTTAGAATCATCATAACTGAATCCACTCATTGTGATGCTAAGGGCCTGATGACATAGATTTCATTGCTGAGTGATATTGCTTTGTAAGTAAATACCACAACTTCTTTCTCCATTTTTCACTTTCTGCGATGTTGAACTTGTACTGTAAACGAGGTTCTTGTAAACAGAGCCGTTCCAAACTTTGGGGTGGCTGTGTCTTTTTGATTTTAATTTCCCTAAGCTATAGGACCATAAGTGGAAGTGCCCTAGGTTCTGTTGCTTTGTTTTTTAGTTGTTTCAAGAAACACCATACACTTCTCCCAAGTGGTTCTTGGCAATTTACATCCCGCCCATCAGCATAACAAGGCTCCCAGTTCTCCATGGCCTGTCCTGCCTTTCTGGATTTTACACTTTTTTCAGATTGCCCTTTTGACCGGGTGGAAGTGAGACTTCATTGTAGTGCAGATTTCCTTTGCAAGCTTGCTTGGTTGGCCAAAAAGGGCGTATGCGTTTTTTCCTGAATATATTCAGGAAAAAACGCATACGCCCTTTTTGGCCAAGTGCATCATTGTGGACGTTCTGCCTCTTTTCCTATGCTTTCAATGCAACTCCAGTCTACCTCCTGAAATCGGTTTCCTGCAATTCTGCCCCGCTTTCAAGTCCTCTTGGCAGCCTTACTTCAGTGTATTTTTGGACGATAGCTGTCATTTATAACTCTGCAGGTTTGTGAATTACAGTGCCCCTGAGCTCCTTTCTTCAACTCGCTTTCTTGTGAGCTGGCCGCAACACCGCAGGATGGCTTCAGGCCCTAATCTTGTTCCGGCCCGGCATGCTGAGCCTTTGGTTAATTCCTCTTCCTGGTGGGAAATGAGAGTTAAATTTGCCCGTCCAGACACCTCCAGCTAGCCTCTCATTGGTTCTCGCTATTCCTGTTCATCTTCCGCAGAAATTGCAAACTGGGCCAAACAGGAGGTTAAAGGCGCTGACTCTCCAAGTGGGGAGAGTGTTAGTAAAGCGTCGGGAATGTTGCACCCGAGTACCAGGGGAGGAAAACTGAGACATATTTGAACACGTCTCCCGTTCACATGGTTGATCATACTCTGGGTTCCACATGCATGTTTTAGCTGAAGGAAGAATACCTAAAATCTGGGTAGTTGAAACCCGTGGAAGGGTACCATGCAATATGACTTCAAAGGGTCCTCATTTGCTCACCAAACATCTCCAATCCTATCACTGCTGCGTTTATGCCCCTGTACATATGCTTGATTCTCTTTCGGAGACATAGCAATCCATAGGCTTTAAGATACTTACTAGTCAGGTACATTCTTAGGCGTTTAATATGCGGTGTTGAGTCCATTTTGTTGAGCTAGGAGTAGCTCTTGTCTATTCCATATTTGGCTTAAGGAACTTTATCTGTGCTCATTTCAATCTCTGGTTTTATGCAGCACCCCAACTCACCTTTACCCTTAAGCAATCATAAGTTGGTTTTCTAAATTTGAGAACCTGTTGTGTTCTGTAATTCAGTTCCTGTGTAGCCAAGTTTACATTCCGTGTATTACTGATATCTTATGATGTTTCTTTTTCTGTGTGACTTATTTCAGTTAGAATCATCGTACCTGAATCCACTCATTATGCTGCTACGGGCCTGATGACATAGATTTCATTGCTGAGTGATACTGCATTGTACGTAAGTACCACAAGTTCTTTATCCATTTTTCACTTTCTGTGATATTGAACTTGTACGGTAAACGAGCTTCTTGTAAACAGAGGCGTCCCAAACTTTGGGGTGGCTGTGTCTTTTTGATTTTAATTTCCCTAAGCTATAGGACCATAAGTGGAAGTGCCCTAGGCTCTGTTGCTTTGTTTTTTAGATGTTTCAGGAAACACCATACACTTCTCCCGAGTGTCTGTTGGCAATTTACATCCCGCCCATCAGCATAACAAGGCTCCCAGTTCTCCAAGGCCTGTCCTGCCTTTCTGGATTTTACACTTTTTTCAGATGGCCCTTTTGACCGGGGGGAAGTGAGACTTCATTGTAGTGCAGATTTCCTTTGCAAGTTTGCTTGGTTGGCCAAAAAGGGCGTATGCGTTTTTTCCTGAATATATTCAGGAAAAAACGCATACGCCCTTTTTGGCCAAGTGCATCATTGTGGACGTTCTGCCTCTTTTCCTATGCTTTCAATGCAATTCCAGTCTACCTCCTGAAATCGGTTTCCTGCAATTCTGCCCCGCTTTCAAGTCCTCTTGGCAGCCTTACTTCAGTATATTTTTGGACGATAGCTGTCATTTATAACTCTGCAGGTTTGTGAATTACAGTGCCCCTGAGCTCCTTTCTTCAACTCGCTTTCTTGTGACCTGGTCGCAACACCGCAGGATGTCTTAAGGCCCTAATCTGGTTCCGGTACGGCACGCTGAGCCTTTGGTTAATTCCTCTTCCTGGTGGGAAATGAGAGTTAAATTTGCCCATCCAGACACCTCCAGCTAGTCTCTCATTGGTTCTCGCTATTCCTGTTCATCTTCCACAGAAACTGCAAACTGGGCCAAACAGGAGGTTAAAGGGACTGAGTCTCCAAGTGGGGAGAGTGTTAGTAAAGCGTCTGGAATGTTGCACCCGAGTACCAGGGTACGAAAACTGAGACATATTTGAACACGTCTCCCGATCACATGGTTGATCATACTCTAGGTTCCACATGCATGTTTTACCTGAAGGAAGAATACCTTAAACTTGGGTAGTTGAAACCCGTGGAATGGGTACCATGCAATATGACTTCAAAGGGTCTTCATTTGCTCACGAACCTCTCCAATCCTATCACTGCTGCGTTTATGCCCCTGTACACATGCTTGATTCTCTTTCGGAGACATAGCAATCCATAGGTTTTAAGATACTTACTAGTCAGGTACATTCTTAGGTGTTTAATATGCGGTGTTGAGTCCATTTCGTTGAGCAAGGAGTAGCTCTTGTCTATTCCATATTTGGCTTAAGGAACTTTATCTGTGCTCATTTCAATCTCTGGTTTTATGCAGCACCCCAACTCACCTTTCCCCTTAAGCAAGCATAAGTTGGTTTTCTAAATTTGAGACCCTGTTCTGTTCTGTAATTCAGTTCCTGTGTAGCCAAGTTTACATTCCGTGTATTACTGATATCTTATGATGTTTCTTTTTCTGTGGGACTTATTTCAGTTAGAATCACCATACCCGAATCCACTCATTATGCTGCTACGGGCCTGGTGACATAGATTTCATTGCTGAGTGATATTGCTTTGTACATGAGTACCACAACTTCTTTATCCATTTTTCTCTTTCTGTGATATTGACCTTGTATGGTAAACGAGGTTCTTGTAAACAGAGGTGTCTCAAACTTTGGGGTGGCTGTGTCTTTTTGATTTTAATTTCCCTAAGCTATAGGACCATAAGTGGAAGTGCCCTAGGTTCTGTTGCTTTGTTTTTTAGATGTTTCAGGAAACACCATACACTTCTCCGGAGTGGCGGTTGGCAATTTACATCCCGCCCATCAGCATAACAAGGCTCCCATTTCTCCATGTCCTGTCCTTCCTTTCTGGATTTTACACTTTTTTCAGATGGCCCTTTTGACCGGGGGGAAGAGAGACTTCATTGTAGTGCAGATTTCCTTTGCAAGCTTGCTTGGTTGGCCAAAAAGGGCGTATGCGTTTTTTCCTGAATATATTCAGGAAAAAACGCATACGCCCTTTTTGGCCAAATGCATCACTGTGGACGTTCTGCCTCTTTTCCTATGCTTGAAATGCAATTCCAGTCTACCTCCTGAAATCGATTTCCTGCAATTCTGCCCCTCTTTCAAGTCCTCTTGGCAGCCTTACTTCAGTCTATTTTTGGATGATAGCTGTCATTTATAACTCTGCAGGTTTGTGAATTACAGTGCCCCTGAGCTCCTTTCTTCAACTCGCTTTCTTGTGAGCTGGACGCAACACCGCAGGATGCCTTCAGGCCCTAATGTGGTTCCGGCATGGCACACTGAGCCTTTGGTTAATTCCTCTTCTTGGTGGGAAATGAGAGTTAAATTTGCCCGTTCAAACACCTCCAGGTAGTCTCTCATTGGTTCTCGCTATTCCTGTTCATCTTCCGCAGAAATTGCAAACTGGGGCAAACAGGAGGTTAAAGGCACTGACTCTCCAAGTAGGGAAAGTGTTAGTAAAGCATCTGGAATGTTGCACCCGAGTACCAGGGGAGGAAAACTGAGACATATTTGAACACGTCTCCCATTCACACGGTTGATCATACTCTGGGTTCCACATGCATGTTTTAGCTGAAGGAAGAATACCTTAAACCTGGAGAGTTGAGACCCGTGTAATGGGTACCATGCAATATGACTTCAAAGGGTCTTCATTTGCTCACCGAACCTCTCCAATCCTATCACTGCTGCGTTTATGCCCCTGTACACACGCTTTATTCTCTTTTGGAGACATAGCAATCCATAGGTTTTAAGATACTTACTAGTCAGGTACATTCTTAGGCGTTTAATATGGGGTGTTGAGTCCATTTCGTTGAGCAAGGAGTAGCTCTTGTCTATTCCATATTTGGCTTAAGGAACTTTATCTGTGCTCATTTCAATCTCTGGTTTTATGCAGCACCCCAACTCACCTTTAGCCTTAAGCAAGCATAAGATGGTTTTCTAAATTTGAGACCCTGTTTTGTTCTGTAATTCAGTTCCTGTGTAGCCAAGTTTCCATTCCGTGTATTACTGATATCTTATGATGTTTCTTTTTCTGTGGGACTTATTTCAGTTAGAATCATCATACCTGAATCCACTCATTGTGCTGCTAAGGGCCTGATGACACAGATTTCATTACTGAGTGATATTGCTTTGTAAGTAAATACCACAACTTCTTTATCCATTTTTCACTTTCTGCGATGTTGAACTTGTACTGTAAACGAGGTTCTTGTAAACAGAGCCGTTCCAAACTTTGGGGTGGCTGTGTCTTTTTGATTTTAATTTCCTTAAGCTATAGGACCATAAGTGGAAGTGCCCTAGGTTCTGTTGCTTTGTTTTTTAGATGTTTCAGGAAACACCATACACTTCTCCCGAGTGGTTGTTGGCAATTTACATCCCGCCCATCAGCATAACAAGGCTCCCAGTTCTCCATGGCCTGTCCTGCCTTTCTGGATTTTACACTTTTTTCAGATGGCCCTTTTGACCGGGGGAAGTGAGACTTCATTGTAGTGCAGATTTCCTTTGCAAGCTTGCTTGGTTGGCCAAAAAGGGCGTATGCGTTTTTTCCTGAATATATTCAGGAAAAAACGCATACGCCCTTTTTGGCCAAGTGCATCATTGTGGACGTTCTGCCTCTTTTCCTATGCTTTCAATGCAATTCCAGTCTACCTCCTGAAATCGGTTTCCTGCAATTCTGCTCCGCTTTCAAGTCCTCTTGGCAGCCTTACTTCAGTCTATTTTTGGACGATAGCTGTCATTTATAACTCTGCAGGTTTGTGAATTACAGTGCCCCTGAGCTCCTTTCTTCAACTCGCTTTCTTTTGAGCTGGCCGCAACACCGCAGGCTGGCTTCAGGCCCTAATCTGGTTCCGGTACGGCACGCTGAGCCTTTGGTTATTTCCTCTTCCTGGTGGGAAATGAGAGTTAAATTTGCCCGTCCAGACACCTCCAGCTAGCCTCTCATTGGTTCTCGCTATTCCTGTTCATCTTCCGCAGAAATTGCAAACTGTGCCAAACAGGAGGTTAAAGGCGCTGACTCTCCAAGTGGGGAGAGTGTTAGTAAAGCGTCTGGAATGTTGCACCCGAGTACCAGGGGAGGAAAACTGAGACATATTTGAACATGTCTCCCGATCACATGGTTGATCATACTCTAGGTTCCACATGCATGTTTTAGCTGAAGGAAGAATACCTAAAACCTGGGTAGTTGAAACCCGTGGAATGGGTACCATGCAATATGACTTCAAAGGGTCTTCATTTGCTCACCGAACATCTCCAATCCTATCACTGCTGCGTTTATGCCCCTGTACACATGCTTGATTCTCCTTCGGAGACATAGCAATCCATAGGTTTTAAGATACTTACTAGTCAGGTACATTCTTAGGCGTTTAATATGCGGTGTTGAGTCCATTTCGTTGAGCAAGGAGTAGCTCTTGTCTATTCCATATTTGGCTTAAGGAACTTTATCTGTGCTCATTTCAATCTCTGGTTTTATGCAGCACCCCAACTCACCTTTCCCCTTAAGCAAGCATAAGTTGGTTTTCTAAATTTGAGACCCTGTTCTGTTCTGTAATTCAGTTCCTGTGTAGCCAAGTTTACATTCCGTGTATTACTGATATCTTATGATGTTTCTTTTTCTGTGTGACTTATTTCAGTTAGAATCATCGTACCTGAATCCACTCATTATGCTGCTACGGGCCTGATGACATAGATTTCATTGCTGAGTGATACTGCATTGTACGTAAGTACCACATGTTCTTTATCCATTTTTCACTTTCTGTGATATTGAACTTGTACGGTAAACGAGGTTCTTGTAAACAGAGGCGTCCCAAACTTTGGGGTGGCTGTGTCTTTTTGATTTTAATTTCCCTAAGCTATAGGACCATAAGTGGAAGTGCTCTAGGCTCTGTTGCTTTGTTTTTTTGATGTTTCAGGAAACACCATACACTTCTCCCGAGTGTCTGTTGGCAATTTACATCCCGCCCATCAGCATAACAAGGCTCCCAGTTCTCCATGGCCTGTCCTGCCTTTCTGGATTTTACACTTTTTTCAGATGGCCCTTTTGACCGGGGGGAAGTGAGACTTCATTGTAGTGCAGATTTCCTTTGCAAGTTTGCTTGGTTGGCCAAAAAGGGCGTATGCGTTTTTTCCTGAATATATTCAGGAAAAAACGCATACGCCCTTTTTGGCCAAGTGCATCATTGTGGACGTTCTGCCTCTTTTCCTATGCTTTCAATGCAATTCCAGTCTACCTCCTGAAATCGGTTTCCTGCAATTCTGCCCCGCTTTCAAGTCCTCTTGGCAGCCTTACTTCAGTATATTTTTGGATGATAGCTGTCATTTATAACTCTGCAGGTTTGTGAATTACAGTGCCCCTGAGCTCCTTTCTTCAACTCGCTTTCTTTTTAGCTGGCCGCAACACCGCAGGATGGCATCATTGTGCCAATCGGTTTCCTGCAATTCTGCCCCGCTTTCAAGTCCTCTTGGCAGCCTTACTTCAGTCTATTTTTGGACGATAGCTGTCATTTATAACTCTGCTGGTTTGTGAATTGCAGTGCCCCTGAGCTCCTTTCTTCAACTCGCTTTCTTGTGACCTGGCCGCAACACCGCAGGATGGCTTCAGGCCCTAATATGGTTCCGGCCCGGCATGCTGAGCCTTTGGTTAATTCCTCTTCCTGGTGGGAAATGAGAGTTAAATTTGCCCGTCCAGACACCTCCAGCTAGCCTCTCATTGGTTTTCGCTATTCCTGTTCATCTTCCGCAGAAATTGCAAACTGGGCCAAACAGGAGGTTAAAGGGATTGACTCTCCAAGTCGGGAGGGTGATAGTAAAGCGTCTGGAATGTTGCACCCAAGTACCAGGGGAGGAAAACTGAGACATATTTGAACACGTCTCCCGATCACATGGTTGATCATACTCTGGGTTCCACATGCATGTTTTAGCTGAAGGAAGAATACCTTAAACCTGGAGAGTTGAGACCCGTGTAATGGGTACCATGCAATATGACTTCAAAGGGTCTTCATTTGCTCACCGAACCTCTCCAATCCTATCACTGCTGCGTTTATGCCCCTGTACACATGCTTGATTCTCTTTTGGAGACATAGCAATCCATAGGTTTTAAGATACTTACTAGTCAGGTACATTCTTAGGCGTTTAATATGCGGTGTTGAGTCCATTTCGTTGAGCAAGGAGTAGCTCTTGTCTATTCCATATTTGGCTTAAGGAACTTTATCTGTGCTCATTTCAATCTCTGGTTTTATGCAGCACCCCAACTCACCTTTCCCCTTAAGCAAGCATAAGTTGGTTTTCTAAATTTGAGACCCTGTTCTGTTCTGTAATTCAGTTCCTGTGTAGCCAAGTTTACATTCCGTGTATTACTGATATCTTATGATGTTTCTTTTTCTGTGTGACTTATTTCAGTTAGAATCATCATACCTGAATCCACTCATTGTGCTGCTAAGGGCCTGATGACACAGATTTCATTGCTGAGTGATATTGCTTTGTAAGTAAATACCAAAACTTTTTTATCCATTTTTCACTTTCTGCGATGTTGAACTTGTACTGTAAATGAGGTTCTTGTAAACAGAGCCGTTCGAAACTTAGGGGTGGCTGTGTCTTTTTGATTTTAATTTCCCTAAGCTATAGGACCATAGGTGGAAGTGCCCTAGGCTCTGTTGCTTTGTTTTTTAGATGTTTCTGGAAACACCATACACTTCTCCTGAGTGTCTGTTGGCAATTTACATCCCGCCCATCAGCATAACAAGGCTCCCAGTTCTCAATGGCCTGTTGCCTTTCTGGATTTTACACTTTTTTCAGATGGCCCTTTTGACCGGGGGGAAGTGAGACTTCATTGTAGTGCAGATTTCCTTTGCAAGCTTGCTTGGTTGGCCAAAAAGGGCGTATGCGTTTTTTCCTGAATATATTCAGGAAAAAACGCATGCGCCCTTTTTGGCCAAGTGCATCATTGTGGACGTCCTGCCTCTTTTCCTATGCTTTCAATGCAATTCCAGTCTACCTCCTGAAATCGGTTTCCTGCAATTCTGCCCCGCTTTCAAGGCCTCTTGGCAGCCTTACTTCAGTCTATTTTTGGACGATAGCTGTCATTTATAACTCTGCAGGTTTGTGAATTACAGTGCCCCTGAGCTCCTTTCTTCAACTCGCTTTCTTGTGACCTGGCCGCAACACCACAGGATGGCTTCAGGCCCTAATCTGGTTCCGGCCCGGCATGCTGAGCCTTTGGTTAATTCCTCTTCCTGGTGGGAAATGAGAGTTAAATTTGCCCGTCCAGACACCTCCAGCTAGCCTCTCATTGGTTCTCGCTATTCCTGTTCATCTTCCGCAGAAATTGCAAACTAGGCCAAACAGGAGGTTAAAGGGACTGACTCTCCAAGTGGGGAGAGTGTTAGTAAAGCGTCTGGAATGTTGCACCCGAGTACCAGGGTACGAAAACTGAGACATATTTGAACACGTCTCCCGTTCACATGGTTCATCATACTCTGGGTTCCACATGCATGTTTTAGCTGAAGGAAGAATACCTTAAACCTGGAGAGCTGAGACCCGTGTAATGGGTACCATGCAATATGACTTCAAAGGGTCTTCATTTGCTCACCGAACCTCTCCAATCCTATCACTGCTGCGTTTATGCCCCTGTACACACGCTTGATTCTCTTTTGGAGACATAGCAATCCATAGGTTTTAAGATACTTACTAGTCAGGTACATTCTTAGGCGTTTAATATGGGGTTTTGAGTCCATTTCGTTGAGCAACGAGTAGCTCTTGTCTATTCCATATTTGGCTTAAGGAACTTTATCTGTGCTCATTTCAATCTCTGGTTTTATGCAGCACCCCAACTCACCTTTCCCCTTAAGCAAGCATAAGTTGGTTTTCTAAATTTGAGACCCTGTTCTGTTCTGTAATTCAGTTCCTGTGTAGCCAAGTTTACATTCCGTGTATTACTGATATCTTATGATGTTTCTTTTTCTGTGTGACTTATTTCAGTTAGAATCATCATACCTGAATCCACTCATTGTGCTGCTAAGGACCTGATGACACAGATTTCATTGCTGAGTGATATTGCTTTGTAAGTAAATACCACAACTTCTTTATCCATTTTTCACTTTCTGCGATGTTGAACTTGTACTGTAAACGAGTTTCTTGTAAACAGAGCCGTTCCAAACTTTGGGGTGGCTGTGTCTTTTTGATTTTAATTTCCCTAAGCTATAGGACCATAAGTGGAAGTGCCCTAGGCTCTGTTGCTTTGTTTTTTAGATGTTTCAGGAAACACCATACACTTCTCCCGAGTGTCTGTTGGCAATTTACATCCCGCCCATCAGCATAACAAGGCTCCCAGTTCTCCATGGCCTGGCCTGCCTTTCTGGATTTTACATTTTTTTCAGATGGCCCTTTTGACCGGGGGGAAGTGAGACTTCATTGTAGTGCAGATTTCCTTTGCAAGCTTGTTTGGTTGGCCAAAAAGGGCGTATGCGTTTTTTCCTGAATATATTCAGGAAAAAACGCATACGCCCTTTTTGGCCAAGTGCATCATTGTGGACGTTCTGCCTCTTTTCCTATGCTTTCAATGCAATTCCAGTCTACCTCCTGAAATCGGTTTCCTGCAATTCTGCCCCGCTTTCAAGTCCTCTTGGCAGCCTTACTTCAGTCTATTTTTGGACGATAGCTGTCATTTATAACTCTGCAGGTTTGTGAATTACAGTGCCCCTGAGCTCCTTTCTTCAACTCGCTTTCTTTGAGCTGGCCGCAACACTGCAGGATGGCTTCAGGCCCTAATCTGGTTCCGGTACGGCACGCTGAGCCTTTGGTTATTTCCTCTTTCTGGTGGGAAATGAGAGTTAAATTTGCCCGTCCAGACACCTCCAGCTAGCCTCTCATTGGTTCTCGCTATTCCTGTTCATATTCCGCAGAAATTGCAAACTGTGCCAAACAGGAGGTTAAAGGCGCTGACTCTCCAAGTGGGGAGAGTGTTAGTAAAGCGTCTGGAATGTTGCACCCGAGTACCAGGGTTTGAAAACTGAGACATATTTGAACACGTCTCCCGATCACATGGTTGATCATACTCTGGGTTCCACATGCATGTTTTAGCTGAAGGAAGAATACCTAAAACCTGGGTAGTTGAAACCCGTGGAATGGGTACCATGCAATATGACTTCAAAGGGTCGTCATTTGCTCACCGAACATCTCCAATCCTATCACTGCTGCGTTTATGCCCCTGTACACATGCTTGATTCTCTTTCGGAGACATAGCAATCCATAGGTTTTAAGATACTTACTAGTCAGGTACATTCTTAGGCGTTTAATATGCGGTGTTGAGTCCATTTCGTTGAGCTAGGAGTAGCTCTTGTCTATTCCATATTTGGCTTAAGGAACTTTATCTGTGCTCATTTCAATCTCTGGTTTTATGCAGCACCCCAACTCACCTTTACCCTTAAGCAAGCATAAGTTGGTTTTCTAAATTTGAGGACCTGTTCTGTTCTGTAATTCAGTTCCTGTGTAGCCAAGTTTACATTCCGTGTATTACTGATATCTTATGATGTTTCTTTTTCTGTGTGACTTATTTCAGTTAGAATCATCGTACCTGAATCCACTCATTATGCTGCTACGGGCCTGATGACATAGATTTCATTGCTGAGTGATACTGCATTGTACGTAAGTACCACATGTTCTTTATCCATTTTTCACTTTCTGTGATATTGAACTTGTACGGTAAACGAGGTTCTTGTAAACAGAGGCGTCCCAAACTTTGGGGTGGCTGTGTCTTTTTGATTTTAATTTCCCTAAGCTATAGGACCATAAGTGGAAGTGCTCTAGGCTCTGTTGCTTTGTTTTTTTGATGTTTCAGGAAACACCATACACTTGTCCCGAGTGTCTGTTGGCAATTTACATCCCGCCCATCAGCATAACAAGGCTCCCAGTTCTCCATGGCCTGTCCTGCCTTTCTGGATTTTACACTTTTTTCAGATGGCCCTTTTGACCGGGGGGAAGTGAGACTTCATTGTAGTGCAGATTTCCTTTGCAAGCTTGCTTGGTTGGCCAAAAAGGGCGTATGCGTTTTTTCCTGAATATATTCAGGAAAAAACGCATACGCCCTTTTTGGCCAAGTGCATCATTGTGGACGTTCTGCCTCTTTTCCTATGCTTTCAATGCAATTCCAGTCTACCTCCTGAAATCGGTTTCCTGCAATTCTGCCCCGCTTTCAAGTCCTCTTGGCAGCCTTACTTCAGTATATTTTTGGATGATAGCTGTCATTTATAACTCTGCAGGTTTGTGAATTACAGTGCCCCTGAGCTCCTTTCTTCAACTCGCTTTCTTTTTAGCTGGCCGCAACACCGCAGGATGGCATCATTGTGCCAATCGGTTTCCTGCAATTCTGCCCCTCTTTCAAGTCCTCTTGGCAGCCTTACTTCAGTCTATTTTTGGACGATAGCTGTCATTTATAACTCTGCTGGTTTGTGAATTGCAGTGCCCCTGAGCTCCTTTCTTCAACTCGCTTTCTTGTGACCTGGCCGCAACACCGCAGGATGGCTTCAGGCCCTAATATGGTTCCGGCCCGGCATGCTGAGCCTTTGGTTAATTCCTCTTCCTGGTGGGAAATGAGAGTTAAATTTGCCCGTCCAGACACCTCCAGCTAGCCTCTCATTGGTTTTCGCTATTCTTGTTCATCTTCCGCAGAAATTGCAAACTGGGCCAAACAGGAGGTTAAAGGGACTGACTCTCCAAGTCGGGAGGGTGATAGTAAAGCGTCTGGAATGTTGCACCCAAGTACCAGGGGAGGAAAACTGAGACATATTTGAACACGTCTCCCGATCACATGGTTGATCATACTCTGGTTTCCACATGCATGTTTTAGCTGAAGGAAGAATACCTTAAACCTGGAGAGTTGAGACCCGTGCAATGGTTACCATGCAATATGACTTCAAAGGGTCTTCATATGCTCACCGAAACTCTCCAGTCCTATCACTGCTGCGTTTATGCCCCTGTACACATGCTTGATTCTCTTTCGGAGACATAGCAATCCATAGGTTTTAAGATACTTACTAGTCAGGTACATTCTTAGGCGTTTAATATGGGGTGTTGAGTCCATTTCGTTGAGCAAGGAGTAGCTCTTGTCTATTCCATATTTGGCTTAAGGAATTTTATCTGTGCTCATTTCAATCTCTGGTTTTATGCAGCACCCCAACTCACCTTTACCCTTAAGCAAGCATAAGTTGGTTTTCTAAATTTGAGACCCTGTTCTGTTTTGGAATGCAGTTCCTGTGTAGCCAAGTTTACATTCCGTGTATTACTGATATCTTATGATGTTTCTTTTTCTGTGTGACTTATTTCAGTTAGAATCATCATACCTGAATCCACTCATTGTGCTGCTACGGGCCTGATGACATAGATTTCATTGCTGAGTGATACTGCATTGTACGTAAGTACCACAAGTTCTTTATCCATTTTTCACTTTCTGTGATATTGAACTTGTACTGTAAACGAGGTTCTTGTAAACAGAGGCGTCCCAAACTTTGGGGTGGCTGTGTCTTTTTGATTTTAATTTCCCTAAGCTATAGGACCATAAGTGGAAGTGCCCTAGGCTCTGTTGCTTTGTTTTTTAGATGTTTCAGGAAACACCATACACTTCTCCCGAGTGTCTGTTGGCAATTTACATCCCGCCCATCAGCATAACAAGGCTCCCAGTTCTCCATGGCCTGTCCTGCCTTTCTGGATTTTACACTTTTTTCAGATGGCCCTTTTGACCGGGGGGAAGTGAGACTTCATTGTAGTGCAGATTTCCTTTGCAAGCTTGCTTGGTTGGCCAAAAAGGGCGTATGCGTTTTTTCCTGAATATATTCAGGAAAAAACGCATACGCCCTTTTTGGCCAAGTGCATCATTGTGGACGTTCTGCCTCTTTTCCTATGCTTTCAATGCAATTCCAGTCTACCTCCTGAAATCGGTTTCCTGCAATTCTGCCCCGCTTTCAAGTCCTCTTGGCAGCCTTACTTCAGTATATTTTTGGACGATAGCTGTCATTTATAACTCTGCAGGTTTGTGAATTACAGTGCCCCTGAGCTCCTTTCTTCAACTCGCTTTCTTTTGAGCTGGCCGCAACACCGCAGGATGGCTTCAGGCCCTAATCTGGTTCCGGTAAGGCACGCTGAGCCTTTGGTTATTTCCTCTTCCTGGTGGGAAATGAGAGTTAAATTTGCCCGTCCAGACACTTCCAGCTAGTCTCTCATTGGTTCTCGCTATTCCTGTTCATCTTCCGCAGAAATTGCAAACTGGGCCAAACAGGAGGTTAAAGGGACTGACTCTCCAAGTCGGGAGAGTGTTAGTAAAGCGTCTGGAATGTTGCACCCGAGGACCAGGGTACGAAAACTGAGACATATTTGAACACGTCTCCCGATCACATGGTTGATCATACTCTAGGTTCCACATGCATGTTTTAGCTGAAGGAAGAATACCTTAAACCTGGGTATTTGAAACCCGTGTAATGGGTACCATGCAATATGACTTCAAAGGGTCTTCATTTGCTCACGAACCTCTCAAATCCTATCACTGCTGCGTTTATGCCCCTGTACACATGCTTGATTCTCTTTCGGAGACATAGCAATCTATAGGTTTTAAGATACTTACTAGTCAGGTACATTCTTAGGCGTTTAATATGCGGTGTTGAGTCCATTTCGTTGAGCAAGAAGTAGCTCTTGGCTATTCCATATTTGGCTTAAGGAACTTTATCTGTGCTCATTTCAATCTCTGGTTTTATGCAGCACCCCAACTCACCTTTCCCCTTAAGCAAGCATAAGTTGGTTTTCTAAATTTGAGACCCTGTTCTGTTTTGGAATGCAGTTCCTGTGTAGCCAAGTTTACATTCCGTGTATTACTGATATCTTATGATGTTTCTTTTTCTGTGTGACTTATTTCAGTTAGAATCATCGTACCTGAATCCACTCATTATGCTGCTACGGGCCTGATGACATAGATTTCATTGCTGAGTGATACTGCATTGTACGTAAGTACCACAAGTTCTTTATGCATTTTTCACTTTCTGTGATATTGAACTTGTACGGTAAACGAGGTTCTTGTAAACGGAGGCGTCCCAAACTTTGGGGTGGCTGTGTCTTTTTGATTTTAATTTCCCTAAGCTATAGGACCATAAGCGGAAGTGCCCTAGGCTCTGTTGCTTTGTTTTTTAGATGTTTCAGGAAACACCATACACTTCTCCCAAGTGGTTGTTGGCAATTTACATCCCGCCCATCAGCATAACAAGGCTCCCAGTTCTCCATGGCCTGTCCTGCCTTTCTGGATTTTACACTTTTTTCAGATGGCCCTTTTGACCGCGGGGAAGTGAGACTTCATTGTAGTGCAGATTTCCTTTGCAAGCTTGCTTGGTTGGCCAAAAAGGGCGTATGCGTTTTTTCCTGAATATATTCAGGAAAAAACGCATACGCCCTTTTTGGCCAAGTGCATCATTGTGGACGTTCTGCCTCTTTTCCTATGCTTTCAATGCAATTCCAGTCTACCTCCTGAAATCGGTTTCCTGCAATTCTGCCCCGCTTTCAAGTCCTCTTGGCAGCCTTACTTCAGTCTATTTTTGGACGATAGCTGTCATTTATAACTCTGCAGGTTTGTGAATTACAGTGCCCCTGAGCTCCTTTCTTCAACTCGCTTTCTTGTGACCTGGCCGCAACACCGCAGGATGTCTTCAGGCCCTAATCTGGTTCCGGCACGGCACGCTGAGCCTTTGGTTATTTCCTCTTCCTGGTGGGAAATGAGAGTTAAATTTGCCCGTCCAGACACCTCCAGCTAGCCTCTCATTGGTTCTCGCTATTCCTGTTCATCTTCTGCAGAAATTGCAAACTGGGCCAAACAGGAGGTTAAAGGGACTGACTCTCCAAGTGGGGAGAGTGTTAGTAAAGCGTCTGGAATGTTGCACCCGAGTACCAGGGTACGAAAACTGAGACATATTTGAACACGTCTCCCAATCACATGGTTGATCATACTCTGGGTTCCACATGCATGTTTTAGCTGAAGGAAGAATACCTAAAACCTGGGTAGTTGAAACCCGTGGAATGGGTACCATGCAATATGACTTCAAAGGGCCTTCATTTGCTCACGAACCTCTCCAATCCTATCACTGCTGCATTTATGCCCCTGTACACATGCTTGATTCTCTTTCGGAGACATAGCAATCCATAGGTTTTAAGATACTTACTAGTCAGGTACATTCTTAGGCGTTTAATATGCGGTGTTGAATCCATTTGGTTGAGCAAAGAGTAGCTCTTGTCTATTCCATATTTGGCTTAAGGAACTTTATCTGTGCTCATTTCAATCTCTGGTTTTATGCAGCACCCCAACTCACCTTTCCCCTTAAGCAAGCATAAGTTGGTTTTCTAAATTTGAGACCCTGTTCTGTTCTGTAATTCAGTTCCTGTGTAGCCAAGTTTACATTCCGTGTATTACTGATATCTTATGATGTTTCTTTTTCTGTTGACTTATTTCAGTTAGAATCATCATACCTGAATCCACTCATTGTGATGCTAAGGGCCTGATGACACAGATTTCATTGCTGAGTGATATTGCTTTGTAAGTAAATACCACAACTTCTTTATCCATTTTTCACTTTCTGCGATGTTGAACTTGTACTGTAAACGAGTTTCTTGTAAACAGAGCCGTTCCAAACTTTAGGGTGGCTGTGTCTTTTTGATTTTAATTTCCCTAAGCTATAGGACCATAAGTGGAAGTGCCCTAGGCTCTGTTGCTTTGTTTTTTAGATGTTTCAGGAAACACCATACACTTCTCCCAAGTGTCTGTTGGCAATTTACATCCCGCCCATCAGCATAACAAGGCTCCCAGTTCTCCATGGCCTGTCCTGCCTTTCTGGATTTTACACTTTTTTCAGATGGCCCTTTTGACCGGGGGGAAGTGAGACTTCATTGTAGTGCAGATTTCCTTTGCAAGCTTGCTTGGTTGGCCAAAAAGGGCGTATGCGTTTTTTCCTGAATATATTCAGGAAAAAACGCATACGCCCTTTTTGGCCAAGTGCATCATTGTGGACGTTCTGCCTCTTTTCCTATGCTTTCAATGCAATTCCAGTCTACCTCCTGAAATCGGTTTCCTGCAATTCTGCCCCACTTTCAAGTCCTCTTGGCAGCCTTACTTCAGTATATTTTTGGACGATAGCTGTCATTTATAACTCTGCAGGTTTGTGAATTACAGTGCCCCTGAGCTCCTTTCTTCAACTCGCTTTCTTGTGACCTGGCCGCAACACCGCAGGATGGCTTCAGGCCCTAATCAGGTTCCGGCCTGGCATGCTGAACCTTTGGTTAATTCCTCTTCCTGGTGGGAAATGAGAGTTAAATTTGCCCGTCCAGACACCTCCAGCTAGCCTCTCATTGGTTCTCGCTATTCCTGTTCATCTTCCGCAGAAATTGCAAACTGGGCCAAACAGGAGGTTAAAGGGACTGACTCTCCAAGTGGGGAGAGTGTTAGTAAAGCGTCTGGAATGTTGCACCCGAGTACCAGGGTACGAAAACTGAGACATATTTGAACACGTCTCCCGTTCACATGGTTGATCATACTCTGGGTTCCACATGCATGTTTTAGCTGAAGGAAGAATACCTTAAACCTGGAGAGTTGAGACCCGTGTAATGGGTACCATGCAATATGACTTCAAAGGGTCTTCATTTGCTCACCGAACCTCTCCAATCCTATCACTGCTGCGTTTATGCCCCTGTACACACGCTTGATTCTCTTTTGGAGACATAGCAATCCATAGGTTTTAAGATACTTACTAGTCAGGTACATTCTTAGGCGTTTAATATGGGGTTTTGAGTCCATTTCGTTGAGCAAGGAGTAGCTCTTGTCTATTCCATATTTGGCTTAAGGAACTTTATCTGTGCTCATTTCAATCTCTGGTTTTATGCAGCACCCCAACTCACCTTTCCCCTTAAGCAAGCATAAGTTGGTTTTCTAAATTTGAGACCCTGTTCTGTTTTGGAATGCAGTTCCTGTGTAGCCAAGTTTACATTCCGTGTATTAGTGATATCTTATGATGTTTCTTTTTCTGTGTGACTTATTTCAGTTAGAATTATCATACCTGAATCCACTCATTTTGCTGTTAAGGGCCTGATGACACAGATTTCATTGCTGAGTGATATTGCTTTGTAAGTAAATACCACAACTTCTTTATCCATTTTTCACTTTCTGCGATGTTGAACTTGTACTGTAAACGAGGTTCTTGTAAACAGAGCCGTTCTAAACTTTGGGGTGGCTGTGTCTTTTTCATGTTAATTTCCCTAAGCTATAGGACCATAAGTGGAAGTGCCCTAGGTTCTGTTGCTTTGTTTTTTAGTTGTTTCAGGAAACACCATACACTTCTCCCAAGTGGTTCTTGGCAATTTACATCCCGCCCATCAGCATAACAAGGCTCCCAGTTCTCCATAGCCTGTCCTGCCTTTCTGGATTTTACACTTTTTTCAGATGGCCCTTTTGACCGGGGGGAAGTGAGACTTCATTGTATTGCAGATTTCCTTTGCAAGCTTGCTTGGTTGGCCAAAAAGGGCGTATGCGTTTTTTCCTGAATATATTCAGGAAAAAACGCATACGCCCTTTTTGGCCAAGTGCATCATTGTGGACGTTCTGCCTCTTTTCCTATGCTTTCAATGCAATTCCAGTCTACCTCCTGAAATCGGTTTCCTGCAATTCTGCCCCGCTTTCAAGTCCTCTTGGCAGCCTTACTTCAGTCTATTTTTGGACGATAGCTGTCATTTATAACTCTGCAGGTTTGTGAATTACAGTGCCCCTGAGCTCCTTTCTTCAACTCGCTTTCTTGTGACCTGGCCGCAACACCGCAGGATGGCTTCAGGCCCTAATCTGGTTCCGGCACGGCACGCTGAGCCTTTGGTTATTTCCTCTTCCTGGTGGGAAATGAGAGTTAAATTTGCCCGTCCAGACACCTCCAGCTAGCCTCTCATTGGTTCTCGCTATTCCTGTTCATCTTCCGCAGAAATTGCAAACTGGGCCAAACAGGAGGTTAAAGGGACTGACTCTCCAAGTGGGGAGAGTGTTAGTAAAGCGTCTGGAATGTTGCACCCGAGTACCAGGGTACGAAAACTGAGACATATTTGAACACGTCTCCCAATCACATGGTTGATCATACTCTAGGTTCCACATGCATGTTTTAGCTGAAGGAAGAATACCTAAAACCTGGGTAGTTGAAACCCGTGGAATGGGTACCATGCAATATGACTTCAAAGGGCCTTCATTTGCTCACGAACCTCTCCAATCCTATCACTGCTGCATTTATGCCCCTGTACACATGCTTGATTCTCTTTCGGAGACATAGCAATCCACAGGTTTTAAGATACTTACTAGTCAGGTACATTCTTAGGCGTTTAATATGCGGTGTTGAATCCATTTGGTTGAGCAAAGAGTAGCTCTTGTCTATTCCATATTTGGCTTAAGGAACTTTATCTGTGCTCATTTCAATCTCTGGTTTTATGCAGCACCCCAACTCACCTTTCCCCTTAAGCAAGCATAAGTTGGTTTTCTAAATTTGAGACCCTGTTCTGTTCTGTAATTCAGTTCCTGTGTAGCCAAGTTTACATTCCGTGTATTACTGATATCTTATGATGTTTCGTTTTCTGTTGACTTATTTCAGTTAGAATCATCATACCTGAATCCACTCATTGTGATGCTAAGGGCCTGATGACACAGATTTCATTGCTGAGTGATATTGCTTTGTAAGTAAATACCACAACTTCTTTATCCATTTTTCACTTTCTGCGATGTTGAACTTTTACTGTAAACGAGTTTCTTGTAAACAGAGCCGTTCCAAACTTTAGGGTGGCTGTGTCTTTTTGATTTTAATTTCCCTAAGCTATAGGACCATAAGTGGAAGTGCCCTAGGCTCTGTTGCTTTGTTTTTTAGATGTTTCAGGAAACACCATACACTTCTCCCGAGTGGTTGTTGGCAATTTACATCCCGCCCATCAGCATAACAAGGCTCCCAGTTCTCCATGGCCTGTCCTGCCTTTCTGGATTTTACACTTTTTTCAGATGGCCCTTTTGACCGGGGGGAAGTGAGACTTCATTGTAGTGCAGATTTCCTTTGCAAGCTTGCTTGGTTGGCCAAAAAGGGCGTATGCGTTTTTTCCTGAATATATTCAGGAAAAAACGCATACGCCCTTTTTGGCCAAGTGCATCATTGTGGACGTTCTGCCTCTTTTCCTATGCTTTCAATGCAATTCCAGTCTACCTCCTGAAATCGGTTTCCTGCAATTCTGCCCCGCTTTCAAGTCCTCTTGGCAGCCTTACTTCAGTCTATTTTTGGACGATAGCTGTCATTTATAACTCTGCAGGTTTGTGAATTACAGTGCCCCTGAGCTCCTTTCTTCAACTCGCTTTCTTTTGAGCTGGCCGCAACACCGCAGGATGGCTTCAGGCCCTAATCTGGTTCCGGTACGGCATGCTGAGCCTTTGGTTATTTCCTCTTCCTGGTGGGAAATGAGAGTTAAATTTGCCCGTCCAGACACCTCCAGCTAGCCTCTCATTGGTTCTCGCTATTCCTGTTCATCTTCCACAGAAATTGCAAACTGTGCCAAACAGGAGGTTAAAGGCGCTGACTCTCCAAGTGGGGAGAGTGTTAGTAAAGCGTCTGGAATGTTGCACCCGAGTACCAGGGTACGAAAACTGAGACATATTTGAACACGTCTCCCGATCACATGGTTGATCATACTCTGGGTTCCACATGCATGTTTTAGCTGAAGGAAGAATACCTTAAATCTGGAGAGTTAAGACCCGTGGAATGGGTACCATGCAATATGACTTCAAAGGGTCTTCATTTGCTCACCGAACATCTCCAATCCTATCACTGCTGCGTTTATGCCCCTGTACACATGCTTGATTCTCTTTCGGAGACATAGCAATCCATAGGTTTTAAGATACTTACTAGTCAGGTACATTCTTAGGCGTTTAATATGCGGTGTTGAGTCCATTTCGTTGAGCAAGGAGTAGCCCTTGTCTATTCCATATTTGGCTTAAGGAACTTTATCTGTGCTCATTTCAATCTCTGGTTTTATGCAGCACCCCAACTCACCTTTCCCCTTAAGCAAGCATAAGTTGGTTTTCTAAATTTGAGACCCTGTTCTGTTTTGGAATGCAGTTCCTGTGTAGCCAAGTTTACATTCCGTGTATTAGTGATATCTTATGATGTTTCTTTTTCTGTGTGACTTATTTCAGTTAGAATCATCGTACCTGAATCCACTCATGATGATGCTACGGGCCTGATGACATAGATTTCATTGCTGAGTGATACTGCATTGTACGTAAGTACCACAAGTTCTTTATGCATTTTTCACTTTCTGTGATATTGAACTTGTACGGTAAACGAGGTTCTTGTAAACGGAGGCGTCCCAAACTTTGGGGTGGCTGTGTCTTTTTGATTTTAATTTCCCTAAGCTATAGGACCATAAGTGGAAGTGCCCTAGGCTCTGTTGCTTTGTTTTTAGATGTTTCAGGAAACACCATACACTTCTCCCAAGTGGTTGTTGGCAATTTACATCCCGCCCATCAGCATAACAAGGCTCCCAGTTCTCCATGGCCTGTCCTGCCTTTCTGGATTTTACACTTTTTTCAGATGGCCCTTTTGACCGGGGAGAAGTGAGACTTCATTGTAGTGCAGATTTCCTTTGCAAGCTTGCTTGGTTGGCCAAAAAGGGCGTATGCGTTTTTTCCTGAATATATTCAGGAAAAAACGCATACGCCCTTTTTGGCCAAGTGCATCATTGTGGACGTTCTGCCTCTTTTCCTATGCTTTCAATGCAATTCCAGTCTACCTCCTGAAATCGGTTTCCTGCAATTCTGCCCCGCTTTCAAGTCCTCTTGGCAGCCTTACTTCAGTCTATTTTTGGACGATAGCTGTCATTTATAACTCTGCAGGTTTGTGAATTACAGTGCCCCTGAGCTCCTTTCTTCAACTCGCTTTCTTGTGACCTGGCCGCAACACCGCAGGATGGCTTCAGGCCCTAATCTGGTTCTGGCACGGCACGCTGAGCCTTTGGTTAATTCCTCTTCCTGGTGGGAAATGAGAGTTAAATTTGCCCATCCAGACACCTCCAGCTAGTCTCTCATTGGTTCTCACTATTCCTGTTCATCTTCCACAGAAATTGCAAACTGGGCCAAACAGGAGGTTAAAGGGACTGACTCTCCAAGTGGGGAGAGTGTTAGTAAAGCGTCTGGAATGTTGCACCCGAGTACCAGGGGAGGAAAACTGAGACATATTTGAACACGTCTCCCGTTCACATGGTTGATCATACTTGGGTTCCACATGCATGTTTTAGCTGAAGGAAGAATACCTTAAACCTGGAGAGTTAAGACCCGTGTAAAGGGTACCGTGCAATATGACTTCAAAGGGTCTTCATTTGCTCACCGAACCTCTCCAATCCTATCACTGCTGCGTTTATGCCCCTGTACACATGCTTGATTCTCTTTCGGAGACATAGCAATCCATAGGTTTTAAGATACTTACTAGTCAGGTACATTCTTTGGCGTTTAATATGCGGTGTTGAGTCCATTTCGTTGAGCAAGGAGTAGCTCTTGTCTATTCCATATTTGGCTTAAGGAACTTTATCTGTGCTCATTTCAATCTCTGGTTTTATGCAGCACCCCAACTCACCTTTCCCCTTAAGCAAGCATAAGTTGGTTTTCTAAATTTGAGACGCTGTTCTGTTTTGGAATGCAGTTCCTGTGTAGCCAAGTTTACATTCCGTGTATTAGTGATATCTTATGATGTTTCTTTTTCTGTGTGACTTATTTCAGTTAGAATCATCATACCTGAATCCACTCATTATGCTGCTACGGGCCTGATGACATAGATTTCATTGCTGAGTGATACTGCATTGTACGTAAGTACCACAAGTTCTTTATCCATTTTTCACTTTCTGTGATATTGAACTTGTACGGTAAACGACGTTCTTGTAAACGGAGGCGTCCCAAACTTTGGGGTGGCTGTGTCTTTTTTATTTTAATTTCCCTAAGCTATAGGACCATAAGTGGAAGTGCCCTAGGCTCTGTTGCTTTGTTTTTTAGATGTTTCAGGAAACACCATACACTTCTCCTAGTGTCTGTTGGCAATTTACATCCCGCCCATCAGCATAACAAGGCTCCCAGTTCTCCATAGCCTGTCCTGCCTTTCTGGATTTTACACTTTTTTCAGATGGCCCTTTTGACCGGGGAGAAGTGAGACTTCATTGTAGTGCAGATTTCCTTTGCAAGTTTGCTTCGTTGGCCAAAAAGGGCGTATGCGTTTTTTCCTGAATATATTCAGGAAAAAACGCATACGCCCTTTTTGGCCAAGTGCATCATTGTGGACGTTCTGCCTCTTTTCCTATGCTTTCAATGCAATTCCAGTCTACCTCCTGAAATCGGTTTCCTGCAATTCTGCCCCACTTTCAAGTCCTCTTGGCAGCCTTACTTCAGTCTATTTTTGGACGATAGCTGTCATTTATAACTCTGCAGGTTTGTGAATTACAGCGCCCCTGAGCTCCTTTCTTCAACTCGCTTTCTTGTGACCTGGCCGCAACACCGCAGGATGTCTTCAGGCCCTAATCTGGTTCTGGCAAGGCACGCTGAGCCTTTGGTTAATTCCTCTTCCTGGTGGGAAATGAGAGTTAAATTTGCCCATCCAGACACCTCCAGCTAGCCTCTCATTGGTTCTCGCTATTCCTGGTCATCTTCCACAGAAATTGCAAACTGGGCCAACAGGAGGTTAAAGGGACTGACTCTCCAAGTGGGGAGAGTGTTAGTAAAGCGTCTGGAATGTTGCAGCCGAGTACCAGGGTACGAAAACTGAGACATATTTGAACACGTCTCCCGTTCACATGGTTGATCATACTCTGGGTTCCACATGCATGTTTTAGCTGAAGGAAGAATACCTTAAACCTGGAGAATTGAAACCCGTGGAATGGGTACCATGCAATATGACTTCAAAGGGTCTTCATTTGCTCACGAACCTCTCCAATTCTATCACTGCTGCGTTTATGCCCCTGTACACATGCTTGATTCTCTTTCGGAGACATAGCAATCCATAGGTTTTAAGATACTTACTAGTCAGGTGCATTCTTAGGCGTTTAATATGGGGTTTTGTGTCCAATTCATTGAGCAAGGAGTAGCTCTTGTCTATTCCATATTTGGCTTAAGGAACTTTATCTGTGCTCATTTCAATCTCTGGTTTTATGCAGCACCCCAACTCACCTTTCCCCTTAAGCAAGCATAAGTTGGTTTTCTAAATTTGAGACCCTGTTCTGTTTTGGAATGTAGTTCCTGTGTAGCCAAGTTTACATTCCGTGTATTAGTGATATCTTATGATGTTTCTTTTTCTGTGTGACTTAATTCAGTTAGAATCATCGTACCTGAATCCACTCATGATGCTGCTACGGGCCTGATGACATAGATTTCATTGCTGAGTGATACTGCATTGTACGTAAGTACCACAAGTTCTTTATGCATTTTTCACTTTCTGTGATATTGAACTTGTACGGTAAACGAGGTTCTTGTAAACGGAGGCGTCCCAAACTTTGGGGTGGCTGTGTCTTTTTGATTTTAATTTCCCTAAGCTATAGGACCATAAGCGGAAGTGCCCTAGGCTCTGTTGCTTTGTTTTTTAGATGTTTCAGGAAACACCATACACTTCTCCCAAGTGGTTGTTGGCAATTTACATCCCGCCCATCAGCATAACAAGGCTCCCAGTTCTCCATGGCCTGTCCTGCCTTTCTGGATTTTACACTTTTTTCAGATGGCCCTTTTGACCGCGGGGAAGTGAGACTTCATTGTAGTGCAGATTTCCTTTGCAAGCTTGCTTGGTTGGCCAAAAAGGGCGTATGCGTTTTTTCCTGAATATATTCAGGAAAAAACGCATACGCCCTTTTTGGCCAAGTGCATCATTGTGGACGTTCTGCCTCTTTTCCTATGCTTTCAATGCAATTCCAGTCTACCTCCTGAAATCGGTTTCCTGCAATTCTGCCCCGCTTTCAAGTCCTCTTGGCAGCCTTACTTCAGTCTATTTTTGGACGATAGCTGTCATTTATAACTCTGCAGGTTTGTGAATTACAGTGCCCCTGAGCTCCTTTCTTCAACTCGCTTTCTTGTGACCTGGCCGCAACACCGCAGGATGTCTTCAGGCCCTAATCTGGTTCCGGCACGGCACGCTGAGCCTTTGGTTATTTCCTCTTCCTGGTGGGAAATGAGAGTTAAATTTGCCCGTCCAGACACCTCCAGCTAGCCTCTCATTGGTTCTCGCTATTCCTGTTCATCTTCTGCAGAAATTGCAAACTGGGCCAAACAGGAGGTTAAAGGGACTGACTCTCCAAGTGGGGAGAGTGTTAGTAAAGCGTCTGGAATGTTGCACCCGAGTACCAGGTTACGAAAACTGAGACATATTTGAACACGTCTCCCAATCACATGGTTGATCATACTCTGGGTTCCACATGCATGTTTTAGCTGAAGGAAGAATACCTAAAACCTGGGTAGTTGAAACCCGTGGAATGGGTACCATGCAATATGACTTCAAAGGGCCTTCATTTGCTCACGAACCTCTCCAATCCTATCACTGCTGCATTTATGCCCCTGTACACATGCTTGATTCTCTTTCGGAGACATAGCAATCCATAGGTTTTAAGATACTTACTAGTCAGGTACATTCTTAGGCGTTTAATATGCGGTGTTGAATCCATTTGGTTGAGCAAAGAGTAGCTCTTGTCTATTCCATATTTGGCTTAAGGAACTTTATCTGTGCTCATTTCAATCTCTGGTTTTATGCAGCACCCCAACTCACCTTTCCCCTTAAGCAAGCATAAGTTGGTTTTCTAAATTTGAGACCCTGTTCTGTTCTGTAATTCAGTTCCTGTGTAGCCAAGTTTACATTCCGTGTATTACTGATATCTTATGATGTTTCTTTTTCTGTTGACTTATTTCAGTTAGAATCATCATACCTGAATCCACTCATTGTGATGCTAAGGGCCTGATGACACAGATTTCATTGCTGAGTGATATTGCTTTGTAAGTAAATACCACAACTTCTTTATCCATTTTTCACTTTCTGCGATGTTGAACTTGTACTGTAAACGAGTTTCTTGTAAACAGAGCCGTTCCAAACTTTAGGGTGGCTGTGTCTTTTTGATTTTAATTTCCCTAAGCTATAGGACCATAAGTGGAAGTGCCCTAGGCTCTGTTGCTTTGTTTTTTAGATGTTTCAGGAAACACCATACACTTCTCCCAAGTGTCTGTTGGCAATTTACATCCCGCCCATCAGCATAACAAGGCTCCCAGTTCTCCATGGCCTGTCCTGCCTTTCTGGATTTTACACTTTTTTCAGATGGCCCTTTTGACCGGGGGGAAGTGAGACTTCATTGTAGTGCAGATTTCCTTTGCAAGCTTGCTTGGTTGGCCAAAAAGGGCGTATGCGTTTTTTCCTGAATATATTCAGGAAAAAACGCATACGCCCTTTTTGGCCAAGTGCATCATTGTGGACGTTCTGCCTCTTTTCCTATGCTTTCAATGCAATTCCAGTCTACCTCCTGAAATCGGTTTCCTGCAATTCTGCCCCGCTTTCAAGTCCTCTTGGCAGCCTTACTTCAGTATATTTTTGGACGATAGCTGTCATTTATAACTCTGCAGGTTTGTGAATTACAGTGCCCCTGAGCTCCTTTCTTCAACTCGCTTTCTTGTGACCTGGCCGCAACACCGCAGGATGGCTTCAGGCCCTAATCAGGTTCCGGCCTGGCATGCTGAGCCTTTGGTTAATTCCTCTTCCTGGTGGGAAATGAGAGTTAAATTTGCCCGTCCAGACACCTCCAGCTAGCCTCTCATTGGTTCTCGCTATTCCTGTTCATCTTCCGCAGAAATTGCAAACTGGGCCAAACAGGAGGTTAAAGGGACTGACTCTCCAAGTGGGGAGAGTGTTAGTAAAGCGTCTGGAATGTTGCACCCGAGTACCAGGGTACGAAAACTGAGACATATTTGAACACGTCTCCCAATCACATGGTTGATCATACTCTGGGTTCCACATGCATGTTTTAGCTGAAGGAAGAATACCTAAAACCTGGGTAGTTGAAACCCGTGGAATGGGTACCATGCAATATGACTTCAAAGGGCCTTCATTTGCTCACGAACCTCTCCAATCCTATCACTGCTGCATTTATGCCCCTGTACACACGCTTGATTCTCTTTCGGAGACATAGCAATCCATAGGTTTTAAGATACTTACTAGTCAGGTACATTCTTAGGCGTTTAATATGCGGTGTTGAATCCATTTGGTTGAGCAAAGAGTAGCTCTTGTCTATTCCATATTTGGCTTAAGGAACTTTATCTGTGCTCATTTCAATCTCTGGTTTTATGCAGCACCCCAACTCACCTTTCCCCTTAAGCAAGCATAAGTTGGTTTTCTAAATTTGAGACCCTGTTCTGTTCTGTAATTCAGTTCCTGTGTAGCCAAGTTTACATTCCGTGTATTACTGATATCTTATGATGTTTCTTTTTCTGTTGACTTATTTCAGTTAGAATCATCATACCTGAATCCACTCATTGTGATGCTAAGGGCCTGATGACACAGATTTCATTGCTGAGTGATATTGCTTTGTAAGTAAATACCACAACTTCTTTATCCATTTTTCACTTTCTGCGATGTTGAACTTGTACTGTAAACGAGTTTCTTGTAAACAGAGCCGTTCCAAACTTTAGGGTGGCTGTGTCTTTTTGATTTTAATTTCCCTAAGCTATAGGACCATAAGTGGAAGTGCCCTAGGCTCTGTTGCTTTGTTTTTTAGATGTTTCAGGAAACACCATACACTTCTCCCAAGTGTCTGTTGGCAATTTACATCCCGCCCATCAGCATAACAAGGCTCCCAGTTCTCCATGGCCTGTCCTGCCTTTCTGGATTTTACACTTTTTTCAGATGGCCCTTTTGACCGGGGGGAAGTGAGACTTCATTGTAGTGCAGATTTCCTTTGCAAGCTTGCTTGGTTGGCCAAAAAGGGCGTATGCGTTTTTTCCTGAATATATTCAGGAAAAAACGCATACGCCCTTTTTGGCCAAGTGCATCATTGTGGACGTTCTGCCTCTTTTCCTATGCTTTCAATGCAATTCCAGTCTACCTCCTGAAATCGGTTTCCTGCAATTCTGCCCCACTTTCAAGTCCTCTTGGCAGCCTTACTTCAGTATATTTTTGGACGATAGCTGTCATTTATAACTCTGCAGGTTTGTGAATTACAGTGCCCCTGAGCTCCTTTCTTCAACTCGCTTTCTTGTGACCTGGCCGCAACACCGCAGGATGGCTTCAGGCCCTAATCAGGTTCCGGCCTGGCATGCTGAGCCTTTGGTTAATTCCTCTTCCTGGTGGGAAATGAGAGTTAAATTTGCCCGTCCAGACACCTCCAGCTAGCCTCTCATTGGTTCTCGCTATTCCTGTTCATCTTCCGCAGAAATTGCAAACTGGGCCAAACAGGAGGTTAAAGGGACTGACTCTCCAAGTGGGGAGAGTGTTAGTAAAGCGTCTGGAATGTTGCACCCGAGTACCAGGGTACGAAAACTGAGACATATTTGAACACGTCTCCCGTTCACATGGTTGATCATACTCTGGGTTCCACATGCATGTTTTAGCTGAAGGAAGAATACCTTAAACCTGGAGAGTTGAGACCCGTGGAATGGGTACCATGCAATATGACTTCAAAGGGTCTTCATTTGCTCACCGAACCTCTCCAATCCTATCACTGCTGCGTTTATGCCCCTGTACACACGCTTGATTCTCTTTTGGAGACATAGCAATCCATAGGTTTTAAGATACTTACTAGTCAGGTACATTCTTAGGCGTTTAATATGGGGTTTTGAGTCCATTTCGTTGAGCAAGGAGTAGCTCTTGTCTATTCCATATTTGGCTTAAGGAACTTTATCTGTGCTCATTTCAATCTCTGGTTTTATGCAGCACCCCAACTCACCTTTCCCCTTAAGCAAGCATAAGTTGGTTTTCTAAATTTGAGACCCTGTTCTGTTTTGGAATGCAGTTCCTGTGTAGCCAAGTTTACATTCCGTGTATTAGTGATATCTTATGATGTTTCTTTTTCTGTGTGACTTATTTCAGTTAGAATTATCATACCTGAATCCACTCATTGTGCTGCTAAGGGCCTGATGACACAGATTTCATTGCTGAGTGATATTGCTTTGTAAGTAAATACCACAACTTCTTTATCCATTTTTCACTTTCTGCGATGTTGAACTTGTACTGTAAACGAGGTTCTTGTAAACAGAGCTGTTCTAAACTTTGGGGTGGCTGTGTCTTTTTCATGTTAATTTCCATAAGCTATAGGACCATAAGTGGAAGTGCCCTAGGTTCTGTTGCTTTGTTTTTTAGTTGTTTCAGGAAACACCATACACTTCTCCCAAGTGGTTCTTGGCAATTTACATCCCGCCCATCAGCATAACAAGGCTCCCAGTTCTCCATGGCCTGTCCTGCCTTTCTGGATTTTACACTTTTATCAGATGGCCCTTTTGACCGGGGGGAAGTGAGACTTCATTGTAGTGCAGATTTCCTTTGCAAGCTTGCTTGGTTGGCCAAAAAGGGCGTATGCGTTTTTTCCTGAATATATTCAGGAAAAAACGCATACGCCCTTTTTGGCCAAGTGCATCATTGTGGACGTTCTGCCTCTTTTCCTATGCTTTCAATGCAATTCCAGTCTACCTCCTGAAATCGGTTTCCTGCAATTCTGCCCCGCTTTCAAGTCCTCTTGGCAGCCTTACTTCAGTCTATTTTTGGACGATAGCTGTCATTTATAACTCTGCAGGTTTGTGAATTACAGTGCCCCTGAGCTCCTTTCTTCAACTCGCTTTCTTGTGACCTGGCCGCAACACCGCAGGATGTCTTCAGGCCCTAATCTGGTTCCGGCACGGCACGCTGAGCCTTTGGTTATTTCCTCTTCCTGGTGGGAAATGAGAGTTAAATTTGCCCGTCCAGACACCTCCAGCTAGCCTCTCATTGGTTCTCGCTATTCCTGTTCATCTTCTGCAGAAATTGCAAACTGGGCCAAACAGGAGGTTAAAGGGACTGACTCTCCAAGTGGGGAGAGTGTTAGTAAAGCGTCTGGAATGTTGCACCCGAGTACCAGGGTACGAAAACTGAGACATATTTGAACACGTCTCCCAATCACATGGTTGATCATACTCTAGGTTCCACATGCATGTTTTAGCTGAAGGAAGAATACCTAAAACCTGGGTAGTTGAAACCCGTGGAATGGGTACCATGCAATATGACTTCAAAGGGCCTTCATTTGCTCACGAACCTCTCCAATCCTATCACTGCTGCATTTATGCCCCTGTACACATGCTTGATTCTCTTTCGGAGACATAGCAATCCACAGGTTTTAAGATACTTACTAGTCAGGTACATTCTTAGGCGTTTAATATGCGGTGTTGAATCCATTTGGTTGAGCAAAGAGTAGCTCTTGTCTATTCCATATTTGGCTTAAGGAACTTTATCTGTGCTCATTTCAATCTCTGGTTTTATGCAGCACCCCAACTCACCTTTCCCCTTAAGCAAGCATAAGTTGGTTTTCTAAATTTGAGACCCTGTTCTGTTCTGTAATTCAGTTCCTGTGTAGCCAAGTTTACATTCCGTGTATTACTGATATCTTATGATGTTTCGTTTTCTGTTGACTTATTTCAGTTAGAATCATCATACCTGAATCCACTCACTGTGATGCTAAGGGCCTGATGACACAGATTTCATTGCTGAGTGATATTGCTTTGTAAGTAAATACCACAACTTCTTTATCCATTTTTCACTTTCTGCGATGTTGAACTTGTACTGTAAACGAGGTTCTTGTAAACAGAGCCGTTCCAAACTTTAGGGTGGCTGTGTCTTTTTGATTTTAATTTCCCTAAGCTATAGGACCATAAGTGGAAGTGCCCTAGGCTCTGTTGCTTTGTTTTTTAGATGTTTCAGGAAACACCATACACTTCTCCCGAGTGTCTGTTGGCAATTTACATCCCGCCCATCAGCATAACAAGGCTCCCAGTTCTCCATGGCCTGTCCTGCCTTTCTGGATTTTACACTTTTTTCAGATGGCCCTTTTGACCGGGGGGAAGTGAGACTTCATTGTAGTGCAGATTTCCTTTGCAAGCTTGCTTGGTTGGCCAAAAAGGGCGTATGCGTTTTTTCCTGAATATATTCAGGAAAAAACGCATACGCCCTTTTTGGCCAAGTGCATCATTGTGGACGTTCTGCCTCTTTTCCTATGCTTTCAATGCAATTCCAGTCTACCTCCTGAAATCGGTTTCCTGCAATTCTGCCCCGCTTTCAAGTCCTCTTGGCAGCCTTACTTCAGTCTATTTTTGGACGATAGCTGTCATTTATAACTCTGCAGGTTTGTGAATTACAGTGCCCCTGAGCTCCTTTCTTCAACTCGCTTTCTTTTGAGCTGGCCGCAACACCGCAGGATGGCTTCAGGCCCTAATCTGGTTCCGGTACGGCATGCTGAGCCTTTGGTTATTTCCTCTTCCTGGTGGGAAATGAGAGTTAAATTTGCCCGTCCAGACACCTCCAGCTAGCCTCTCATTGGTTCTCGCTATTCCTGTTCATCTTCCACAGAAATTGCAAACTGTGCCAAACAGGAGGTTAAAGGCGCTGACTCTCCAAGTGGGGAGAGTGTTAGTAAAGCGTCTGGAATGTTGCACCCGAGTACCAGGGTACGAAAACTGAGACATATTTGAACACGTCTCCCGATCACATGGTTGATCATACTCTGGGTTAAACATGCATGTTTTAGCTGAAGGAAGAATACCTTAAATCTGGAGAGTTAAGACCCGTGGAATGGGTACCATGCAATATGACTTCAAAGGGTCTTCATTTGCTCACCGAACATCTCCAATCCTATCACTGCTGCGTTTATGCCCCTGTACACATGCTTGATTCTCTTTCGGAGACATAGCAATCCATAGGTTTTAAGATACTTACTAGTCAGGTACATTCTTAGGCGTTTAATATGCGGTGTTGAGTCCATTTCGTTGAGCAAGGAGTAGCCCTTGTCTATTCCATATTTGGCTTAAGGAACTTTATCTGTGCTCATTTCAATCTCTGGTTTTATGCAGCACCCCAACTCACCTTTCCCCTTAAGCAAGCATAAGTTGGTTTTCTAAATTTGAGACCCTGTTCTGTTTTGGAATGCAGTTCCTGTGTAGCCAAGTTTACATTCCGTGTATTAGTGATATCTTATGATGTTTCTTTTTCTGTGTGACTTATTTCAGTTAGAATCATCGTACCTGAATCCACTCATGATGCTGCTACGGGCCTGATGACATAGATTTCATTGCTGAGTGATACTGCATTGTACGTAAGTACCACAAGTTCTTTATGCATTTTTCACTTTCTGTGATATTGAACTTGTACGGTAAACGAGGTTCTTGTAAACGGAGGCGTCCCAAACTTTGGGGTGGCTGTGTCTTTTTGATTTTAATTTCCCTAAGCTATAGGACCATAAGCGGAAGTGCCCTAGGCTCTGTTGCTTTGTTTTTAGATGTTTCAGGAAACACCATACACTTCTCCCAAGTGGTTGTTGGCAATTTACATCCCGCCCATCAGCATAACAAGGCTCCCAGTTCTCCATGGCCTGTCCTGCCTTTCTGGATTTTACACTTTTTTCAGATGGCCCTTTTGACCGGGGAGAAGTGAGACTTCATTGTAGTGCAGATTTCATTTGCAAGCTTGCTTGGTTGGCCAAAAAGGGCGTATGCGTTTTTTCCTGAATATATTCAGGAAAAAACGCATACGCCCTTTTTGGCCAAGTGCATCATTGTGGACGTTCTGCCTCTTTTCCTATGCTTTCAATGCAATTCCAGTCTACCTCCTGAAATCGGTTTCCTGCAATTCTGCCCCGCTTTCAAGTCCTCTTGGCAGCCTTACTTCAGTCTATTTTTGGACGATAGCTGTCATTTATAACTCTGCAGGTTTGTGAATTACAGTGCCCCTGAGCTTCTTTCTTCAACTCGCTTTCTTGTGACCTGGCCGCAACAACGCAGGATGTCTTCGGGCCCTAATATGGTTCCGGCACGGCACGCTTAGCCTTTGGTTATTTCCTCTTCCTGGTGGGAAATGAGAGTTAAATTTGCCCGTCCAGACACCTCCAGCTAGCCTCTCATTGGTTCTCGCTATTCCTGTTCATCTTCCGCAGAAATTGCAAACTGGGCCAAACAGGAGGTTAAAGGGACTGACTCTCCAAGTGGGGAGAGTGTTAGTAAAGCGTCTGGAATGTTGCACCCGAGTACCAGGGTACGAAAACTGAGACATATTTGAACACGTCTCCCAATCACATGGTTGATCATACTCTAGGTTCCACATGCATGTTTTAGCTGAAGGAACAATACCTTACACCTGGGTAGTTGAAACCCGTGGAATGGGTACCATGCAATATGACTTCAAAGGGTCTTCATTTGCTCACGAACCTCTCCAATCCTATCACTGCTGCATTTATGCCCCTGTACACATGCTTGATTCTCTTTCGGAGACATAGCAATCCATAGGTTTTAAGATACTTACTAGTCAGGTACATTCTTAGGCGTTTAATATGGGGTGTTGAGTCCATTTCGTTGAGCAAGGAGTAGCTCTTGTCTATTCCATATTTGGCTTAAGGAACTTTATCTGTGCTCATTTCAATCTCTGGTTTTATGCAGCACCCCAACTCACCTTTCCCCTTAAGCAAGCATAAGTTGGTTTTCTAAATTTGAGACCCTGTTCTGTTCTGTAATTCAGTTCCTGTGTAGCCAAGTTTCCATTCCGTGTATTACTGATATCTTATGATGTTTCTTTTACTGTTGACTTATTTCAGTTAGAATCTTCATACCTGAATCCACTCATTGTGATGCTAAGGGCCTGATGACATAGATTTCATTGCTGAGTGATATTGCTTTGTAAGTAAATACCACAACTTCTTTATCCATTTTTCACTTTCTGCGATGTTGAACTTGTACTGTAAACGAGGTTCTTGTAAACAGAGCCGTTCCAAACTTTGGGGTGGCTGTGTCTTTTTGATTTTAATTTCCCTAAGCTATAGGACCATAAGTGGAAGTGCCCTAGGTTCTGTTGCTTTGTTTTTTAGATGTTTCAGGAAACACCATACACTTCTCCCGAGTGTCTGTTGGCAATTTACATCCCGCCCATCAGCATAACAAGGCTCCCAGTTCTCCATGGCCTGTCCTGCCTTTCTGGATTTTACACTTTTTTCAGATGACCCTTTTGACCGGGGGGAAGTAAGACTTCATTGTAGTGCAGATTTCCTTTGCAAGCTTGCTTGGTTGGCCAAAAAGGGCGTATGCGTTTTTTCCTGAATATATTCAGGAAAAAACGCATACGCCCTTTTTGGCCAAGTGCATCATTGTGGACGTTCTGCCTCTTTTCCTATGCTTTCAATGCAATTCCAGTCTACCTCCTGAAATCGGTTTCCTGCAATTCTGCCCCGCTTTCAAGTCCTCTTGGCAGCCTTACTTCAGTCTATTTTTGGACGATAGCTGTCATGTATAACTCTGCAGGTTTGTGAATTACAGTGCCCCTGAGCTCCTTTCTCCAACTTGCTCTCTTTTGAGCTAGCCGCAACACCGCAGGATGGCTTCAGGCCCTAAACTGGTTCCAGTATGGCACGCTGAGCCTTTGGTTATTTCCTCTTCCTGGTGGGCAATGAGAGTTAAATTTGCCCATCCAGACACCTCCAGCTAGCCTCTCATTGGTTCTCGCTATTCCTGTTCATCTTCCGCAGAAATTGCAAACTGTGCCAAACAGGCGGTTAAAGGCGCTGACTCTCCAAGTGGGGAGAGTGTTAGTAAAGCGTCTGGAATGTTGCACCCGAGTACCAGGGTACGAAAACTGAGACATATTTGAACACGTCTCCCGATCACATGGTTGATCATACTCTGGGTTCCACATGCATGTTTTAGCTGAAGGAAGAATACCTTAAACCTGGAGATTTAAGACCCGTGGAATGGGTACCATGCAATATGACTTCAAAGGGTCTTCATTTGCTCACCGAACATCTCCAATCCTATCACTGCTGCGTTTATGCCCCTGTACACATGCTTGATTCTCTTTCGGAGACATAGCAATCCATAGGTTTTAAGATACTTACTAGTCAGGTACATTCTTAGGCGTTTAATATGCGGTGTTGAGTCCATTTCTTTGAGTAAGGAGTAGCTCTTGTCTATTCCATATTTGGCTTAAGGAAATTTATCTGTGCTCATTTCAATCTCTGGTTTTATGCAGCACCCCAACTCACCTTTACCCTTAAGCAAGCATAAGTTGGTTTTCTAAATTTGAGACCCTGTTCTGTTTTGGAATGCAGTTCCTCTGTAGCCAAGTTTCCATTCCGTGTATTACTGATATCTTATGATGTTTCTTTTTCTGTGTGACTTATTTCAGTTAGAATCATCGTACCTGAATCCACTCATTATGCTGCTACGGGCCTGATGACATAGATTTCATTGCTGAGTGATACTGCATTGTACGTAAGTACCACAAGTTCTTTATCCATTTTTCACTTTCTGTGATATTGAACTTGTACGGTAAACGAGGTTCTTGTAAACAGAGGCGTCCCAAACTTTGGGGTGGCTGTGTCTTTTTGATTTTAATTTCCCTAAGCTATAGGACCATAAGTGGAAGTGCCCTAGGCTCTGTTGCTTTGTTTTTTAGATGTTTCAGGAAACACCATACACTTCTCCCGAGTGTCTGTTGGCAATTTACATCCCGCCCATCAGCATAACAAGGCTCCCAGTTCTCCATGGCCTGCCCTGCCTTTCTGGATTTTACACTTTTTTCAGATGGCCCTTTTGACCAGGGGGAAGTGAGACTTCATTGTAGTGCAGATTTCCTTTGCAAGTTTGCTTGGTTGGCCAAAAAGGGCGTATGCGTTTTTTCCTGAATATATTCAGGAAAAAACGCATACGCCCTTTTTGGCCAAGTGCATCATTGTGGACGTTCTGCCTCTTTTCCTATGCTTTCAATGCAATTCCAGTCTACCTCCTGAAATCGGTTTCCTGCAATTCTGCCCCGCTTTCAAGTCCTCTTGGCAGCCTTACTTCAGTCTATTTTTGGACGATAGCTGTCATTTATAACTCTGCAGGTTTGTGAATTACAGTGCCCCTGAGCTCCTTGCTTCAACTCGCTTTCTTGTGACCTGGCCGCAACACCGCAGGATGTCTTCAGGCCCTAATCTGGTTCCGGCACGGCACGCTGAGCCTTTGGTTAATTCCTCTTCCTGGTGGGAAATGAGAGTTAAATTTGCCCATCCAGACACCTCCAGCTAGTCTCTCATTGGTTCTCGCTATTCCTGTTCATCTTCCAAAGAAATTGCAAACTGGGCCAAACAGGAGGTTAAAGGGACTGACTCTCCATGTGGGGAGAGTGTTAGTAAAGCGTCTGGAATGTTGCACCCGAGTACCAGGGTACGAAAACTGAGACATATTTGAACACGTCTCCCGATCACATGGTTGATCATACTCTAGGTTCCACATGCATGTTTTAGCTGAAGGAAGAATACCTTAAACCTGGGTAGTTGAAACCCGTGGAATGGGTACCATGCAATATGACTTCAAAGGGTCTTCATTTGCTCACGAACCTCTCCAATCCTATCACTGCTGCGTTTATGCCCCTGTACACATGCTTGATTCTCTTTCGGAGACATAGCAATCCATAGGTTTTAAGATACTTACTAGTCAGGTACATTCTTAGGCGTTTAATATGCGGTGTTGAGTCCATTTCGTTGAGCAAGGAGTAGCTCTTGTCTATTCCATATTTGGCTTAAGGAACTTTATCTGTGCTCATTTCAATCTCTGGTTTTATGCAGCACCCGAACTCACCTTTACCCTTAAGCAAGCATAAGTTGGTTTTCTAAATTTGAGACCCTGTTCTGTTCTGTAATTCAGTTCCTGTGTAGCCAAGTTTCCATTCCGTGTATTAGTGATATCTTATGATGTTTCTTTTTCTGTGTGACTTATTTCAGTTAGAATCATCGTACCTGAATCCACTCATTATGCTGCTACGGGCCTGATGACATAGATTTCATTGCTGAGTGATACTGCATTGTACGTAAGTACCACAAGTTCTTTATCCATTTTTCACTTTCTGTGATATTGAACTTGTACGGTAAACGAGGTTCTTGTAAACGGAGGCGTCCCAAACTTTGGGGTGGCTGTGTCTTTTTGATTTTAATTTCCCTAAGCTATAGGACCATAAGTGGAAGTGCCCTAGGCTCTGTTGCTTTGTTTTTTAGATGTTTCAGGAAACACCATACACTTCTCCTGAGTGTCTGTTGGCAATTTATATCCCGCCCATCAGCATAACAAGGCTCCCAGTTCTCCATGGCCTATCCTGCCTTTCTGGATTTTACACTTTTTTCAGATGGCCCTTTTGACCTGGGGGAAGTGAGACTTCATTGTAGTGCAGATTTCCTTTGCAAGTTTGCTTGGTTGGCCAAAAAGGGCGTATGCGTTTTTTCCTGAATATATTCAGGAAAAAACGCATACGCCCTTTTTGGCCAAGTGCATCATTGTGGACGTTCTGCCTCTTTTCCTATGCTTTCAATGCAATTCCAGTCTACCTCCTGAAATCGGTTTCCTGTAATTCTGCCCCGCTTTCAAGTACTCTTGGCAGCCTTACTTCAGTATATTTTTGGACGATAGCTGTCATTTATAACTCTGCAGGTTTGTGAATTACAGTGCCCCTGAGCTCCTTTCTTCAACTCGCTTTCTTGTGACCTGGCCGCAACACCGCAGGATGTCTTCAGTCCCTAATCTGGTTCTGGCATGGCACGCTGAGCCTTTGGTTAATTCCTCTTCCTGGTGGGAAATGAGAGTTAAATTTGCCCATCCAGACACCTCCAGCTAGTCTCTCATTGGTTCTCGCTATTCCTGTTCATCTTCCACAGAAATTGCAAACTGGGCCAAACAGGAGGTTAAAGGGACTGACTCTCCAAGTCGAGAGAGTGTTAGTAAAGCATCTGGAATGTTGCACCCGAGTACCAGGGTATGAAAACTGAGACATATTTGAACACGTCTCCCGATCACATGGTTGATCATACTCTGGGTTCCACATGCATGTTTTAGCTGAAGGAAGAATACCTAAAACCTGGGTAGTTGAAACCCGTGGAATGGGTACCATGCAATATGACTTTAAAGGGTCTTCATTTGCTCACCGAACATCTGCAATCCTATCACTGCTGCGTTTATGCCCCTGTACACATGCTTGATTCTCTTTCGGAGACATAGCAATCCATAGGTTTTAAGATACTTACTAGTCAGGTACATTCTTAGGCGTTTAATATGCGGTGTTGAGTCCATTTCGTTGAGCAAGGAGTAGCTCTTGTCTATTCCATATTTGGCTTAAGGAACTTTATCTGTGCTCATTTCAATCTCTGGTTTTATGCAGCACCCCAACTCACCTTTCCCCTTAAGCAAGCATAAGTTGGTTTTCTAAATTTCAGAACCTGTTCTGTTCTGTAATTCAGTTCCTGTGTAGCCAAGTTTACATTCCGTGTATTACTGATATCTTATGATGTTTCTTTTTCTGTGTGACTTATTTCAGTTAGAATCATCGTAACTGAATCCACTCATGATGCTGCTATGGGCCTGATGACATAGATTTCATTGCTGAGTGATACTGCATTGTACGTAAGTACCACAAGTTCTTTATCCATTTTTCACTTTCTGTGATATTGAACTTGTACTGTAAACGAGGTTCTTGTAAACAGAGGCGTCCCAAACTTTGGGGTGGCTGTGTCTTTTTGATTTTAATTTCCCTAAGCTATAGGACCATAAGTGGAAGTGCCCTAGGCTCTGTTGCTTTGTTTTTTAGATGTTTCAGGAAACACCATACACTTCTCCTGAGTGTCTGTTGGCAATTTATATCCCGCCCATCAGCATAACAAGGCTCCCAGTTCTCCATGGCCTATCCTGCCTTTCTGGATTTTACACTTTTTTCAGATGGCCCTTTTGACCTGGGGGAAGTGAGACTTCATTGTAGTGCAGATTTCCTTTGCAAGTTTGCTTGGTTGGCCAAAAAGGGCGTATGCGTTTTTTCCTGAATATATTCAGGAAAAAACGCATACGCCCTTTTTGGCCAAGTGCATCATTGTGGACGTTCTGCCTCTTTTCCTATGCTTTCAATGCAATTCCAGTCTACCTCCTGAAATCGGTTTCCTGTAATTCTGCCCCGCTTTCAAGTACTCTTGGCAGCCTTACTTCAGTATATTTTTGGACGATAGCTGTCATTTATAACTCTGCAGGTTTGTGAATTACAGTGCCCCTGAGCTCCTTTCTTCAACTCGCTTTCTTGTGACCTGGCCGCAACACCGCAGGATGTCTTCAGTCCCTAATCTGGTTCTGGCATGGCACGCTGAGCCTTTGGTTAATTCCTCTTCCTGGTGGGAAATGAGAGTTAAATTTGCCCATCCAGACACCTCCAGCTAGTCTCTCATTGGTTCTCGCTATTCCTGTTCATCTTCCACAGAAATTGCAAACTGGGCCAAACAGGAGGTTAAAGGGACTGACTCTCCAAGTCGAGAGAGTGTTAGTAAAGCATCTGGAATGTTGCACCCGAGTACCAGGGTACGAAAACTGAGACATATTTGAACACGTCTCCCGATCACATGGTTGATCATACTCTGGGTTCCACATGCATGTTTTAGCTGAAGGAAGAATACCTAAAACCTGGGTAGTTGAAACCCGTGGAATGGGTACCATGCAATATGACTTTAAAGGGTCTTCATTTGCTCACCGAACATCTGCAATCCTATCACTGCTGCGTTTATGCCCCTGTACACATGCTTGATTCTCTTTCGGAGACATAGCAATCCATAGGTTTTAAGATACTTACTAGTCAGGTACATTCTTAGGCGTTTAATATGCGGTGTTGAGTCCATTTCGTTGAGCAAGGAGTAGCTCTTGTCTATTCCATATTTGGCTTAAGGAACTTTATCTGTGCTCATTTCAATCTCTGGTTTTATGCAGCACCCCAACTCACCTTTCCCCTTAAGCAAGCATAAGTTGGTTTTCTAAATTTGAGACCCTATTCTGTTCTGTAATTCAGTTCCTGTGTAGCCAAGTTTACATTCCGTGTATTACTGATATCTTATGATGTTTCTTTTTCTGTGTGACTTATTTCAGTTAGAATCATCGTAACTGAATCCACTCATGATGCTGCTATGGGCCTGATGACATAGATTTCATTGCTGAGTGATACTGCATTGTACGTAAGTACCACAAGTTCTTTATCCATTTTTCACTTTCTGTGATATTGAACTTGTACTGTAAACGAGGTTCTTGTAAACAGAGGCGTCCCAAACTTTGGGGTGGCTGTGTCTTTTTGATTTTAATTTCCCTAAGCTATAGGACCATAAGTGGAAGTGCCCTAGGCTCTGTTGCTTTGTTTTTTAGATGTTTCAGGAAACACCATACACTTCTCCCGAGTGTCTGTTGGCAATTTACATCCCGCCCATCAGCATAACAAGGCTCCCAGTTCTCCATGGCCTGTCCTGCCTTTCTGGATTTTACACTTTTCTCAGATGGCCCTTTTGACCGGGGGGAAGTGAGACTTCATTGTAGTGCAGATTTCCTTTGCAAGTTTGCTTGGTTGGCCAAAAAGGGCGTATGCGTTTTTTCCTGAATATATTCAGGAAAAAACGCATACGCCCTTTTTGGCCAAGTGCATCATTGTGGACGTTCTGCCTCTTTTCCTATGCTTTCAATGCAATTCCAGTCTACCTCCTGAAATCGGTTTCCTGCAATTCTGCCCCGCTTTCAAGTCCTCTTGGCAGCCTTACTTCAGTCTATTTTTGGACGATAGCTGTCATTTATAACTCTGCAGGTTTGTGAATTACAGTGCCCCTGAGCTCCTTTCTTCAACTCGCTTTCTTGTGAGCTGGCCGCAACACCGCAGGATGGCTTCAGGCCCTAATCTGGTTCCGGCACGGCACGCTGAGCCTTTGGTTATTTCCTCTTCCTGGTGGGAAATGAGAGTTAAATTTGCCCGTCCAGACACCTCCAGCTAGTCTCTCATTGGTTCTCGCTATTCCTGTTCATCTTCCGCAGAAATTGCAAACTGGGCCAAACAGGAGGTTAAAGGCGCTGACTCTCCAAGTGGGGAGAGTGTTAGTAAAGCGTCTGGAATGTTGCACCTGAGTACCAGGGTACGAAAACTGAGACATATTTGAACACGTCTCCCGATCACATGGTTGATCATACTTGGGTTCCACATGCATGATTTAGCTGAAGGAAGAATACCTTAAACCTGGAGAGTTAAGACCCGTGGAATGGGTACCATGCAATATGACTTCAAAGGGTCTTCATTTGCTCACCGAACCTCTCCAATCCTATCACTGCTGCGTTTATGCCCCTGTACACATGCTTGATTCTCTTTCGGAGACATAGCAATCCATAGGTTTTAAGATACTTACTAGTCAGGTACATTCTCAGGCGTTTAATATGCGGTGTTGAGTCCATTTCGTTGAGCAAGGAGTAGCTCTTGTCTATTCCATATTTGGCTTAAGGAACTTTATCTGTGCTCATTTCAATCTCTGGTTTTATGCAGCACCCCAACTCACCTTTCCCCTTAAGCAAGCATAAGTTGGTTTTCTAAATTTGAGACCCTGTTCTGTTCTGTAATTCAGTTCCTGTGTAGCCAAGTTTACATTCCGTGTATTACTGATATCTTATGATGTTTCTTTTTCTGTGTGACTTATTTCAGTTAGAATCATCATACCTGAATCCACTCATTGTGCTGCTAAGGGCCTCATGACACAGATTTCATTGCTGAGTGATATTGCTTTGTAAGTAAATACCACAACTTCTTTATCCATTTTTCACTTTCTGCGATGTTGAACTTGTACTGTAAACGAGGTTCTTGTAAACAGAGGCGTCCCAAACTTTGGGGTGGCTGTGTCTTTTTGATTTTAATTTCCCTAAGCTATAGGACCATAAGTGGAAGTGCCCTAGGTTCTGTTGCTTTGTTTTTTAGATATTTCAGGAAACACCGTACACTTCTCCCGAGTGGTTGTTGGCAATTTACATCCCGCCCATCAACATAACAAGGCTCCCAGTTCTCCATGGCCTGTCCTGCCTTTCTGGATTTTACCCTTTTTTCAGATGACCCTTTTGACCGGGGGGAAGTGAGACTTCATTGTAGTGCAGATTTCCTTTGCAAGCTTGCTTGGTTGGCCAAAAAGGGCGTATGCGTTTTTTCCTGAATATATTCAGGAAAAAACGCATACGCCCTTTTTGGCCAAGTGCATCATTGTGGACGTTCTGCCTCTTTTCCTATGCTTTCAATGCAATTCCAGTCTACCTCCTGAAATCGGTTTCCTGCAATTCTGCCCCACTTTCAAGTCCTCTTGGCAGCCTTACTTCAGTCTATTTTTGAACGATAGCTGTCATTTATAACTCTGCAGGTTTGTGAATTACAGTGCCCCTGAGCTCCTTTCTTCAACTCGCTTTCTTTTGAGCTGGCCGCAACACCGCAGGATGGCTTCAGGCCCTAATCTGGTTCCGGCACGGCAAGCTGAGCCTCTGGTTATTTCCTCTTCCTGGTGGGAAATGAGAGTTAAATTTGCCCGTCCAGACACCTCCAGCTAGTCTCTCATTGGTTCTCGCTATTCCTGTTCGTCTTCTGCAGAAATTGCAAACTGGGCCAAACAGGAGGTTAAAGGCGCTGACTCTCCAAGTGGGGAGAGTGTTAGTAAAGCGTCTGGAATGTTGCACCCGAGTACCAGGGGAGGAAAACTGAGACATATTTGAACACGTCTCCCGATCACATGGTTGATCATACTCTGGGTTCCACATGCATGTTTTAGCTGAAGGAAGAATACCTAAAACCTGGGTAGTTGAAACCCGTGGAATGGGTACCATGCAATATGACTTCAAAGGGTCTTCATTTGCTCACAGAACCTCTCCAATCCTATCACTGCTGCGTTTATGCCCCTGTACACATGCTTGATTCTCTTTCGGAGACATAGCAATCCCTAGGTTTTAAGATACTTACTAGTCAGGTACATTCTTAGGCGTTTAATATGGGGTGTTGAGTCCATTTCTTTGAGCAAGGAGTAGCTCTTGTTTATTCCATATTTGGCTTACGGAACTTTATCTGTGCTCATTTCAATCTCTGGTTTTATGCAGCACCCCAACTCACCTTTACCCTTAAGCAAGCATAAGTTGGTTTTCTAAATTTGAGACCCTGTTCTGTTCTGTAATTCAGTTCCTGTGTAGCCAAGTTTACATTCCGTGTATTACTGATATCTTATGATGTTTCTTTTTCTGTGTGACTTATTTCAGTTAGAATCATCATACCTGAATTCACTCATTGTGCTGCTAAGGGCCTGATGACACAGATTTCATTGCTTAGTGATATTGCTTTGTAAGTAAATACCACAACTTCTTTATCCATTTTTCACTTTCTGCGATGTTGAACTTGTACTGTAAACGAGGTTCTTGTAAACAGAGCCGTTCCAAACTTTGGGGTGTCTGTGTCTTTTTGATTTTAATTTCCCTAAGCTATAGGACCATAAGTGGAAGTGCCGTAGGTTCTGTTGCTTTGTTTTTTAGATGTTTCAGGAAACACCATACACTTCTCCCAAGTGGTTGTTGGCAATTTACATCACGCCCATCAGCATAACAAGGCTCCCAGTTCTCCATGGCCTGTCCTGCCTTTCTGGATTTTACACTTTTTTCAGATGGCCCTTTTGACCAGGGGGAAGTGAGACTTCATTGTAGTGCAGATTTCCTTTGCAAGCTTGCTTGGTTGGCAAAAAAGGGCGTATGCGTTTTTTCCTGAATATATTCAGGAAAAAACGCATACGCCCTTTTTGGCCAAGTGCATCATTGTGGACGTTCTGCCTCTTTTCCTATGCTTTCAATGCAATTCCAGTCTACCTCCTGAAATCGGTTTCCTGCAATTCTGCCCCGCTTTCAAGTCCTCTTGGCAGCCTTACTTCAGTCTATTTTTGGACGATAGCTGTCATTTATAACTCTGCAGGTTTGTGAATTACAGTGCCCCTGAGCTCCTTTCTTCAACTCGCTTTCTTTTGAGCTGGCCGCAACACCGCAGGATGGCTTCAGGCCCTAATCTGGTTCCGGTACGGCACGCTGAGCCTTTGGTTATTTCCTCTTCCTGGTGGGAAATGAGAGTTAAATTTGCCCGTCCAGACACCTCCAGCTAGTCTCTCATTGGTTCTCGCTATTCCTGTTCATCTTCCGCAGAAATTGCAAACTGTGCCAAACAGGAGGTTAAAGGCGCTGACTCTCCAAGTGGGGAGAGTGTTAGTAAAGCGTCTGGAATGTTGCACCCGAGTACCAGGGTACGAAAACTGAGACATATTTGAACACGTCTCCCGATCACATGGTTGATCAGACTCTAGGTTCCACATGCATGTTTTAGCTGAAGGAAGAATACCTTAAACCTGGGTAGGTGAAACCCGTGGAATGGGTACCATGCAATATGACTTCAAGGGGTCTTCATTTGCTCACCGAACCTCTCCAATCCTATCACTGCTGCATTTATGCCCCTGTACACATGCTTGATTCTCTTTCGGAGACATAGCAATCCATAGGTTTTAAGATACTTACTAGTCAGGTACATTCTTAGGCGTTTAATATGGGGTGTTGAGTCCATTTCGTTGAGCAAGGAGTAGCTCTTGTCTATTCCATATTTGGCTTAAGGAACTTTATCTGTGCTCATTTCGATCTCTGGTTTTATGCAGCACCCCAACTCACCTTTCCCCTTAAGCAAGCATAAGTTGGTTTTCTAAATTTGAGACCCTGTTCTGTTCTGTAATTCAGTTCCTGTGTAGCCAAGTTTACATTCCGTGTATTACTGATATCTTATGATGTTTCTTTTTCTGTGTGACTTATTTCAGTTAGAATCATCATACCTGAATCCACTCATTGTGCTGCTAAGGGCCTCATGACACAGATTTCATTGCTGAGTGATATTGCTTTGTAAGTAAATACCACAACTTCTTTATCCATTTTTCACTTTCTGCGATGTTGAACTTGTACTGTAAACGAGGTTCTTGTAAACAGAGGCGTCCCAAATTTTGGGGTGGCTGTGTCTTTTTGATTTTAATTTCCCTAAGCTATAGGACCATAAGTGGAAGTGCCCTAGGTTCTGTTGCTTTGTTTTTTAGATGTTTCAGGAAACACCATACACTTCTCCCTAGTGGTTGTTGGCAATTTACATCCCGCCCATCAGCATAACAAGGCTCCCAGTTCTCCATGGCCTGTCCTGCCTTTCTGGATTTTACCCTTTTTTCAGATGACCCCTTTGACCGGGGGGAAGTGAGACTTCATTGTAGTGCAGATTTCCTTTGCAAGCTTGCTTGGTTGGCCAAAAAGGGCGTATGCGTTTTTTCCTGAATATATTCAGGAAAAAACGCATACGCCCTTTTTGGCCAAGTGCATCATTGTGGACGTTCTGTCTCTTTTCCTATGCTTTCAATGCAATTCCAGTCTACCTCCTGAAATCGGTTTCCTGCAATTCTGCCCCACTTTCAAGTCCTCTTGGCAGCCTTACTTCAGTCTATTTTTGGACGATAGCTGTCATTTATAACTCTGCAGGTTTGTGAATTACAGTGCCCCTGAGCTCCTTTCTTCAACTCGCTTTCTTTTGAGCTGGCTGCAACACCGCAGGATGGCTTCAGGCCCTAATCTGGTTCCGGCACGGCACGCTGAGCCTCTGGTTATTTCCTCTTCCTGGTGGGAAATGAGAGTTAAATTTGCCCGTCCAGACACCTCCAGCTAGTCTCTCATTGGTTCTCGCTATTCCTGTTCATCTTCCGCAGAAATTGCAAACTGGGCCAAACAGGAGGTTAAAGGCGCTGACTCTCCAAGTGGGGAGAGTGTTAGTAAAGCGTCTGGAATGTTGCACCCGAGTACCAGGGGAGGAAAACTGAGACATATTTGAACACGTCTCCCGATCACATGGTTGATCATACTCTGGGTTCCACATGCATGTTTTAGCTGAAGGAAGAATACCTAAAACCTGGGTAGTTGAAACCCATGGAATGGGTACCACGCAATATGACTTCAAAGGGTCTTCATTTGCTCACCGAACCTCTCCAATCCTATCACTGCTGTGTTTATGCCCCTGTACACATGCTTGATTCTCTTTCGGAGACATAGCAATCCCTAGGTTTTAAGATACTTACTAGTCAGGTACATTCTTAGGCGTTTAATATGCGGTGTTGAGTCCATTTCGTTGAGCAAGGAGTAGCTCTTGTCTATTCCATATTTGGCTTAAGGAACTTTATCTGTGCTCATTTCAATCTCTGGTTTTATGCAGCACCCCAACTCACCTTTACCCTTAAGCAAGCATAAGTTGGTTTTCTAAATTTGAGACCCTGTTCTGTTCTGTAATTCAGTTCCTGTGTAGCCAAGTTTACATTCCGTGTATTACTGATATCTTATGATGTTTCTTTTTCTGTGTGACTTATTTCAGTTAGAATCATCGTACCTGAATCCACTCATGATGCTGCTACGGGCCTGATGACATAGATTTCATTGCTGAGTGATACTGCATTGTACATAAGTACCACAAGTTCTTTATCCATTTTTCACTTTCTGTGATATTGAACTTGTACTGTAAACGAGGTTCTTGTAAACAGAGGCGTCCCAAACTTTGGGGTGGCTGTGTCTTTTTGATTTTAATTTCCCTAAGCTATAGGACCATAAGTGGAAGTGCCCTAGGCTCTGTTGCTTTGTTTTTTAGATGTTTCAGGAAACACCATACATTTCTCCCGAGTGTCTGTTGGCAATTTACATCCCGCCCATCAGCATAACAAGGCTCCCAGTTCTCCATGGTCTGTCCTGCCTTTCTGGATTTTACACTTTTTTCAGATGGACCTTTTGACCGGGGGGAAGTGAGACTTCATTGTAGTGCAGATTTCCTTTGCAAGTTTGCTTGGTTGGCCAAAAAGGGCGTATGCGTTTTTTCCTGAATATATTCAGGAAAAAACGCATACGCCCTTTTTGGCCAAGTGCATCATTGTGGACGTTCTGCCTCTTTTCCTATGCTTTCAATGCAATTCCAGTCTACCTCCTGAAATCGGTTTCCTGCAATTCTGCCCCGCTTTCAAGTCCTCTTGGCAGCCTTACTTCAGTCTATTTTTGGACGATAGCTGTCATTTATAACTCTGCAGGTTTGTGAATTACAGTGCCCCTGAGCTCCTTTCTTCAACTCGCTTTCTTGTGACCTGGCCGCAACACCGCAGGATGGCTTCAGGCCCTAATCTGGTTCCGGCTCGGCACGCTGAGCCTTTGGTTATTTCCTCTTCCTGGTGGGAAATGAGAGTTAAATTTGCCCGTCCAGACACCTCCAGCTAGTCTCTCATTTGTTCTCGCTATTCCTGTTCATCTTCCGCAGAAATTGCAAACTGGGCCAAACAGGAGTTTAAAGGCGCTGACTCTCCAAGTGGGGAGAGTGTTAGTAAAGCGTCTGGAATGTTGCACCCGAGTACCAGGGTACGAAAACTGAGACATATTTGAACACGTCTCCCGATCACATGGTTGATCATACTTGGGTTCCACATGCATGTTTTAGCTGAAGGAAGAATACCTTAAACCTGGAGAGTTAAGACACGTGGAATGGGTACCATGCAATATGACTTCAAAGGGTCTTCATTTGCTCACCGAACCTCTCCAATCCTATCACTGCTGCGTTTATGCCCCTTTACACACGCTTGATTCTCTTTTGGAGACATAGCAATCCATAGGTTTTAAGATACTTACTAGTCAGGTACATTCTTAGGCGTTTAATATGGGGTTTTGAGTCCATTTCGTTGAGCAAGGAGTAGCTCTTGTGTATTCCATATTTGGCTTAAGGAACTTTATCTGTGCTCATTTCAATCTCTGGTTTTATGCAGCACCCCAACTCACCTTTCCCCTTAAGCAAGCATAAGTTGGTTTTCTAAATTTGAGACCCTGTTCTGTTTTGGAATGCAGTTCCTGTGTAGTCAAGTTTATATTCCGTGTATTACTGATATCTTATGATGTTTCTTTTTCTGTGTGACTTATTTCAGTTAGAATCATCGTACCTGAATCCACTCATTATGCTGCTACGGGCCTGATGACATAGATTTCATTGCTGAGTGATACTGCATTGTACGTAAGTACAAGTTCTTTATCCATTTTTCACTTTCTGTGATATTGAACTTGTACGGTAAACGAGGTTCTTGTAAACGGAGGCGTCCCAAACTTTGGGGTGGCTGTGTCTTTTTGATTTTAATTTCCCTAAGCTATAGGACCATAAGTGGAAGTGCCCTAGGCTCTGTTGCTTTGTTTTTTAGATGTTTCAGGAAACACCATACACTTCTCCCGAGTGTCTGTTGGCAATTTACATCCCGCCCATCAGCATAACAAGGCTCCCAGTTCTCCATGGCCTTTCCTGCCTTTCTGGATTTTACACTTTTTTCAGATGGCCCTTTTGACTGGGGGGAAGTGAGTCTTCATTGTAGTGCAGATTTCCTTTGCAAGTTTGCTTGGTTGGCCAAAAAGGGCGTATGCGTTTTTTCCTGAATATATTCAGGAAAAAACGCATACGCCCTTTTTGGCCAAGTGCATCATTGTGGACGTTCTGCCTCTTTTCCTATGCTTTCAATGCAATTCCAGTCTACCTCCTGAAATCGGTTTCCTGTAATTCTGCCCCGCTTTCAAGTCCTCTTGGCAGCCTTACTTCAGTATATTTTTGGACGATAGCTGTCATTTATAACTCTGCAGGTTTGTGAATTACAGTGCCCCTGAGCTCCTTTCTTCAACTCGCTTTCTTGTGACCTGGCCGCAACATCGCAGGATGTCTTCAGGCCCTAATCTGGTTCTGGCATGGCACGCTGAGCCTTTGGTTAATTCCTCTTCCTGGTGGGAAATGAGAGTTAAATTTGCCCATCCAGACACCTCCAGCTAGTCTCTCATTGGTTCTCGCTATTCCTGTTCATCTTCCGCAGAAATTGCAAACTGGGCCAAACAGGAGGTTAAAGGCGCTGACTCTCCAAGTGGGGAGAGTGTTAGTAAAGCGTCTGGAATGTTGCACCCGAGTACCAGGGTACGAAAACTGAGACATATTTGAACACGTCTCCCGATCACATGGTTGATCATACTTGGGTTCCACATGCATGTTTTAGCTGAAAGAAGAATACCTTAAACCTGGAGAGTTAAGACCCGTGGAATGGGTACCATGCAATATGACTTCAAAGGGTCTTCATTTGCTCACCGAACCTCTCCAATCCTATCACTGCTGCGTTTATGCCCCTGTACACATGCTTGATTCTCTTTCGGAGACATAGCAATCCATAGGTTTTAAGATACTTACTAGTCAGGTACATTCTTAGGCGTTTAATATGCGGTGTTGAGTCCATTTCGTTGAGCAAGGAGTAGCTCTTGTCTATTCCATATTTGGCTTAAGGAACTTTATCTGTGCTCATTTCAATCTCTGGTTTTATGCAGCACCCCAACTCACCTTTCCCCTTAAGCAAGCATAAGTTGGTTTTCTAAATTTGAGACCCTGTTCTGTTCTGTAATTCAGTTCCTGTGTAGCCAAGTTTCCATTCCGTGTATTACTGATATCTTATGATGTTTCTTTTTCTGTGTGACTTATTTCAGTTAGAATCATCATACCTGAATCCACTCATTGTGCTGCTAAGGGCCTGATGACACAGATTTCATTGCTGAGTGATATTGCTTTGTAAGTAAATACCACAACTTCTTTATCCATTTTTCACTTTCCGCGATGTTGAACTTCTACTGTAAACGAGGTTCTTGTAAACAGAGGCGTCCCAAACTTTGGGGTGGCTGTGTCTTTTTGATTTTAATTTCCCTAAGCTATAGGACCATAAGTGGAAGTGCCCTAGGTTCTGTTGCTTTGTTTTGTAGATGTTTCAGGAAACACCATACACTTCTCCCGAGTGGTTGTTGGCAATTTACATCCCGCCCATCAGCATAACAAGGCTCCCAGTTCTCCATGGCCTGTCCTGCCTTTCTGGATTTTACCCTTTTTTCAGATGACCCTTTTGACCGGGGGGAAGTGAGACTTCATTGTAGTGCAGATTTCCTTTGCAAGCTTGCTTGGTTGGCCAAAAAGGGCGTATGCGTTTTTTCCTGAATATATTCAGGAAAAAACGCATACGCCCTTTTTGGCCAAGTGCATCATTGTGGACGTTCTGCCTCTTTTCCTATGCTTTCAATGCAATTCCAGTCTACCTCCTGAAATCGGTTTCCTGCAATTCTGCCCCACTTTCAAGTCCTCTTGGCAGCCTTACTTCAGTCTATTTTTGGACGATAGCTGTCATTTATAACTCTGCAGGTTTGTGAATTACAGTGCCCCTGAGCTCCTTTCTTCAACTCGCTTTCTTTTGAGCTGGCCGCAACACCGCAGGATGGCTTCAGGCCCTAATCTGGTTCCGGCACGGCACGCTGAGCCTCTGGTTATTTCCTCTTCCTGGTGGGAAATGAGAGTTAAATTTGCCCGTCCAGACTCCTCCAGCTAGTCTCTCATTGGTTCTCGCTATTCCTGTTCATCTTCCACAGAAATTGCAAACTGGGCCAAACAGGAGGTTAAAGGCACTGACTCTCCAAGTCGGGAGAGTGTTAGTAAAGCGTCTGGAATGTTGCACCCGAGTACCAGGGGAGGAAAACTGAGACATATTTGAACACGTCTCCCGATCACATGGTTGATCATACTCTGGGTTCCACATGCATGTTTTAGCTGAAGGAAGAATACCTAAAACCTGGGTAGTTGAAACCCGTGGAATGGGTACCGTGCAATATGACTTCAAAGGGTCTTCATTTGCTCACCGAACCTCTCCAATCCTATCACTGCTGCGTTTATGCCCCTGTACACACGCTTGATTCTCTTTTGGAGACATAGCAATCCATAGGTTTTAAGATACTTACTAGTCAGGTACATTCTTAGGCGTTTAATATGGGGTTTTGAGTCCATTTCGTTGAGCAAGGAGTAGCTCTTGTGTATTCCATATTTGGCTTAAGGAACTTTATCTGTGCTCATTTCAATCTCTGGTTTTATGCAGCACCCCAACTCACCTTTACCCTTAAGCAAGCATAAGTTGGTTTTCTAAATTTGAGACCCTGTTCTGTTTTGGAATGCAGTTCCTGTGTAGCCAAGTTTATATTCCGTGTATTACTGATATCTTATGATGTTTCTTTTTCTGTGTGACTTATTTCAGTTAGAATCATCGTACCTGAATCCACTCATTATGCTGCTACGGGCCTGATGACATAGATTTCATTGCTGAGTGATACTGCATTGTACGTACGTACGACAAGTTCTTTATCCATTTTTCACTTTCTGTGATATTGAACTTGTACGGTAAACGAGGTTCTTGTAAACGGAGGCGTCCCAAACTTTGGGGTGGCTGTGTCTTTTTGATTTTAATTTCCCTAAGCTATAGGACCATAAGTGGAAGTGCCCTAGGCTCTGTTGCTTTGTTTTTTAGATGTTTCAGGAAACACCATACACTTCTCCCGAGTGTCTGTTGGCAATTTACATCCCGCCCATCAGCATAACAAGGCTCCCAGTTCTCCATGGCCTTTCCTGCCTTTCTGGATTTTACACTTTTTTCAGATGGCCCTTTTGACCGGGGGGAAGTGAGTCTTCATTGTAGTGCAGATTTCCTTTGCAAGTTTGCTTGGTTGGCCAAAAAGGGCGTATGCGTTTTTTCCTGAATATATTCAGGAAAAAACGCATACGCCCTTTTTGGCCAAGTGCATCATTGTGGACGTTCTGCCTCTTTTCCTATGCTTTCAATGCAATTCCAGTCTACCTCCTGAAATCGGTTTCCTGTTATTCTGCCCCGCTTTCAAGTCCTCTTGGCAGCCTTACTTCAGTATATTTTTGGACGATAGCTGTCATTTATAACTCTGCAGGTTTGTGAATTACAGTGCCCCTGAGCTCCTTTCTTCAACTCGCTTTCTTGTGACCTGGCCGCAACACCGCAGGATGTCTTCAGGCCCTAATCTGGTTCTGGCATGGCACGCTGAGCCTTTGGTTAATTCCTCTTCCTGGTGGGAAATGAGAGTTAAATTTGCCCATCCAGACACCTCCAGCTAGTCTCTCATTGGTTCTCGCTATTCCTGTTCATCTTCCGCAGAAATTGCAAACTGGGCCAAACAGGAGGTTAAAGGCGCTGACTCTCCAAGTGGGGAGAGTGTTAGTAAAGCGTCTGGAATGTTGCACCCGAGTACCAGGGTACGAAAACTGAGACATATTTGAACACGTCTCCCGATCACATGGTTGATCATACTTGGGTTCCACATGCATGTTTTTGCTGAAGGAAGAATACCTTAAACCTGGAGAGTTAAGACCCGTGGAATGGGTACCATGCAATATGACTTCAAAGGGTCTTCATTTGCTCACCGAACCTCTCCAATCCTATCACTGCTGCGTTTATGCCCTGTACACATGCTTGATTCTCTTTCGGAGACATAGCAATCCCTAGGTTTTAAGATACTTACTAGTCAGGTACATTCTTAGGCGTTTAATATGCGGTGTTGAGTCCATTTCTTTGAGCAAGGAGTAGCTCTTGTCTATTCCATATTTGGCTTAAGGAACTTTATCTGTGCTCATTTCAATCTCTGGTTTTATGCAGCACCCCATCTCACCTTTACCCTTAAGCAAGCATAAGTTGGTTTTCTAAATTTGAGACCCTGTTCTGTTCTGTAATTCAGTTCCTGTGTAGCCAAGTTTCCATTCCGTGTATTACTGATATCTTATGATGTTTCTTTTTCTGTGTGACTTATTTCAGTTAGAATCATCATACCTGAATCCACTCATTGTGCTGCTAAGGGCCTGATGACATAGATTTCATTGCTGAGTGATATTGCTTTGTAAGTGATTACCACAACTTCTTTATCCATTTTTCACTTTCTGCGATGTTGAACTTGTACTGTAAACGAGGTTCTTGTAAACAGAGCCGTTCCAAACTTTGGGGTGGCTGTGTCTTTTTGATTTTAATTTCCCTAAGCTATAGGACCATAAGTGGAAGTGCCCTAGGCTCTGTTGTTTTGTTTTTTAGATGTTTCAGGAAACACCATACACTTCTCCCAAGTGTCTGTTGGCAATTTACATCCCGCCCATCAGCATAACAAGGCTCCCAGTTCTCCATGGCCTGTCCTGCCTTTCTGGATTTTACACTTTTTTCAGATGGCCCTTTTGACCGGGGGGAAGTGAGACTTCATTGTAGTGCAGATTTCCTTTGCAAGCTTGCTTGGTTGGCCAAAAAGTGCGTATGCGTTTTTTCCTGAATATATTCAGGAAAAAACGCATATGCCCTTTTTGGCCAAGTGCATCATTGTGGACGTTCTGCCTCTTTTCCTATGCTTTCAATGCAATTCCAGTCTACCTCCTGAAATCGGTTTCCTGCAATTCTGCCCCGCTTTCAAGTCCTCTTGGCAGCCTTACTTCAGTCTATTTTTGGACGATAGCTGTCATTTATAACTCTGCAGGTTTGTGAATTACAGTGCCCCTGAGCTCCTTTCTTCAACTCGCTTTCTTGTGACCTGGCCGCAACACCGCAGGATGGCTTCAGGCCCTAATCTGGTTCCGGCACGGCACGCTGAGCCTTTGGTTATTTCCTCTTCCTGGTGGGAAATGAGAGTTAAATTTGCCCGTCCAGACACCTCCAGCTAGTCTCTCATTGGTTCTCGCTATTCCTGTTCATCTTCCGCAGAAATTGCAAACTGGGCCAAACAGGAGGTTAAAGGCGCTGACTCTCCAAGTGGGGAGAGTGTTAGTAAAGCGTCTGGAATGTTGCACCCGAGTACCAGGGTACGAAAACTGAGACATATTTGAACACGTCTCCCGATCACATGGTTGATCATACTTGGGTTCCACATGCATGTTTTAGCTGAAGGAAGAATACCTTAAACCTGGAGAGTTAAGACCCGTGGAATGGGTACCATGCAATATGACTTCAAAGGGTCTTCATTTGCTCACCGAACCTCTCCAGTCCTATCACTGCTGCATTTATGCCCCTGTACACATGCTTGATTCTCTTTCGGAGACATAGCAATCCATAGGTTTTAAGATACTTACTAGTCAGGTACATTCTTAGGCGTTTAATATGGGGTGTTGAGTCCATTTCGTTGAGCAACGAGTAGCTCTTGTCTATTCCATATTTGGCTTAAGGAACTTTATCTGTGCTCATTTCAATCTCTGGTTTTATGCAGCACCCCAACTCACCTTCCCCCTTAAGCAAGCATAAGTTGGTTTTCTAAATTTGAGACCCTGTTCTGTTCTGTAATTCAGTTCCTGTGTAGCCAAGTTTACATTCCGTGTATTACTGATATCTTATGATGTTTCTTTTTCTGTGTGACTTATTTCAGTTAGAATCATCATACCTGAATCCACTCATTGTGCTGCTAAGGGCCTCATGACACAGATTTCATTGCTGAGTGATATTGCTTTGTAAGTAAATACCACAACTTCTTTATCCATTTTTCACTTTCTGCGATGTTGAACTTCTACTGTAAACGAGGTTCTTGTAAACAGAGGCGTCCCAAACTTTGGGGTGGCTGTGTCTTTTTGATTTTAATTTCCCTAAGCTATAGGACCATAAGTGGAAGTGCCCTAGGTTCTGTTGCTTTGTTTTTTAGATGTTTCAGGAAACACCATACACTTCTCCCTAGTGGTTGTTGGCAATTTACATCCCGCCCATCAGCATAACAAGGCTCCCAGTTCTCCATGGCCTGTCCTGCCTTTCTGGATTTTACCCTTTTTTCAGATGACCCTTTTGACAAGGGGGAAGTGAGACTTCATTGTAGTGCAGATTTCCTTTGCAAGCTTGCTTGGTTGGCCAAAAAGGGCGTATGCGTTTTTTCCTGAATATATTCAGGAAAAAACGCATACGCCCTTTTTGGCCAAGTGCATCATTGTGGACGTTCTGCCTCTTTTCCTATGCTTTCAATGCAATTCCAGTCTACCTCCTGAAATCGGTTTCCTGCAATTCTGCGCCACTTTCAAGTCCTCTTGGCAGCCTTACTTCAGTCTATTTTTGGACGATAGCTGTCATTTATAACTCTGCAGGTTTGTGAATTACAGTGCCCCTGAGCTCCTTTCTTCAACTCGCTTTCTTTTGAGCTGGCCGCAACACCGCAGGATGGCTTCAGGCCCTAATCTGGTTCCGGCACGGCACGCTGAGCCTCTGGTTATTTCCTCCTCCTGGTGGGAAATGAGAGTTAAATTTGCCCGTCCAGACACCTCCAGCTAGTCTCTCATTGGTTCTCGCTATTCCTGTTCATCTTCCGCAGAAATTGCAAACTGGGCCAATCAGGAGGTTAAAGGCGCTGACTCTCCAAGTGGGGAGAGTGTTAGTAAATCGTCTGGAATGTTGCACCCGAGTACCAGGGGAGGAAAACTGAGACATATTTGAACACGTCTTCTGATCACATGGTTGATCATACTCTGGGTTCCACATGCATGTTTTAGCTGAAGGAAGAATACCTAAAACCTGGGTAGTTGAAACCCGTGGAATGGGTACCATGCAATATGACTTCAAAGGGTCTTCATTTGCTCACCGAACCTCTCCAATCCTATCACTGCTGCGTTTTTGCCCTGTACACATGCTTGATTCTCTTTCGGAGACATAGCAATCCCTAGGTTTTAAGATACTTACTAGTCAGGTACATTCTTAGGCGTTTAATATGCGGTGTTGAGTCCATTTCTTTGAGCAAGGAGTAGCTCTTGTCTATTCCATATTTGGCTTCAGGAACTTTATCTGTGCTCATTTCAATCTCTGGTTTTATGCAGCACCCCAACTCACCTTTACCCTTAAGCAAGCATAAGTTGGTTTTCTAAATTTGAGACCCTGTTCTGTTCTGTAATTCAGTTCCTGTGTAGCCAAGTTTCCATTCCGTGTATTACTGATATCTTATGATGTTTCTTTTTCTGTGTGACTTATTTCAGTTAGAATCATCGTACCTGAATCCACTCATTATGCTGCTACGGGCCTGATGACATAGATTTCATTGCTGAGTGATACTGCATTGTACGTAAGTACCACAAGTTCTTTATCCATTTTTCACTTTCTGTGATATTGAACTTGTACGGTAAACGAGGTTCTTGTAAACGGAGGCGTCCCAAACTTTGGGGTGGCTGTGTCTTTTTGATTTTAATTTCCCTAAGCTATAGGACCATAAGTGGAAGTGCCCTAGGCTCTGTTGCTTTGTTTTTTAGATGTTTCAGGAAACACCATACACTTCTCCTGAGTGTCTGTTGGCAATTTACACCCCGCCCATCAGCATAACAAGGCTCCCAGTTCTCCATGGCCTATCCTGCCTTTCTGGATTTTACGCTTTTTTCAGATGGCCCTTTTGACCGGGGGGAAGTGAGACTTCATTGTAGTGCAGATTTCCTTTGCAAGTTTGCTTGGTTGGCCAAAAAGGGCGTATGCGTTTTTTCCTGAATATATTCAGGAAAAAACGCATACGCCCTTTTTGGCCAAGTGCATCATTGTGGACGTTCTGCCTCTTTTCCTATGCTTTCAATGCAATTCCAGTCTACCTACTGAAATTGGTTTCCTGTAATTCTGCCCCGCTTTCAAGTCCTCTTGGCAGCCTTACTTCAGTCTATTTTTGGACGATAGCTGTCATTTATAACTCTGCAGGTTTGTGAATTACAGTGCCCCTGAGCTCCTTTCTTCAACTCGCTTTCTTGTGACCTGGCCGCAACACCGCAGGATGTCTTCAGGCCCTAATCTGGTTCTGGCATGGCACGCTGAGCCTTTGGTTAATTCCTCTTCCTGGTGGGAAATGAGAGTTAAATTTGCCCATCCAGACACCTCCAGCTAGTCTCTCATTGGTTCTCGCTATTCCTGTTCATCTTCCACAGAAATTGCAAACTGGGCCAAACAGGAGGTTAAAGGGACTGACTCTCCAAGTGGGGAGAGTGTTAGTAAAGCGTCTGGAATGTTGCACCCGAGTACCAGGGGAGGAAAACTGAGACATATTTGAACACGTCTTCTGATCACATGATTGATCATACTCTGGGTTCCACATGCATGTTTTAGCTGAAGGAAGAATACCTAAAACCTGGGTAGTTGAAACCCGTGGAATGGGTACCATGCAATATGACTTCAAAGGGTCTTCATTTGCTCACCGAACCTCTCCAATCCTATCACTGCTGCGTTTTTGCCCTGTACACATTCTTGATTCTCTTTCGGAGACATAGCAATCCCTAGGTTTTAAGATACTTACTAGTCAGGTACATTCTTAGGCGTTTAATATGCGGTGTTGAGTCCATTTCTTTGAGCAAGGAGTAGCTCTTGTCTATTCCATATTTGGCTTAAGGAACTTTATCTGTGCTCATTTCAATCTCTGGTTTTATGCAGCACCCCAACTCACCTTTACCCTTAAGCAAGCATAAGTTGGTTTTCTAAATTTGAGAACCTGTTCTGTTCTGTAATTCAGTTCCTGTGTAGCCAAGTTTCCATTCCGTGTATTACTGATATCTTATGATGTTTCTTTTTCTGTGTGACTTATTTCAGTTAGAATCATCATACCTCAATCCACTCATTGTGCTGCTAAGGGCCTGATGACACAGATTTGATTGCTTGGTGATATTGCTTTGTAAGTAAATACCACAACTTCTTTATCCATTTTTCACTTTCTGCGATGTTGAACTTGTAATGTAAACGAGGTTCTTGTAAACAGAGCCGTCCCAAACTTTGGGGTGGCTGTGTCTTTTTGATTTTAATTTCCCTAAACTATAGGACTATAAGTGGAAGTGCCCTAGGCTCTGTTGCTTTGTTTTCTAGATGTTTCAGGAAACACCATACAGTTCTCCCTAGTGTCTGTTGACAATTTACATCCCGCCCATCAGCATAACAAGGCTCCCAGTTCTCCATGGCCTGTCCTGCCTTTCTGGATTTTAAACTTTTTTCAGATGGCCCTTTTGACCGGGGGGAAGTGAGACTTCATTGTAGTGCAGATTTCCTTTGCAAGCTTGCTTGGTTGGCCAAAAAGGGCGTATGCTTTTTTTCCTGAATATATTCAGGAAAAAACGCATACGCCCTTTTTGGCCAAGTGCATCATTGTGGACGTTCTGCCTCTTTTCCTATGCTTTCAATGCAATTCCAGTCTACCTCCTGAAATCGGTTTCCTGCAATTCTGCCCTGCTTTCAAGTCCTCTCGGCAGCCTTACTTCAGTATATTTTTGGACGATAACTGTCATTTATAACTCTGCAGGTTTGTGAATTACAGTGCCCCTGAGCTCCTTTCTTCAACTCGCTTTCTTGTGACCTGGCCGCAACACCGCAAGATGGCTTCAGGCCCTAATCTGGTTCCGGCCCGGCACGCTGAGCCTTTGGTTAATTCCTCTTCCTGGTGGGAAATGAGAGTTAAATTTGCCCGTCCAGACACCTCCAGCTAGCCTCTCATTGGTTCTCGCTATTCCTGTTCATCTTCCGCAGAAATTGCAAACTGGGCCAAACAGGAGGTTAAAGGCACTGACTCTCCAAGTCGGGAGAGTGTTAGTAAAGCGTCTGGAATGTTGCACCCGAGTACCAGGGGAGGAAAACTGAGATATATTTGAACACGTCTCCCGTTCACATGGTTGATCATACTTGGGTTCCACATGCATGTTTTAGCTGAAGGAAGAATACCTTAAACCTGGAGAGTTGAGACCCGTGTAATGGGTACCATGCAATATGACTTCAAAGGGTCTTCATTTGCTCACCGAACCTCTGCAATCCTATCACTGCTGCGTTTATGCCCCTGTACACATGCTTGATTCTCTTTTGGAGACATAGCAATCCATAGGTTTTAAGATACTTACTAGTCAGGTACATTCTTAGGCGTTTAATATGGGGTGTTGAGTCCATTTCGTTGAGCAAGGAGTAGCTCTTGTCTATTCCATATTTGGCTTAAGGAACTTTATCTGTGCTCATTTCAATCTCTGGTTTTATGCAGCACCCCAACTCACCTTTCCCCTTAAGCAAGCATAAGTTGGTTTTCTAAATTTCAGACCCTGTTCTGTTTTGGAATGCAGTTCCTGTGTAGCCAAGTTTACATTCCGTGTATTAGTGATATCTTATGATGTTTCTTTTTCTGTGTGACTTATTTCAGTTAGAATCATCGTACCTGAATCCACTCATTATGCTGCTAAGGGCCTGATGAAATAGATTTCATTGCTGAGTGATACTGCATTGTACGTAAGTACCTCAAGTTCTTTATCCATTTTTCACTTTCTGTGATATTGAACTTGTACGGTAAACGAGGTTCTTGTAAACGGAGGCGTCCCAAACTTTGGGGTGGCTGTGTCTTTTTGATTTTAATTTCCCTAAGCTATAGGACCATAAGTGGAAGTGCCCTAGGCTCTGTTGCTTTGTTTTTTAGATGTTTCAGGAAACACCATACACTTCTCCAGAGTGGCTGTTGGCAATTTACATCCCGCCCATCAGCATAAGAAGGGTCCCAGTTCTCCATGGCCTGTCGTGCCTTTATGGATTTTACACTTTTTTCAGATGGCCCTTTTGACCGGGGGGAAGTGAGACTTCATTGTAGTGCAGATTTCCTTTGCAAGTTTGCTTGGTTGGCCAAAAAGGGCGTATGCGTTTTTTCCTGAATATATTCAGGAAAAAACACATACGCCCTTTTTGGCCAAGTGCATCATTGTGGACGTTCTGCCTCTTTTCCTATGCTTTCAATGCAATTCCAGTCTACCTCCTGAAATCGGTTTCCTGCAATTCTGCCCCGCTTTCAAGTCCTCTTGGCAGCCTTACTTCAGTATATTTTTGGACGATAGCTGTCATTTATAACTCTGCAGGTTTGTGAATTAAAGTGCCCCTGAGCTCTTTCTTCAACTCGCTTTCTTGTGAGCTGGCCGCAACACCGCAGGATGGCTTCAGGCCCTAATCTGGTTCCGGCACGACACGCTGAGCCTTTGGTTATTTCCTCTTCCTGGTGGGAAATGAGAGTTAAATTTGCCCGTCCAGACACCTCCAGCTAGTCTCTCATTGGTTCTCGCTATTCCTGTTCATCTTCCGCAGAAATTGCAAAGTGGGCCAAACAGGAGGTTAAAGGCGCTGACTCTCCAAGTCGGGAGAGTGTTAGTAAAGCGTCTGGAATGTTGCACCCGAGTACCAGGGGAAGAAAACTGAGACATATTTGAACACGTCTCCCGTTCACACGGATGATCATACTCTGGGTTCCACATGCATGTTTTAGCTGAAGGAAGAATACCTTAAACCTGGGTAGTTGAAACCCGTGGAATGGGTACCATGCAATATGACTTCAAAGGGTCTTCATTTGCTCACCGAACCTCTCCAATCCTATCACTGCTGCGTTTATGCCCCTGTACACATGCTTGATTCTCTTTCGGAGACATAGCAATCCATAGGTTTTAAGATACTTACTAGTCAGGTACATTCTTAGGCGTTTAATATGCGGTGTTGAGTCCATTTCTTTGAGCAAGGAGTAGCTCTTGTCTATTCCATATTTGGCTTAAGGAACTTTATCTGTGTTCATTTCAATCTCTGGTTTTATGCAGCACCCCAACTCACCTTTCCCCTTAAGCAAGCATAAGTTGGTTTTCTAAATTTGAGACCCTGTTCTGTTCTGTAATTCAGTTCCTGTGTAGCCAAGTTTCCATTCCGTGTATTAGTGATATCTTATGATGTTTCTTTTTCTGTGTGACTTATTTCAGTTAGAATCATCATACCTGAATCCACTCATTGTGCTGCTAAGGGCCTGATGACATAGATTTCATTGCTGAGTGATATTGCTTTGTAAGTAAATACCACAGCTTCTTTATCCATTTTTCATTTTCTGCGATGTTGAACTTGTACTGTAAACGAGGTTCTTGTAAACAGAGGCGTCCTAAACTTTGGGGTGGCTGTGTCTTTTTGATTTTAATTTCCCTAAGCTATAGGACCATAAGTGGCAGTGCCCTAGGCTCTGTTGCTTTGTTTTTTAGATGTTTCAGGAAACACCATACACTTCTCCCAAGTGTCTGTTGGCAATTTACATCCCGCCCATCAGCATAACAAGGCTCCCAGTTCTCCATGGCCTGTCCTGCCTTTCTGGATTTTACACTTTTTTCAGATGGCCCTTTTGACCAGGGGGAAGTGAGACTTCATTGTAGTGCAGATTTCCTTTGCAAGCTTGCTTGGTTGGCCAAAAAGGGCGTATGCGTTTTTTCCTGAATATATTCAGGAAAAAACGCATACGCCCTTTTTGGCCAAGTGCATCATTGTGGACGTTCTGCCTCTTTTCCTATGCTTTCAATGCAATTCCAGTCTACCTCCTGAAATCGGTTTCCTGCAATTCTGCCCCGCTTTCAAGTCCTCTTGGCAGCCTTACTTCAGTATATTTTCGGACGATAGCTGTCATTTATAACTCTGCAGGTTTGTGAATTACAGTGTCCCTGAGATCCTTTCTTCAACTCGCTTTCTTGTGACCTGGCCGCAACACCGCAGGATGGCTTCAGGCCCTAATCTGGTTCCGGCCTGGCATGCTGAGCCTTTGGTTAATTCCTCTTCCTGGTGGGAAATGAGACTTAAATTTGCCCATTCAGACACCTCCAGCTAGTCTCTCATTGGTTCTCGGTATTCCTGTTCATCTTCCGCAGAAATTCCAAACTGGGCCAAACAGGAGGGTAAAGGCACTGACTCTCCAAGTCGGGAGAGTGTTAGTAAAGCATCTGGAATGTTGCACCCGAGTACCAGGGTAGGAAAACTGAGACATATTTGAACACGTCTCCCGTTCACATGGTTGATCATACGCTGGGTTCCACATGCATGTTTTAGCTGAAGGAAGAATACCTTAAACCTGGAGAGTTGAGACTCGTGTAATGGGTACCATGCAATATGACTTCAAAGGGTCTTCATTTGCTCACCGAACCTCTCCAATCCTATCACTGCTGCGTTTATGCCCCTGTACACATGCTTGATTCTCTTTCGGAGACATAGCAATCCATAGGTTTTAAGATACTTACTAGTCAGGTACATTCTTAGGCGTTTAATATGGGGTGTTGAGTCCATTTCGTTGAGCAACGAGTAGCTCTTGTCTATTCCATATTTGGCTTAAGGAACTTTATCTGTGCTCATTTCAATCTCTGGTTTTATGCAGCACCCCAACTCACCTTTCCCCTTAAGCAAGCATAAGTTGGTTTTCTAAATTTGAGACCCTGTTCTGTTCTGTAATTCAGTTCCTGTGTAGCCAAGTTTCCATTCCGTGTATTAGTGATATCTTATGATGTTTCTTTTTCTGTGTGACTTATTTCAGTTAGAATCATCATACCTGAATCCACTCATTGTGCTGCTAAGGGCCTGATGACATAGATTTCATTGCTGAGTGATACTGCATTGTACGTAAGTACCACAAGTTCTTTATCCATTTTTTCACTTTCTTTGATATTGCACTTGTACGGTAAACGAGGTTCTTGTAAACGGAGGCGTCCCAAACTTTGGGGTGGCTGTGTCTTTTTGATTTTAATTTCCCTAAGCTATAGGACCATAAGTGGAAGTGCCCTAGGCTCTGTTGCTTTGTTTTTTAGATGTTTCAGGAAACACCATACACTTCTCCTGAGTGTCTGTTGGCAATTTACATCCCGCCCATCAGCATAACAAGGCTCCCAGTTCTCCATGGCCTGTCCTGCCTTTCTGGATTTTACACTTTTTTCAGATGGCCCTTTTGACCGGGGGGAAGTGAGACTTCATTGTAGTGCAGATTTCCTTTGCAAGCTTGCTTGGTTGGCCAAAAAGGGCGTATGCGTTTTTTCCTGAATATATTCAGGAAAAAACGCATACGCCCTTTTTGGCCAAGTGCATCATTGTGGACGTTCTGCCTCTTTTCCTATGCTTTCAATGCAATTCCAGTCTACCTCCTGAAATCGGTTTCCTGCAATTCTGCCCCGCTTTCAAGTCCTCTTGGCAGCCTTATTTCAGTATATTTTTGGACGATAGCTGTCATTTATAACTCTGCAGGTTTGTGAATTACAGTGCCCCTGAGCTCCTTTCTTCAACTCGCTTTCTTGTGACCTGGCCGCAACACCGCAGGATGTCTTCAGGCCCTAATCTGGTTCTGGCATGGCACGCTGAGCCTTTGGTTAATTCCTCTTCCTGGTGGGAAATGAGAGTTAAATTTGCCCATCCAGACACCTCCAGCTAGTCTCTCATTGGTTCTCGCTATTCCTGTTCATCTTCCACAGAAATTGCAAACTGGGCCAAACAGGAGGTTAAAGGGACTGACTCTCCAAGTGGGGAGAGTGTTAGTAAAGCGTCTGGAATGTTGCACCCGAGTACCAGGGTACGAAAACTGAGACATATTTGAACACGTCTCCCGATAACATGGTTGATCATACTCTAGGTTCCACATGCATGTTTTAGCTGAAGGAAGAATACCTTAAACCTGGGTAGTTGAAACCCGTGGAATGGGTACCATGCAATATGACTTCAAAGGGTCTTCATTTGCTCACGAACCTCTCCAATCCTATCACTGCTGCGTTTATGCCCCTGTACACATGCTTGATTCTCTTTCGGAGACATAGCAATCCATAGGTTTTAAGATACTTACTAGTCAGGTACATTCTTAGGCGTTTAATATGTGGTGTTGAGTCCATTTCATTGAGCAAGGAGTAGCTCTTGTCTATTCCATATTTGGCTTAAGGAACTTTATCTGTGCTCATTTCAATCTCTGGTTTTATGCAGCACCCCAACTCACCTTTCCCCTTAAGCAAGCATAAGTTGGTTTTCTAAATTTGAGACCCTGTTCTGTTCTGTAATTCAGTTCCTGTGTAGCCAAGTTTCCATTCCGTGTATTAGTGATATCTTATGATGTTTCTTTTTCTGTGTGACTTATTTCAGTTAGAATCATCATACCTGAATCCACTCATTGTGCTGCTAAGGGCCTGATGACATAGATTTCATTGCTGAGTGATATTGCTTTGTAAGTAAATACCACAGCTTCTTTATCCATTTTTCATTTTCTGCGATGTTGAACTTGTACTGTAAACGAGGTTCTTGTAAACAGAGGCGTCCCAAACTTTGGGGTGGCTGTGTCTTTTTGATTTTAATTTCCCTAAGCTATAGGACCATAAGTGGCAGTGCCCTAGGCTCTGTTGCTTTGTTTTTTAGATGTTTCAGGAAACACCATACACTTCTCCCAAGTGTCTGTTGGCAATTTACATCCCGCCCATCAGCATAACAAGGCTCCCAGTTCTCCATGGCCTGTCCTGCCTTTCTGGATTTTACACTTTTTTCAGATGGCCCTTTTGACCGGGGGGAAGTGAGACTTCATTGTAGTGCAGATTTCCTTTGCAAGCTTGCTTGGTTGGCCAAAAAGGGCGTATGCGTTTTTTCCTGAATATATTCAGGAAAAAACGCATACGCCCTTTTTGGCCAAGTGCATCATTGTGGACGTTCTGCCTCTTTTCCTATGCTTTCAATGCAATTCCAGTCTACCTCCTGAAATCGGTTTCCTGCAATTCTGCCCCGCTTTCAAGTCCTCTTGGCAGCCTTACTTCAGTATATTTTTGGACGATAGCTGTCATTTATAACTCTGCAGGTTTGTGAATTACAGTGTCCCTGAGATCCTTTCTTCAACTCGCTTTCTTGTGACCTGGCCGCAACACCGCAGGATGGCTTCAGGCCCTAATCTGGTTCCGGCCTGGCATGCTGAGCCTTTGGTTAATTCCTCTTCCTGGTGGGAAATGAGACTTAAATTTGCCCATTCAGACACCTCCAGCTAGTCTCTCATTGGTTCTCGGTATTCCTGTTCATCTTCCGCAGAAATTCCAAACTGGGCCAAACAGGAGGGTAAAGGCACTGACTCTCCAAGTCGGGAGAGTGTTAGTAAAGCATCTGGAATGTTGCACCCGAGTACCAGGGGAGGAAAACTGAGACATATTTGAACACGTCTCCCGTTCACATGGTTGATCATACGCTGGGTTCCACATGCATGTTTTAGCTGAAGGAAGAATACCTTAAACCTGGAGAGTTGAGACTCGTGTAATGGGTACCATGCAATATGACTTCAAAGGGTCTTCATTTGCTCACCGAACCTCTCCAATCCTATCACTGCTGCGTTTATGCCCCTGTACACATGCTTGATTCTCTTTCGGAGACATAGCAATCCATAGGTTTTAAGATACTTACTAGTCAGGTACATTCTTAGGCGTTTAATATGGGGTGTTGAGTCCATTTCGTTGAGCAACGAGTAGCTCTTGTCTATTCCATATTTGGCTTAAGGAACTTTATCTGTGCTCATTTCAATCTCTGGTTTTATGCAGCACCCCAACTCACCTTTCCCCTTAAGCAAGCATAAGTTGGTTTTCTAAATTTGAGACCCTGTTCTGTTCTGTAATTCAGTTCCTGTGTAGCCAAGTTTCCATTCCGTGTATTAGTGATATCTTATGATGTTTCTTTTTCTGTGTGACTTATTTCAGTTAGAATCATCATACCTGAATCCACTCATTGTGCTGCTAAGGGCCTGATGACATAGATTTCATTGCTGAGTGATACTGCATTGTACGTAAGTACCACAGCTTCTTTATCCATTTTTTCACTTTCTTTGATATTGCACTTGTACGGTAAACGAGGTTCTTGTAAACGGAGGCGTCCCAAACTTTGGGGTGGCTGTGTCTTTTTGATTTTAATTTCCCTAAGCTATAGGACCATAAGTGGAAGTGCCCTAGGCTCTGTTGCTTTGTTTTTTAGATGTTTCAGGAAACACCATACACTTCTCCTGAGTGTCTGTTGGCAATTTACATCCCGCCCATCAGCATAACAAGGCTCCCAGTTCTCCATGGCCTGTCCTGCCTTTCTGGATTTTACACTTTTTTCAGATGGCCCTTTTGACCGGGGGGAAGTGAGACTTCATTGTAGTGCAGATTTCCTTTGCAAGCTTGCTTGGTTGGCCAAAAAGGGCGTATGCGTTTTTTCCTGAATATATTCAGGAAAAAACGCATACGCCCTTTTTGGCCAAGTGCATCATTGTGGACGTTCTGCCTCTTTTCCTATGCTTTCAATGCAATTCCAGTCTACCTCCTGAAATCGGTTTCCTGCAATTCTGCCCCGCTTTCAAGTCCTCTTGGCAGCCTTATTTCAGTATATTTTTGGACGATAGCTGTCATTTATAACTCTGCAGGTTTGTGAATTACAGTGCCCCTGAGCTCCTTTCTTCAACTCGCTTTCTTGTGACCTGGTCGCAACACCGCAGGATGTCTTCAGGCCCTAATCTGGTTCTGGCTCGGCACGCTGAGCCTTTGGTTAATTCCTCTTCCTGGTGGGAAATGAGAGTTAAATTTGCCCATCCAGACACCTCCAGCTAGTCTCTCATTGATTCTCGCTATTCCTGTTCATCTTCCACAGAAATTGCAAACTGGGCCAAACAGGAGGTTAAAGGGACTGACTCTCCAAGTGGGGAGAGTGTTAGTAAAGCGTCTGGAATGTTGCACCCGAGTACCAGGGTACGAAAACTGAGACATATTTGAACACGTCTCCCGATAACATGGTTGATCATACTCTAGGTTCCACATGCATGTTTTAGCTGAAGGAAGAATACCTTAAACCTGGGTAGTTGAAACCCGTGGAATGGGTACCATGCAATATGACTTCAAAGGGTCTTCATTTGCTCACGAACCTCTCCAATCCTATCACTGCTGCGTTTATGCCCCTGTACACATGCTTGATTCTCTTTCGGAGACATAGCAATCCATAGGTTTTAAGATACTTACTAGTCAGGTACATTCTTAGGCGTTTAA